>NC_064928.1:22652500-22978750 GCF_023897955.1 Schistocerca gregaria | reverse complement strand
AATCAATGTAAGGTTTGAATTTATAATCAATGTTTGTTGGAAGCAGCTAAGTGCTCTCATTATGGAACACTGGATGAATATAGTGTGTTTTTTGGGCATCTTTATCTGTACTGGCTGAAGACATGCATGCCATTTCTTAATACTTTTCTTCCTATGTTTAACCGCTGATTCAAGATCATACCTCTTACTGACTACATTCTGAGAACAGTTTCATTTTCAGTATTTTTGTAATTACTGACTGCATTTTAAAAAGGAATATTTCTGTTGACCCAGGACACTGTCAGATAAGCAATATGAAACTGGTACTGCAGGTCATGAAGTTAGTCTTTTAGTAATGGCAATGGAATAGGGTTTGGGGGAAAAATGCCTTCTGTCCTGTGTCTGTCCTCTGATTTCTGATAATCTGCCAGCTAGTGTGAATGGTGTTGAGTACAAATTTACCATGTTTGCAGATGACAGCAGTATTCTAATAAAACATGTGTTATGAGGACCAGTGACATCTGTGAATTATAGCCTCCTTGAGCTGTGCTGCTAGCACCATGGGAATCAAAGGAGAGCAATGTGGAATAAAGTGATGGAGGCCAGTTTCTGGACCAAAAGCAAATGGAATTATCCGTGTTTACTTTAACATTAATATGATGAAGCCTGACAAGGCTAGCAACATATGTGAATATTCTAAGCTGTTTGGAATATCCTCCCTTGTTAATTGTCTAACTACAATAACAAAAGAATCTTCCTCATCAATAGATCATGTAGCTACAGATATTTATAGTAAATGTCCTATTGTCCAAAACCTGGGCCTATCAGACCACCTCTGCCAGATCTTAAAAAGTAACATTCATGTAGAAACTCTTCCTGAACTGTGTACATACAAGAGAGTTTTCCAAATCAGCCCTGTATGAGTAAATCCCAGCTAGAATATGAAGATTGGAAGGAAGTCTATGCAGAAACCAATGCAAATCGGAAATTTATCAAGTTCATTTCTATTTTTGAACTCAGATTTGAAGCAATGTTTCCCAAAACTATCAAATTAAAACTACGAAGAGAAATCAATGGGTAACTACACATATCCAAAATCCTCAGAAACTCATCTCAACTCCATAAAAAATAATCTAACTCAGAAGTTATGTAATTCTACAAAAAGTACAGAAAAATACACAGGAAGGTGCTGCTAGCTGCAAAAAACTTTCGAACAACAAAATATTACTTGAAGCTGAAAACAAGAGCAAAGCAGCCTGGATCATCATCCAACAGGAAACATTTAACTCTGCTAAAAAGGACCTCAATTCACATATTAAAAACAAAGATGTACCAGGAGGTAACCCTAAGAAATTAGCTGATTTTGTAAACTCATTTCAGTAGTATTGCAAAAAAATTGCAGCAGAAATTTCCAGATTGTATGATTTACCTACTCAGAACCAGCCAACAAACTCAATGGTGCTCTTGCCAACTACAGAAAGGGAAGTGGCACTGGTAGTACAACTAAAAAATAAAACTTCTATAGGACCTTATGAAATCCCAGTCTGCATAAAGAATGTATAGACTCCATAAAGAGCCAATTAACAGACAATCTTTCGAATCTGGATACTTTCCGGAGTACCTAAAACAAGCAGAAGTTATACCTATCCTTAAAAACGAAGATGTTGAAAATGTAGAGAACTACAGGCCGATTTGTATACTGTATCATTTCTAAGATAATAGAAATACTAGCCAAAAGAAGACTGCTAAATTACCTGAATAAATATAACCTTTTTCCAATGACCAATTTGGTTATATCCCCAGAAGAGGCACACTATCTGCTATAGCACAGTTCACTGAAGTAATTTTAGAAGCACTTGACAAAGATGATAATGTGAGTGGTATCTTTTTAGACTGATCCAAGGCCTTTGATACAGTCGACCACAAAATCTTACTTCATAAATTAGGGCAAATAGGAATAAGAGGTGTGACAAAGAAGTGGTTCAAATCGTACTTGGAAAACAGTTCAGCGAGTTGAGGTAACACAAGTTTCAAACAATTCCCTTGTAAAACACCTGTGACCCAGAACATGTGAATATAAGCATCCCACAGGAAGTGTATTAGGTCCAATATTTTATCTTATATACATTAATGACTTCCCACAGAGTATCAGACATGGAGAAAAAATAGTTTTTGCTGATGACAGCAACATAGTAATAACAGATGAAAATCACTTAACTGTCAGGAAGAGCAAACGAGGCTCAATGATGTCCACAACTAGTCATTAAAGAATAAAGTAACCCTAAGTGTAAAGAAAACTAACTATATTAACTTACAATTGAACAAAAAAACAATGCCACTAGCATAAAAGTTAATAATGAATTAGAATGTGTAAGAAGTACCAAATTCTTAGGGATGAATGTAGACAGCCAACTGAAATGTACAAGCCATGTCAACATTTTGGCAAAGAAATTATCCACAGCATGCTATGCTCTTAGAATCCTTGCACCGGTGTGCAATACCTGTCTTAATATAACATATTACAGATATCTACACTGTCCTCAGCTATGAGATCATGTTTTGGGGAACAAGTGCCAGTAACATACAAACTGTGTTCAAAGTACAAAAAAGAGCCGTAACAATAACAACAAACAGCAACAACAGGGGCCACTGTCTAGAATTATGTAGAAAGCTAGGCATTCTAACAGTTTCTTGTGACTATATCTTTCAGAACAATGTTCATTAAGAAAAATCTTATCATGTACATCACAAACAGCCTAATACATGACCAAGAAACAAGAGCTTGTCACCACCTCCATCTAGATAGATAGAACAAGGCAAGGACACGAAAAGTATATTTTATAATGATATGAAACTATAACAAATTACCACAGTAAATTAAAGAACTGAATGAGCCCTCACTTTCAGACAAAAGCTTAAAACCTTCTTAGTAAGTAAAGGTGGTTGTACTGTGACAGAACATTTAAAATAGATATAGATTATTAGCAACATATTACATTATCACCCAAATATTATGTAATTATAAATGTATGTATGACTAGTTACAAAAATGCAGGGCTTTCAACTAGCCAACACCTTGCAAGCCTTCACTCAGATCTGCTGGATGACTCCTCTCCGAATGAGGCTGCATGGTCGCCACTGCAATTTATGCAGGAGGGAGGAGAAGGCAGGCAATCACTCACTAGCATCCCTACCACAAGTAACATCTGGCTGTGTTGCGACACGAGTGTGGTTGTTACAATAGCAGTGGTAACAGCTCGTCTGGCTTCAAATGTGTGGTTGGACTGTCAGAGAGAGAGAGAGTAATGCCTCTGACTTCATAACTTGTTCTATCAGAAGTGAGAGTATGTGTAAACTAACATTGCATCAATCTGTTTCATTATCCAATGGACTGCAATGACACACTGATCAGAAAAGTACATTTGGATTTGTCCTTCATTCTGACCATTGAGCAGCCTGGTGTAAATACCACCACACGAATTCAGGATTCGATGGGCCTTACCACTAACATGATAACTTTGGAGGAGTGAAGCTGCAAGCAGTTGTTGGGCTTGAGGACCACACTTGGTCTCCAAAAGCAAAGTGCCATTACATAAATGAGAACAGGATTTCACAGGGCTGGCAATTTTGTCAACACCTTTCTGAATAATAAATGGATTAACTGTAGCAAAGAAATGGCAATGTCCAGTATGTGGTATGAGGAAGCAATGTGCAAGCTGGAAGAGTCTGAATGTTTCACCTCATTCCCATTACATTTAGTAGACACAGATTGGAATTGGCTCATTGTGACAGAATCACCAAGACCGCCATCATCTCCAAAGGCATAGCATGTTCCTTCCTGCTGAGGGACCCTTCCTCAGAGGGGAGCTGACACTCATTAGACGATGGTTCACACCTTCCAAACTTCTGACAGAGGGACTAAATGGCAATTTGGGAGGGTTACAGCTCTAACTACCACCCCTCCCTGGACCTGGACTGTACCATCTATGTGCAAACCCTACCTGCAGACCTGGGGATGGTAATTACGTGTTACCCTACCACATGTTACACTTGGGCTGGCCTTCAGAACTGCACAGGGATGAAGAGGAAACAAAGCCAAACCTCAAACGCCAAATTGTAGAACGATAGATTACGAAAGAAGAAACTGTAGTCTGTGTTCCAAAGGGAGGATAGACATGCAGCACAGAAGTGCGATGGTGCTACAATGGCAGAGGTCCGATGGTAGCTAAGCCCAAACTCATTGAAAATGGCGAGCGATTTAGGAGGTTGAATTTTTTGGGATTGAAGTTTTATGATTATGAATCATTTTTCATAACCTGTCTACATGGTCTCAGTGCCAAATGAACAGGCAGCAACATTGGTACAAGCAGTAATTAACAACAGGGTACTTAAAGGTACCAGAAATAACATATCAAGGGGGTCATCTGTATCTTGGATTTATAGAAGGAATTGAAGCTGTAATGTGGGAAGGAACTGAGGACAAGTCATCCACATCATCAAGCTAGTAGGATCATGTTAAGGGTGCATGAAGCAATAGGGAGCATGGTGTAATACCATATAGCGCGCACACACACACACACACACACACACACACACACACACACACACACACCAATTGCGATGTCTGTTCAAGTTATCTTTGTGTACAAATCAAAACAGCAAAAACTACAGGTTTTTAGCCATATGAGGTGGTATATGGTCATAATATGCATTCAATTATTGACATAGGAAAACAAGAAGAGAAGGACAATAGGTTAACACATTTGTGAGGGTGGCAAGAGAAGAATTGAAAAGGTTGGTGAAGGCAAATAGACTGGCACTGTATAAACAAGAGGGAGCAGTGGCTCACAGGGAATGATCACCCCAAGACAAGGATGGCCAATGTGAAATCTATCTAATTCACACACTGCAAATAGTAAAACACTACTTTTTATGCAGTGTGAAGGCCAATATCAGATTGTGGAACTGTCACCAGTGACTTTCAAAAAGCAGTTGTCTACGAGAATTCTGGATGTGAAAATATGAAACTTGTGACAAGTTCTTAGATTAACCCAAGAATTGGAGGGCTGAGCCAGAAAGGAAGTGGGAAACAAGTGATGAGTAGCGAGCAAGAAGTTTTAAGTGAAACAGCTATAGTAGGTCTACACGGGAAGACCTAGGATGTAAGGGAGTTTTCTTTGTATGTCTGGTGTCTGGTACAAGGAAGATTACCTGCTGTGCAGGAGCAGTGGATTTTTGCATGAGACACACATGCTCTGTCCTCAGATGAGTTATGCCAGGAGAGAAGATAAACCCAGTCTTAAGTGGACTATGGCTTGTCATTGCAGTGGCAGCATTGCTGAACAACCATGTTTACAGTGATCACTGTTCACCAAGCACATCAACAAATGTGTTTATCAATGGGTGATACAGGTGTTATTTAATGCATGGTAGACATAGAATGAGGTAACACGGTTAGAAGAAGCCCTCGGTAATTTTGAACTGATGGTATGTCATCACAGAATGTTTGAAGGAGTTTTCAGGGTGTGTAGGAGGAAACATTGGATTTGGGGGATGAGGTGACTTAGGCTTTGGGGAATATACCACATACCAGAAGTAGAGGTTGGATCACTGTGTTAGGATGACATGTGGAAACAGTGGGACTGCTGATGAGGGTGACAGAGTAAAAGATATAGTTGAAGTAATAAAACAATGGGTAGAATAAGGAAGGCAATAAGTCAGTGCTACAGCACAAAAAATCATGTTTGCAGAAGGATATGCTCTTACTGCAACAGCTGAATTGGAAGGGTTTATTACACAAAACTGCAGAAGAAATGGTGAATCTTAACTGAGATGTTGCTAACTGGAGCAGAAAATTGGATAAGGAACTAATTATTTGTCACTCTCCTTGGAAGACAGCATGGGGATTGGACACACACACACACACACACACACACACACACACACACACAGGCAGAGAGGGGCAGAGGCAGAGAGAGAGAGAGAGAGAGAGAGAGAGGGGCAGAGGCAGAGAGAGAGAGAGAGAGAGAGAGAGGGGCAGAGAGAGAGAGAGAGAGAGAGAGAGAGAGAGAGAGAGAGAGAGAGAGAGAGGAGGGGGGGCAGAGAGAGAGAGAGAGGCAGAGAGAGAGAGAGAGAGACAGAGAGAGAGAGAGAGAGAGAGAGAGAGAGAGAGAGAGAGACATGAATCTATGGAACAATTGAGGTAAGCCAGCTAGGAGCGGAATTCCTATCACCAGACAATGCCTGGAGGTGCAATGTCAAGTGCAAAAGGAGCCATACCAGAGAATGGGTTTGTCCTTTACCATAACCATAACAGCTAACCTTTTCATTTTAACCTAGCCACAGCAGAGGAAATAACCAACAGAGTAAAATATAGATTTCAATTTCCTTTCCAGGAGCAGTAAGTATGCCTAGTACCTACATTATGCAGTTCACATGTATCCTCATAAGTGTGAGACACTGAAGAAATTTCTTGGAATAAAGGAAGAAGTCACTGGTTACGAAAAACAACAAAGTTTTGTCTATATGGAACAAGAAGTTACCGTAGTATTACAGGAGTGCCATTATGGTTTGTCCAAACAGACTCGGTGGAGAGGATCAGAAATCCCACACAGTTAATGTTGAAGGAAGACAGGGGAAATAATAAACGAACAGGACACCATGTAAAACAGTATTTATTTTTGCTCCATCTGCCACAATTTCAGGCACAACCCACAGATTGTATTGGCCAGGGGAACACATGGAAGTGCTTCCATCCACTAATTTGACTATGTTAAATAGAACTTTGGGGCCTGAGCTTATATAGTCCACAGACAAATTCATTAGCTGTAAGGCTGGGCCCATCTCCATGGAGACATTGGTGCATCATGCAAGTCAGTACAGGGAGAGTCAGAAACAGAGGGAAATAGCATTGACCAATGTAATAACAGTTAATGCTGTGACACTAACTATAGTTCTTGTTTACACATACTGGAAGTGGATCACTAGACAAAGCCTGGATCCAGCCAATGTTCGATATCTTGTGGACTGGATCCCCAGAGACAAGGAAGCAGCAGAGGGAGAGCTGTAGCAATGAACAATCAGGAAACAAGACTTGATATGAGTTGTGTTTAAGGGAACATGGTGGTGAAAGTAATCCTTAAAAAGCTGACTGGAGCCATTTGTGGCAGCCAACAGGATCAGTCATTTTAGTGTAATGATGTTCTAACTGATGATCTAGGAGGCCAGGTCTTGTCAAGGAAGAGAGCACTGTAGCACAGCAATCATATACTGTCTTCCAAAAGACGTGAAGTAAGAAGTATATCACAACTGAGCCTGCCACTGGTGAACACTTATGTGTGCCTTACATAACAGTCGTGTTTGTGAGGTGAGCTGGTCAGGCACAGTGTTGAAATAGTTGACATAGCAGCATGTAACCTGAAATAAGAGACATCCTAACATATCCTTCCCACCTCTCCTGTAGTAGTCTTCCACGCCCGCACAACCTCCGAAGGATTCTAATCACCCCTTTGACACTCCTATCCCCCATCACCTCTCCATAGTGGTATTATCTCCATTTGAGAACAAGGTGCATAGCCTGTCCAATTCACCAAAACCATGTTTCTAGGTCTGACACAGGATTATCCCAACCTATCAGAGGAAAGGCTACAAGTGAAAACTGTGAAAACAGCTTTATCAGATACCAGCTCTCAGATGAATCAGATAAAGACTATGATTTACTGAGGACCAATAACAAATTTGAAGAATCTCCAGGTCCACACACATTTCCCAAAGATACACAGAGCGTTATGGATATCTCACAACTACATATTGGAAAAGATCTGTTTGATTACATTAGCAATGAAACCAGTGAGTATTACAGTCAACATTGCAATAGAAGGAAACGGATTAAAGATGCCACATGTCAACATTATGGGATCCGAATTTATGAAATGGTTTGCGTTTTCTATCCTTATGGGAATTTTGGAAATGCAAGGATCTATGATTACTGATCAACAAATCCCTTGATAGACACCGATATTTCGCAAAACAATGTCCACAACCAATTCAGACAAATATTATATTTACATTTTTTCTGACAACAATAAACATGATAATGCCGACCGGCATTTCAAAGTGCAATTTGCAATTGTTTATTTTCCAAAAAGTTCAAAGAAATTAAACCATGGTGTGGACAGTTAGATTGTACAATCCATCAAAAATTACCAAATAAGGCATAATCAGTCTGATGCTGTGTGATTAGAGTACGGCTACATTTCTTCATTCAAGATATATCTCAGCACTGAAGATCCCTGGATAAAATGAACTTGCAAGACATGAATATCCAGTGACTGACATTCCATGCTTTGACTCACAAAACTGTAGAAATTCAATGTGGTAAGGAAGCTAGAAAATCTGAAGAGGAAATTTTAATGTTCACTCTGGATGTAGTTGCAGTCCGTGAAATGATAAAGGAAGAAAATCATTTCTGGTAAGATGGATTTCTCATGAGCAGAAATGTAGGGTAGAGACTGAGTCACTGAATGTTCTAATCCTGCAAGAGAACACATTATAATGATGGATGCAACAAACTAAATCTAAAACAAATTATACCAGGTACAGAGATGTGTACAATAACAATGAGGTAACAAGCATGTCAAGGTAAACATGAGTGAGCTAGACGTCGCTCGTCCTATATCCAAAAGATGTCAGCTGGAAAGCAGAGTGCATGGGTGAGAGGCTGTGTGCATCCACAAGCACCAACCTCCATTGTTTACATTCTAGCTGCATCTGACTTGCACAGTACACACTGCAACTGCTTACAAAGATTTTGGGAGTGTATGTGTGGGTCAGTGCAGTGGACAGTTCAGTAATAAGATTATAAAAATTTACACCAAAAAGCTAATGGTTATGTTTCAGGTATATCTGCCGATGTCACAATCTGACTAAGAGGGAGTAAAAGTTTGACAAATTGTGTATGTAATGAAGATGTAAATCTAATAATCATGAGTGACTGGAATGCTGTAAAAGGCAATGTAATACATGGCAGAGTTTAAGAGAATGAGCTTGATAATAGAAGTGATGAGTAAAAAACTTCAATTGTTCTATAAGTCTGTTATTAATTATGAATATGCTATTTTAAAATTACTGGAGGAAGAGGTATATTTGGAAAAGTCTGAGGGGCATGAGGAGATTCTAGCTGGATTACATCATTTTGAGACATTTTGTAAAATCTGATATTGGATTGCAAGGTATACTCAGGAACAGATATACATTCATGTCACAAGTTAGTTATTGACTATTCCCTTACACCTCGGTCTGCTCTTCATCATTACTGTTAGTGGTGAAGTAAGTGGGGTACTGAGAAGAATGGTGTGTGTTTAAACTTATCTGAAGCAATAAATAGTGTGGTAATGAATACTGCAACACGCAGATCAGTTGAAGAGGGAGGGATTTATCTGAAAATGGCAGTCACAGAAGTTGGACAGACAAATTTAAGAATGCACGAGGTAACTGTAAAAGAACTCTTGTTACAGAATAAATACTGATATTGATTCATAAAGTAAGGAACTACAAAAATGTGCAATATAACACAGCAATACATCAATGTAAGTCACTTGTGTGTAACAGGAAAGCAAAGAAGACAAAGTGAAATGACGCAAAAGTAATTCCACTGTTGAACTCTGAGGAATAAGTTGGCATGTGGTAAGAGTGCATTAAGGCTTCTATGTGGGGTAGGATCTGTTTGATGACATGACAGAAGAAGAGTTTGAACACACAGGTGATGCAATGAAAATTAGGAGTTGAACAAATTATTGGGAGACCTGCAATCAAATAATGCTGGAGGCACATGGAGTAATGTTTAAGTCCTAAAACCACTAGTGGAGGAGGGGGTGAAGCAGGTGGGGACGGTAATTTTAGTTTTGGAACACAGAATTATATGAAAGTCAATTACATATTGTGATAAACCAGAAAAATAAATTTAAGTGTTTGGCCTCTGGCTCTACAGAGGAATGATGAAAATTCAGTGGACTGATGTAAGGAATGAAGAGTTTTACCACAGAAACAGTGACAAGAAGGGACAAAATGGAAGGGCATGCGTTAAGAGGCCAACAAGTAACTTCCACCATACTTTAGGGAGCTACAGAGGTAATAATTCCAGGAAATGGCAGAGATTGGAATGTGTCCAGAAAATAACGGTGTGTTATACTATGAGGTGAAGTAGTTGGGATAGAGGAGTTCACAGTGGGTCACATCAAACCAGTCAGGAGACTGCTAAAACATCAGTATTTCTCATGAACTCTTCTGGATCATGTACAACGAATTTGATAAGAGTAAACTTTTACAGTAAAAGTTTTAGGTTGAATATCTAAAATCTTATTCAGCTGTCTAAAATATGATCAAGGGAGAATACCACATTTATATGGCATCCTATAATACAATATATTGCTTTGAGTGTAATTCTCTTATAGTAACTAATTAGACTACATTCCATTACACATTTTTTGCTCATCTTATGCTTTCTCAAAGACGCTATCCACTGTGTTCAACTGCTCTTGCAAGTCATTTGCCATCTGACAATTCACAGACGAGGTTTTCCTTTCATCTTTTTTAACTTCTTTGTTCAATGTACAGACAACAGAATTATTGGTAAGCTCCAGTCCTCTCTCCCTCCCATAACACTATTCCCCTTATGTGCCTTTCAGCACTTTACTACTGTGTGGCATCCATACAATTTGTGAACAACTGTTCTCTCCATGTACAGAATGTCAAACCAAACACCTTTTCACCATCTACATTTCCAAATTGCTTTGTTATTGAGGAAACAGTTTTGGTGATATATTATGCTGTCTTCAGGCCCCATGCCCAATCTGTTTGAAGTTTTCCCACTTCTGGCCCAGACACAATAGGGGCCAGTATTCAATGACTGGCATCTAGGTTTTTGATACAATGCTCACTTGAAACGTCACCTGCCGACTGCTCAATTGTCCGTATAAAACAGTCTGTACTGAAAAGCCGAGGTCCCACAACCATGTGTGAGAAGATGGGTCATTTGAGCTCAATAAAACACATGGAGCAAAATATGTCCATCTTGTGTGTTATGTATATGCCATTCTTTATGTGGCTAGTTTACGAAATAGCACTTTAATGCCTACTTATTTTTCTTCACTGCAGTATATTTGTCCTATTCTCTGAGTAGCAAGTCATCCTTGTTAGTATATATATATGTATTTAAAATTGGACCTCTAACACCTACAGCTCTGTAAAATATTCTGCATGCTGCCTCCATTAGTGTGGTGAGGGCCTTCAAGATAGGTACCTTAAACTAGACTGACTTCAGTACTCTCCACATATTACCTTTATCATATTCTAAAGGTGCTCTGTCTGGCCAACATTTCACAGTATATGCCCCTGTGTGTTTTGAAGTATTCATCACATCTTTTCCTCATTTCTGTAATTAACCTGGTGTCTAACTAGCCTGACACGGAAAACTGAACCTGCAGATGAATGTCACCAATTCTTGTTTCCTAAGGAGTTAACCTACCTCATTTTTACCTACCTTCACTCTGCAAACGGAGGTTTTTTTTTCTTTTAGTGTTATGCAGTTTCTCTGCTGTCCGAATTTTAGTTGGCTGCTATAAATTTTAGAACTGATGGAATTACTGGGCTGCAGGTTTGATTATACACTTACATGGATGTCATACTTACGACCTGATTCACGATTCCTTTAGTGATACATATTTTAATGTACATCAATGTAGACTGGGCAACATACCTTGCTTCCTTGTCTCTCCCAATTCTACACAACTAGGTCTGCAATCCCAGCTTTACTTTGTATGCATACTTCTTTTATCTGCTAGACTCCTGTATCATAATACATTTCATACTATCCCCAAGTAGAGTGTCAAATGAACCATGAAAGAAATGTCATTTTGTATGGAACACACCTGAGGAACCACTGGTCAAACAAAATTATCAGTGAAGAACTTCACAACCAAGTCTGATACTTTCTGAAGGTAGGCTGACTTTGACTATTCATGTCTGGCCACAAAAAGTAACTTTTTTGCTGACCTCTTCCATTCACCAGGCAGACCTGACTGCAGTTTGTTTCCTCCAAATGGATCTGGTAGCCCATATTTCATTCCAGCCATAATGACCACTAAACATTAGATTAAAATGGGTGCCTGGTGCATCTTGTGGGCAATTTGAATGTGTACAACATCTTAGAATCACAATTGTAAAGAAAATCTCCACAGCACGATATCTGTCACCTAAATCTCTCCTTGGTTCCCTCCACTTCCATTAGATTACCACTCCTTGACATCCCTCCTGCCACTTTATCATGTGTGTTTGATGTTTGTTATATACCTGAAATAATTCACATTTTTTTAATTTTCATCACAAACAAACTCATAACTAAGTAACAGTACGAGGGGCATTCAAGTTTTAAGGAATCCGATTTTTTTTTCTAATAAACTACTCACCCGAAATCGATGAAACTGGCGTTACTTCTCGACGTAATCGCCCTGCAGACGTACACATGTTTCACAAAGCTGACGCTATGATTCCATGGCAGTGGCGAAGGCTTCTTTAGGAGTCTGTTTCGACCACTGGAAAATCGCTGAGGCAGTAGCAGCACAGCTGGTGAATGTGCGGCCACGGAGAGTGTCTTTCATTGTTGGAAAAAGCCAAAATTCACTAGGAGCCAGGTCAGGTGAGTAGGGAGCATGAGGAATCACTTCAAAGTTATCATGAAGAAACTGTTGCGTAACATTATTTCTATGTGCGGGTGCGTTGTCTTGGTGCAACAGCACACGCGAAGCCATTCCCGGACGTTTTTGTTGCAGTTCAGGAAGGAATTTGTTCTTCAAAACATTTTCGTAGGATGCACCTGTTACCGTAGTGCCCTTTGGAATGCAATGGGTAAGGATTACGCCCTCGCTGTCCCAGAACATGGACACCATTTTTTCAGCACTGGCAGTTACACGAAATTTTTTAGGTGGCGGTGAATCTGTGTGCTTCCATTGAGCTGGCTGGTGATTTGTTTCTGGATGGAAAAATGGCATCCACGTTTCATCCATTGTCACAACCGACGAAAAAGTCCCATTCATGCTGTCATTGCATGTCAACATTGCTTGGCAACATGCCACACGGGCAGCCATGTGATCGTCCGTCAGTACTCGTGGCACTCACCTGGATGGCACTTTTCGCATTTTCAGGTCGTCATGCAGGATTGTGTGCACAGAACCCACAGAAATGCCAAGTCTGGAGGCTATCTGTTCAACAGTCATTCGGCGATCCCCCAAAACAATTCTCTCCACTTTCTCGATCATGTCGTCAGACCAGCTTGTGTGAGCCCGAGGTTGTTTCGGTTTGTTGTCACACGATGTTCTGCCTTCATTAAACTGTCGCACCCACGAACGCACTTTCGTTACATCCATAACTCCATCACCACATGTCTCCTTCAACTGTCGATGAATTTCGATTGGTTTCGCACCACGCAAATTCAGAAAACGCTGCATCATTGCACGCTGTTCATGTAACAAAAGACTCGCCATTTTAAGTATTTAAAACAGGTCTCATTCTTGCGGCTAGCGGTAAAATTCCATCTGCCGTACGATTCTGCCATCTCTGGGACGTATTGACAATGAACGCGGCCTCATTTTAAAATAATGTGCATGTTTCTATCTCTTTCCAGCCTGGAGAAAAAAAATTGGAGGCCTTACAACTTGAATGCACCTCGTACAGTACGAAAAAGTACCATTACGCAGAATGTGCTTTTGTCTTATAGCAAATGACAACAGTGTTTTGGACCAGGCGACACTGCAAGCTGCTGGCATTAGAACGAGCAAACGTGGCCGTCCTCAGATCCGGTGCATGAAACACTGGCTAGGCAGTAACATTATACTAATTTACATCTCTGTTGATTGTAAATAACTCAGATATACAGAGTTATGTCATAGTTTTTACAAACAATCCTCCGTTTGTGAAAGAGGAAGATCAAGAAATTTCTCGAAAATATTACTTTGAATTACGTAAATTGAGGCATTACATTGAATTCTGCAGCTGGAAGTAAATTAATAATATAAGAGTGATATTTACGGTAATATTGATATTTACATATATAGTTTCCTACGGTTGTTTCAAAGAAGATTGATATTTACATGCAATATTCTCTAATTGCTTTCGCTCGAACATAGCTCGTACAAAAGCACTGCCTTCTCGAAATTACAGAGGTTGTCTTTACCTTAATTCCGCCATAATCTGCAGTACTATTCTTCTTTTGGAGCAATAGTAGTATAACCAACTGCCGCGCAATGAGTATTAACAGTGACTATTAGTGCCACAACAAAGGAATTTGATGTATACTATCGAAGGAAAACAGGCTGAGCGCAGGAACGAGCAGCATCTGTTGGATCGAAATAAGTCTGACTCATTTGGTTTCACCAACATACAGAGTAAAATGCACTACTTTTTCTACCATTTGTAGAAGTAAGATTTGTTTCATTTCAACACCAAACGATACACTGCACTATTAAATGACTATTCAGTGAAAAAACGAAAATAGACAATTTGCGATTAAGTTTCTTGCCTCGCTGTTTTCGGTCAAAAATCTATCATCTTAAACTTAGAAGATACATCCTGGGAGCTGATGCAACAGGCTTTACTGATTTTGAAAGTTTCAGTCAGGTGACCAAAGAGCTGTCTTCAAAACTGTCACATTCAAAAACGTGAATCTTGCCAAGATTAATGGAACAATTGAAATCTTGAAGGACAGAAGAATGTCCTCAAGAACGAGTCACTGGTTTGTAATTTCCTTAAAGGGTTATCTGAGTGTTTTGGCGTTATCTCCGGGAACGAATTGGTCAGGTAACGTTACTGGACCTCCTATTCAAACAAGTATTTTAAGCATGAAGGCTATTGCAGAAAAGTAAGCGTTGGTCGTTCAGCAAGAACACAGCTCATTTCTGAACCATTTACCACTGTAATGCCAGAGCAACCTGGAAGGAGTTTGGTGAAACCAAGACAAGCACCACGTACAAAGTGCGGCAATAGACTGATAAATATTTAGCGGAAGGATATTTGCCTAGAAACAGCGGTCCCGTGAACTGGCGTGAAACAAGGAAATTACAGAGGCCGACGCTGTATCAATTTGTTCCATAAATGTTACGCATCAGAGCAACATCAGTGCACTGTTAACGAGTATTTTTAAAAGCACGACAAATATCCACTGAGAAGAGAGAGACCAACTAAAGAATGTCAGATTTTATTTATAAATTCCTTTTTAAATACACATCTGTTAATATTGACTAAATTAAAGCAGAAATACTAATTCCAGTTTTAATTTATATACTGTAATTTTCCAATTAAAATATCCAAATATAAAAAGGATCACTTGATAAATACTTAGTATTATTTCGCAACATTTGTAACTTTTGCAGCAGACGATGTTTAAAACTAATATCTCACCATTAATAGGGCAGTAACAATTTTTACTCTTTCAGTTCTTTAGAACTAGGATCAAACCAGATAAAAATACAGGTTTCGTGACCTGAATTGAAAAGGCGATGTGACTTCCTTTCACTTATTTTGTGAGAGTAGTGAGTCATGAAAAATAAATAGTTCTTTCCGGTGGCTGACCAGTTCTGATCCGATTTCTGAGAAGAAGTTTTGCCCATCTCTAAATCTGCCACAGCGATTTGCTCGGCTGGAAGCGTGGGCCTCCGACACAGAGGCTTGAGCAAAATGCTCGGCAATCGCGTTTGCGTCGGTAAATAATACGCCATTTATCCTAACACTGAACACCTGTTAGGGTCTGGTACCCGAAAAGACGTTTGATCTTTGCCCAGACTTGCGAAGGTGACACATGGCACCCACTGGTCGAGATTTCTCTCTCCCAACACTCCTGCGTCCATCACTTGGTAAGTTGCCGAACAAGTGCACAAAGCTGTTGTAAAGGCTATGAGGTGCTCCAGGAAGGGTGTTGCTTATGCTACTGTAGAGCTCGCAGACGCTCCTTAACTGCTTCAGCGACTTCTGGCGACCACCAAGAGACTGCCTTACACCTCTGGCACCCTGAAGAGCGAGGGACCGCGTTTTTCTGCAGAGAAACAATTTCATTCACCTGCTCAACCATAAGATCGATGTTGCCATGTGGGGGAGAGTCAACAGTAACATCAGAGGTTAAATTTTCCCAGTCTGCCTTGTTAAAAGCCCATGTGGGCAGGCGTCTGTATGCCTGATGCTGGAGCAGTGACAGGAAGATGGGGATGTGGTCACTACTATACAGGCCGTTATGTTCTCTCATCATCGGATTACAGAAGGACGGGGAAGGAAGTCGGCGGTGCCTTTCAAAGAATCCATCCCGGCATTTGCCTAGAGCGATTTAGGGAAATCCTGGAAAACCTAAATCAGGATGGACTGACGCGGGATTGAATGCGAGTCCAATGTGCTAGCCACTGCGCCACCTCACTCTGTCGTTAAGTGATCACCAGTGGATAGATGGGAGAGGTCCTGGGCTGCAAATTGCTAAATCAATGGCCAAGTAACTACATCGAGCCACATTGAAATGTGTGGCGGCCCCAGTGTTTAAGAGGTAGAGGTCGAACTGAGACAGTAATGTTTCGATGTGTGACACGGCCAGTAAGCACACTGCCACCTCAAGGGGGTTATGGGCGTTCAAATCTCCCCGAAGTAGGAAAGATTTAGGGAGTTGATCAATCAGTGCACCTAATACAATCAGGTGTACTGCACTATCTGGAGGAAGATATACATTGCACACAGCTATTCCCTGTGTCGTCCTTATTCTGACAGCCACAGCTTCAAGAGGGATATTTTGGGGGGTTTTAGGGCGCACAACGGCAATTGTCATTAGCGCCCAGACTAAGTTAGGAATGCACCACGAGGCACAAGGTTAAAACAGCAACTAAAAGGGACAATACTATAAAAGACAGTCAGGCAGAGGATTAAAAAGAAACAGCACAATCAAATGTCAGACAGGCTTGTCAAGTTCACAAAACGAAGAACACAAGCAACTGCTCCTGGGTCATCCGCTAAAATGGCATCCAGAGTACATGGCAGGCCAAGATCAACACGCAGTGTATTAAAATTCGGACAGGAGGTTAAAATGTGGCGGACCACCAGCAGATGGCGATGGCTGAAGCGGCAGTGTCCAATTCGTAACTGGGCCAAAACGACCTCTTCCCACCGAGAAGGGCGTGAAGATGACGTCCAAGCTGCGGGAAGAGGTTTCAAGGGCCGAAGCTTGTTGTCCCTAAGTGCAGCCCAATCGTCATGACACAGTGACAAAATGCGCTGACAAATGACCCTGCTACAATCTGATGAAGGGACACAACAAGAAGCTGTCCGAGGATGGAGGACCGCAGCCTTGGCCACGGCATCTGCAGCTTCGTTCCCAGGGATACTGACATGACCAGGAACCCACAAAGCTAACGGAGAACCATAGTCCACCAGCTGCCGAAGAGAGCATTGGACCCAGTGCAAAAAAGGGTGAACTGGATACGGATCACTGAGGCTGTGGATGGCGCACAGGGAATCGGAGCAGATGACATAAGCAGAATGTCGGTGGCGGCAGATGTAAAGAACAGCCTGGTTGAGAGGAAATAGCTCAGTTGCTAAGAGCTAACAATGGCTATGGAGCCGGTATTTGAAACTGTGTGCCCTGACAATAAAAGAACACCCGATACCGTCATTGGTCTTAGAGCCATCTGTATAAATGAAGGTCATATTAATGAACTTCAAACGAAGTTCGACAACACGGGAGCGGTGCACCGAAGCTGGGGTTACCTCCTTTGTGAGCGAGCTGAGGTCAAGGAGAACGCGAACCTGAGCCTGGCGTTTGGCTCTCGCCCACTCTAAAGGTTGCAGGGAGTGAAAAATCAAGTTGCTGAAGGAGGCAACGAAAGCTAACTCCAGGGGGTAGCACGGTAGAGAGGGTGTCGTCAAAAAAAAGGAACTATAAGACGGGTGGTCGGGCATTGACAGTAGCCGACAGGCATAACGACAAATCCCGCCGGTAGGTTAGTGGCAATTCACCGGCTTCAGCATGAGACACTCGACGGGACTAGTATAAGACGTTCCGATCGCAAACACCAATGTTGTATGGAGTTGAGGCGGCGTAAGATGGACGGCCATGCAGAGGAGTATACGAAGCTCCCATAATCCAGCTTGGAGCGGACGATCGACCGATATAAGCGAAGTAGGACGGTTAGATCCGCTCCCCACGACATACCACTGAGAACACGGAGGACATTTAGAGAAGGGGTGCAACAGGCAGCCAAATATGACATGTGGAGACTAGCTAAGTTTCCTGTCAAAGTAAGACCTAAAAATTTTGTTGTCTCCACGAATGGGAGAGCAATGGGACCGAGTCGTAAGAATGGTGGGAGAAACTCTGTAGCGCCAGAAGTTAATACAGACCGTCTTCTCGGCTACACTCCAGGAGTAAAGACAGTCAAGAGAACGCTAAAGACAGTGCTCCAGGGAACATGTAAGCTGCGAGCTGCAGTAGATGGTAAAATCGTCCACGGAAAGAGAGCCTGATACATCAGCTGAGAGGCAATCCATTATTGGATTGATCTCTACGGCGAAGAGAGCGACGCTCAAAACGTAACCCTGTGGCATCCCCTTCTCCTGGCAAAAGGCGTCGGACAGGACAGAACCCACACGTACCCTGAACTGTCCATCGATTAAAAATGCACGAATAAAAATAGGGAGGCGACCGCGAAGGCCCCATGTATGCATGGTGCGGAGAATTCCCACCTTCTAACAGGTGTCCTAAGCCTTCTCCAAATCAAAGAAAACAGCCACAGTCGGGCGCTTCCGCAAGAAATTATTCGTAACAGCAGAGCGGTGCCTACGAAATCCACATTGTACATTGGTAAGTAGGCGTCGAGATTCGAGCAGACAAACCAAACGAGAGTTAACCATTCGCTCCATCACCTTACAGACACAGCTGGTAAGCGAGATGGGTCGATAACTGGAAGGCAAGTGCTTGTCCTTCCCAGGCTTAGGAATCGAGGCAATGGACTCGCGCCAGCATGTGGGAACACCACCCTCAATACAGATGGGATTACAAGTACGAAGAAGGAAACCTTTACCTGCAGGAGAAAGGTTCTTCAGCATCGGAATACGAATAGAATCAGGCCCTGGAGCGGAGGACCGTGACCCCGGGCAAGTGCATTTTCGAGTTCCCGCATAGTGAATGGGGCATTATAACTTTCACGATTCGAGGAGTGGAAATTAGGTGGTCGAGCCTCCTCTGCCTGTTTTCGAGGGAGGAAGGCAGGGTGGTAATGAGCGGAGCATTGCAGACATCTCAGGGGCCACAAGGACGTCATTCGCGACCGTCAAGCGAGAAACTGGTGAGTGGAGCTTAGTGCCAGATAGCCGGCGCAGGCTACCCCAGACAACAGAACAAGTAAAACTATTTAAGTAGCTTGTGAAAGCAGCCCAGCTGGCTTTCTTTAACAACACGACGACACTGCGCACGTAATAGTTAATAATTAATAGAATTCGCCGTCGTAGGGTGGCGGTTGAAGGTGCGTAAAGCACGTCGATGAGCACGTATAGCGTATCTACGTCCTGCGGTCCACCAGGGGACCGGTACACGACGTGGAGAAGTAGTGTGAGGGATGGAATATACAGCAGCCGTGAGTGACTTCCATGAGGTGTGCAACCTGACTATCGCAGCTTGCGAAGGTTTGATCCTGAAAGGCCACCCTGGAAGGGAAGAGCCCCAGTCTGCTTTGGAGATGTGCCAAATAGTCGAGCATGTAGGTGGGGTATGATGCAGGAGATGGATAACACAAAAAATGGTTCAAATGGGTCTGAGCCCTATGGGACTCAACATCTTAGGTCATAAGTCCCCTAGAACTTAGAAATACTTGAACCTAACTAACCTAAGGACATCACACACACCCATGCCCGAGGCAGGATTCGAACCTGCGACCGTAGCAGCCCCATGGTGCCGGACTGCAGTGCCAGAACCGCATGGCTACAGCGGCCGGCATGGGTAACACAAGGGAAGTGGTCACTAATATGTATCAGAAAGTGCATACCACTCAAACCAGCGTGCAAGTTGTGTAGTACATATAGAGGTCGAGATGGGAATAGGTGTGAGATGTGTCCAAAAGAAAAGTAGGGGCGCGAGTATTGAGGCAGACAAGATTGAGGTGGTTGAAAAGGTCCGCTAACAGGGATTCTCTCGGCCAGGATGCTGGAGAGCCCCAAGTGGGATGGTGGGCATTGAAGTCTCCAGTTAACAAAAATGGTGCAGGTAGCTGAGCAATAATTTGCATCATGTCTGCCCTCGTAGCAGCAGATGACGGAGTGCAAATGGTACGAACGGAAAATGTGAAAGTGGGGAGAGTAATTCGGACGGCAACTGCCTGCAGGCTGGTGCGCAATGTGATGGGATTGTAGTAAATATCGTCCTGGACTAGCAACATAACCCCTCCATGAGCTGAAATACCTGCAGCACTGGGTAGGTCAAAACACACAGGGGTATAGTGTGCCAAGGCAATTTGATTGCTTTGTTTCCTGGAGAGCTACGACGAGCAGACAGAGCAAGTGGAGCAGCATCTGTAAGTCCCCTCGGCCGCGAGTGCAGCGAGTATTCCAGTGAGTAAATGCCATCATGAGAATAAAAAGAAGATGCAAGAAGGGGATCACCTCGAAGGCCGCTGAGGGCATGCCTTCGAGCGAGCACTGCCGCCGCTTTCAATAGGTGGATTGTCATCATCCATTGGTTCAATAGGTTCATCGGCCATCTTGTTAAGATGGCTGGGAGGGGAGCTTCCTATAACAGTGAACGGCCAGATGTTTGGCTACCAGGGGTGCGGCCAGGCGAAACGGATGACGGCCTGGGGCGGCAACTGCTAGGTGGAGCAGGAGAAGAAATGCGCCGTGGTGGAGAAGGAGAACTTTGCTTCCTATGAGCCTTCTTGGAAGATCGTTTAGTGGTAGTACCGGTCAATAGCTGGGAGTTCGAGGTACGTGGATGGTTCCTTCTTGAAGGCCCGTGCATCTGACTTCTGGGTCTTAGTCTTGGCAGAAGCTGGGCCTGGCCTATACCAGGGGGTTCGTGTGTGCCTTACTTGTCTACACAGAGCGGCGAATTACGCTTTACCCCATCACCGGATACGCGTGGGTCAGCCTTCAAGCACACACAGGGAGGAAAGACGGACAGGAAAAAGAAGGGGGAGAGGAGGGGGCGTGACGGAGGAGAGAGAGGGGGCTGATGGAGGGGAGAAAGAGGGGGGCGACTGAGGGGAGAAAGAGGGGGGCGACTGAGGGGAGAGAGAGGGGCGCGACTGAGGGGAGGGAGGGGAGAAAGAGGGGGGCGACTGAGGGGAGAAAGAGGGGGGCGACTGAGGGGCGAAAGAGGGGGCGACTGAGGGAAGAAAGAGGGGGGCGACTGAGGGGAGAAAGAGGGGGGCGACTGAGGGGAGAAAGAGGGGGGCGACTGAGGGGAGAAAGAGGGGCTACTGAGGGGAGAAAGAGGGGGGCGACTGAGGGGAGAAAGAGGGGGGCGACTGAGGGGAGAAAGGGGGCGACGGAGGAAAAAGAGGGGGCGACGGAAGAGAAAGAAGGGGGCAACAGAGGAGAAAGAGGGGGGACGGAGGAGAATGAGGGGGGACAGAGGAGAAAGAGGGGGGACGGAGGAGAAAGAGGGGGGATGGAGGAGAAAGAGGGCGGACGGAGGAGAAAGAGGGGGGACAGGGGAGAAAGAGGGGTGCTGGAGGAGAAAGAGGGGGGACCGAGGAGAAAGAGGGGGACAGAGGAGAAAGAGGGGGGACGGAGGAGAAAGAGGGGGACGGAGGAGAAAGAGGGGGGATGGAGGAGAAAGAGGTGGGACGGAGGAGAAAGAGGTGGGACGGAGGAGAAAGAGGTGGGACGGAGGAGAAAGAGGTGGGACGGAGGAGAAAGAGGTGGGACGGAGGAGAAAGAGGGGGACGGAGGAGAAAGAGGGGGACAGATGAGAAAGAGGGGGACAGAGGAGGGAAGACAGTAAGAAGGAGGACAAAAAGGAAGAAACCAGAATAAGTGAAAAACCAAAATGACCACAAATATAAGTCGTGGAACCGTCCGTCTCTGGATGCAGGCGCAAACTACCCCCTTGAGGGGGAGGGACTCCTTGTAGTCGGCACTTACGACAGGCAGCAATACTGTGGGCCTATTCTTGCCCCTGGACCCACAGGGGGGAAGAGGGGTTTGAAGGGCACAGGTTCAGTACTGAGTTTAGGACAAACATGAACACCACCTGACACTGTTATAGACGCTACAGTTCCTGTCATGCCTTATAACCGTGTGGCGCAGGGTCCACATTGTTGGAAACCAGGTTTCCTGGATGGCAACACTGATAGCAGGTGTAAAGCGTAACAGTTACCG
The DNA here is from genome assembly GCF_023897955.1 of Schistocerca gregaria. NCBI lineage: Eukaryota > Metazoa > Arthropoda > Insecta > Orthoptera > Acrididae > Schistocerca > Schistocerca gregaria. The sequence goes on along the minus strand of NC_064928.1, from coordinate 22,956,379 downwards.
TAGCTCAGCCAGGCGATGGAAAAAGCTGCCAAAGTTCCACTGGAGGATGACATCATCGTGAGACTGGGAAGGCATGAAACATTCAGTGAGGTAGTTTACACCTCAGGTTCACCTGCTGCCACCGATTTATTGCCTGAGCAGACTATATCCATTGTGTGAGGGTCTGGCGAGATCTAGGTACTCAGCAGACGCCAAAATCGCCGCTCCATCCTCAGACACAGAGCTTGTAGGTAGCAGTGTTGTGGTGCCACCACGATTTCCTTTGTCTTAGGGGTTTTCTTTTTAGATTTATCTCGCTGTTCCTTGGGTTTCCCTGGCTGCAAGGTCTTCACAGGCTAAAGTGTTCAGATGAGCGTGAAGCCCTATAACCAATTGCTTTTGGGCTCTTTGGCTATTGGCAGGTGTCATCTTTCCCACTAGGAGAAACCTGGGAGGAGAGTGATCCAAATGACTCCATCATAGTAAGAGGAGTCAAAGGAGCCTTGGCTCAGGAGTGGTGACTGAAATCCCATATGGTTGAGGGGGATGGGAGTGTTGCTCCTGAAGTAGGTGGTGCAGGGAGGGAAGTGCTCCCACCATCAGGGGGACAGGTGTAGTCACTTGGTTCTGAGAGGCCACACAGATTCGAGGAACTGATACGGAGACAACTGTTATTGTAGCAGCAGCATATGACGTGGTCATAGCCACAGGATGTAGGCACTGAAATTCCTACTTAGCCTCCGTGTAGGCAAGTCAGGTCATTCCACGATTTTCCTGTTTCTTTGTAAAATCCTGCAATCTGGCGAGCAATCTGCTCTCCACAGTTGATACAGATGGGAAGTGGGGCACATGGAGTATTGGGATGGATGGATGTCCACAACCTTGACAGGTGGGCTGAAAGTACAGTGGGAAGACATGGCTGAACTTCCAGCACTTAAAGCATCACATCAGATGAGGGATATATTGTTTGGCATCACAGTGGTAGACCATCACCTTGACCTCCTTGGGCAATGGGTCACCCTCAACAGCCAAGATGAAGGCACTGGAGGCAACCTGGTTATCCCTTGAACCCCAATGGATGCGCCCGAGGAAAGAAACACTTCGCCACTCTAAATTGGCGCACAGCTTGTCATCAGACTGCAATAGAAGGTCCCTGTGGAATTTAACAACCTGGACCATATTTGAGCTCTTATTGGGTGTGATGCTAACAGAAACATCCCCAGATTGTTGCAAGTGGGTAATGCCTGTGACTGGGCCAAGGATGCTATTTTTATCAAAGTTGACCCTATGCGCATTTTGGACAACCCTCCATCTCCACTAACTTGTTTTCCAAATGCTCCACAAAGAACTGAGACTTCATGGACGTCAAAGATTCACCATTAACTCTCGTACATATGAGGTACCAGCGCAAGTAAGCTTCAGTGCCATCCTTAGCCTGGCATTCCTGCCATGGTGTGGCCAGGGAAGGGAACGACATGGGGTCATTTCTTAGCATTGAAATTTGACTTTGTCCACTTAAAGACTGTTGGCGGCAGACTACCAGCAAGGGATGAGGTCATACACTACATGGTGTGCCGTCTACCTTGATGCCACCCACTGACAAGGGGGTCCTCCACAGAAGTGCCACCCAGCCGCAGCAAATGCCACTTGACGGGATGGCCGTTACCAGGAGCCCCAATGCACCAGGTGGACTCCTTGGCATACATAGAGTTAATAGCAGAGGCATCAGCAGAGCTATTGCTGCATTGTCAGGGGGCTACAACCAACAGCGTACATGGTGGCCCCACCGCAACAGACTGGCTACCGTGTTGGATATGAGGAACAAAGAAGTCCATGGTCATCATCAGTACAGAAAGTTACACTGTATAGAGTGTGGTGGAAAATGCACCCAGGAAGGAGTCCTTGCCCAAGAGAGAACAGGTGGGACATCAATGTGATGATAAAGTGGGCTAAAGATCTCAGTGCATGATTGACACTGATGCACCATGTAAGGCCACCTTCCCCAATTGGCTAACTCTTCAGAAAGCTTTGAAAAATTGAGTTCAAACCCCGCACGGCACCATCACATGAAGGCTACAATGTGAGATTCCTTTTGGTCACCTACTATGACAGGCTGGAATATCTTGGGTCTATTCTAAACCCCACACCTGCAAGGCCTCCTATGTTGCAAACATTTCTACAAAGCTGCTGCCACAAAGAAGAACAATGCAACATGGACGACTGTCTTGTTAAATTTACAAGTTTTTAAACCAGAAGCAGGGCTCTCAGCTTTTCAGGCCCCGAGGAATCATGACGTCACAGTATGACATGGGTCGTCTCTCACGCTAGCCAATAATATCGCTGGTAGACGAGTGGTAGTTTTCGAAACGCGGATACTCTTTGAACATGACATGCTGATGCCTTGTGGGTGTGTGTATAGTGGCGGGTTGTGTGTGCGTTAAAGCATTTCAAAAGCACATATTTGTAGAGGAGAAAGGATAGTTTATATTCCAGACAATGGACGGTAAGTAACTTCCGTTAGTACTCTTTTCATGCACAAGAAAAGTAAAGTGTCTGGTAAATCTACAGACATTTCATTCTTCGTGCCTATAGTATTCTGATGTATTATGTTACCCTGTAAAGTTTCTTTCAATGCATCTGTGTGGATTATTTGTGGTAACTGCGTATTCTCCTAACAAATCGATTAGGTATTTAAGTTGCAATCATCTTAACTTTTTCCTGATCAAACATTGTCTCGTAACTGTATTCTAACTTCAGTAACCTGCATATTTGAAAACTTTTGTATGTTCAAAATTACATCATTGACCATAGTCAGTATTTTTACAGTAAAATAGGTATGAATTGCAGTGACGGAATCCATATTTGTGAGTGGTGTAATCTGTTTTTGTAATGGATATTTCAGAGTTTCTGAAGTGTAAGTCCAAAGGAGAGACGGCGAGAAGTGGCTTTTTGTCTGTTTCATGGTTTATAGGCCTACTGGGGAAACTCACCATGTATAAAACGAGTAACACATCAAGCTTGGTACCTCTATGGTGATGTGGAAATCCGAGCGTTGTTAATAAAGAAATTCAGTGTGTTTCTTTTGATTCCTTTATAATGTTGTTTATAGTTGAAATTTAATTAAAAATTCCCAGGTGATCATTTTCACATAAATTGGACTATGTGCATAGCTGTTTCCAATGGCTTTGCTGCTTCTCACAGGCAAAGTATCAATATTCACCATCCTCTGGCATGTGTGTTCACTAGCCAGTTATAGCAAAAGAAATCACTGACAAAGCATAATTTGCTTGGTAGACATAATTAGAAGTGGCCTTTTTAGTTATAATTTTACGTTTTTAGATTATAGTACTCCCTGAGAGAGTATCTTCTGCATTTCTTGGCCCTGACGTGATTAGTGATGGATGTTTCACCACCAGGTCAGACATACAGCATTAAGTGTGCTGCTCTGCTGTCAGCAGCATGGTAGTCAATGTGTTAAGCAGGCATTTAGGAACTTTGATTGTGCAGTATATGCATCTACAGTACAGTCTTGGCTAAAAAGATACAGCTAGAATGCTAAATACTGTTTCAGGAATTATCCTTTACACAGTTAAATATCTTATGTTAAATATGTATCTAAAACTGAATTCATGAATAACTTTGTAGTCATTTAATCATTTGGTTTTGCAAGACATTTAAATAAAAATACTGCAGACTCAAAAATCGTCTGGAAATGGTAAGGAATATCAAATGTACGTAAATATTTTTCCTCAGTAAATTTGAAGTGTACAATTGCTGATACCTGGTTGTTGCCATGAGATTACTACTGGCCCCAGCAGAGCAATCTGCTGTGACCACCTGCACCTTCTGCCAGCCAATGGGTTAATACACAAAACAGGGCAGTGCAAGACTTTGCAATTCTCATTGGTTGAAGCAACTAAAATTAAATTTTTGAGGTACACTGGAACTGTGTTATTGGTATATTCCCTAGCATGATTTAAAACGTTTGCATTGACATGGCACTGAGTGCATAATATATTTTGTAACTGAGAATAGATACTTAAAAATTTATGTGGGAATATATTTCAAGAAACCCTTTCAAACCAAACGTGACAGTTATATTGACACACAAGTAAACCCACCTAAATGGCATTCTGGGCTACACAAGCATTAGCTGTAGGTGTAGAATAGGTAATTTACACAGAAAACTTTTCATACACATTTTATTGTAAAGCACACTGAAGTTAAGGGAAAGATGCAATGTCTAGATAAAATAAACTTGGACATGCAAGAACTGGTTTTGCTCAGATGTATGGAAAATTAACTGTAGTGTTATACGACATGTAAGATATGTATATATGACTTAACACACTTGGGGTGCAAATTTGTGGAGAGGAGAGATTGCATTGAACCTGTCGTGTATGGTGCACATTTTGTTGCAGTGCTGGGATGATGTCATCCAGATTTCAAAATTAGGGGTCTTGTAACGACTCTCTCATCAGTTTTAATATTCAAAAATAAACACACCTGAAAAATGAAGCTTGTAACGTTCCCTCTTTCTGTTTATTTAGATTTGGTTTGTTTGATTGTTATTCTTTATTTCTATTATTCGAAATCTTTTTTTTTATTAAATTGAGCCTGAAACTTACGTAATAAATACTTCGCGTGAAGTACGATTTGCAGCATAAACAAAAATTAATTTCGGAAATGTAATCCACTGAATATTAAAAGTAAAGCTTTTGAACAACGCGCGTGACTGACTAGATACATTCAGAGGGTACGTACATTCGCGTGAGAGTGGTTCATTGTGAAATGATTTCGTCGTAACACACTCGGAGATTGCGAACGTACATTCAGAGTAGAGGCACGTACGTTCTATCATTCCCCGTGGCCTGGGTAAAAGAATGGCAATTATTTAAATCTAAGAGTATTTCTTTTGCATCGGACTAGTATTTTTATAAGAAAAAGAAGATTGCAGGTTCTGAATGTCTCGGCAAAACGAATCGGAAGTAATTTTAGAGGCCACGAAAGGAAAGTAGAGAGCACAATCACGTACCTCTATTGTTGAGCAGCGCCGTTTTGAAGATCTTCGGTTCCATCTAAAACTCGCCTTCTCTGCTTAACATAAATACTCCATAGGCATGGGAATAAGACTTGTTGTGCTATGAAAATAATATAAAACACATCTTGCGTCTTTTAACTCATTCATTTACCACACACACACACATTAGTAATTAGACAGTACGACATCCCACCAGCCCATCAGAACAAAAAGTAGTCGTTCATACAATAAATAAAAAACGAAGGGCGAAATTGTTCCTATGTCTCTCAAAGATAAAAAGTTTACCAGTTATTTCTCTGGTGTGTCACTGGAACAATTTTTCAGCACCTCTGCGATTAAATCACAATATTTTCAGTTCCTTTACATCGCCCCCTTGGGCGAATTGTCTGAAGAAATGTCAATTTTGCGGGCAATGAGCCCGAACACTTTGCACACTGGTAGTCCTTGACTGTTATTCACACGTAATGGGATTGCACTGTCAGTGTCTCTCTCCCGATCACTTCATTCTACAAACATGGTTTTGATGCCAGTTTTGACACATGACAATGAGGACAAAACATTTATATAAGGATACACAGAACACATGTAAAACACACATAAACTTACATACTATACACACAAAATTATTACATGGTCCTTGACACAAAATCATCACATTTGGATAATTGTTACATCCTCCTATTACCTTCTTTTTTTCTCTTTTTTGTATTGTATACACAAAATTATTTTATTATTTCTTGGTATATCGCATTATACAAAGGTATTACATTGTTTTATACATAGTCTATCGCTATATAAACAGTCTTCTTTTACACTTGCTGCTCATAAAATTCATAATTCCTAAGTCTTTTTTTTCATTAAAAAATTTTACAGGAAAGTCACATATTTATTAGAGTGTTCGGATCTAGATTGTGGGTTAATAGTCGTGTCTGGGGCAGCAAGAGGCGTTAGCTCTTGCTTAGAGTTGGTTCTGCTTTCCACTGCTTCTCTCTTCTACGCCAAGATCTGCTTAGTGACATCCTTTCCGTATTTTACTATTGTCTCGTCATAGGTAATATAAAGATGTAACAAACAAAAATTCACATGGATTAATACTTAGTCTAACTTAATACTAATACATATATATACATATAAACATAGGCGTTGTTCAAAGGTAACGTGGGGCGTGAATCATGAGCTGGGGTAGTCAGACTTTATTTCGGGTTTCAGGAATCTGTGTTTCTACATGTCTTGGCACTTCGTTGGGTGTCCATTTAAACGTAGATTTTGCTTTGCATTTAAATTGTCCTTCTATGTTATGCCGTTAGCCAATAATGTGTCATATGCACATAACTGCACTCGCAACAATCAGTTTGGTGGCGCGCTGCGCGCCGTGTGGAACTCGGCAGTTGCGCGGGCCCACCGCCGTAAAGCGATGCCGCGCGTCTCGGTCCAAACTTTTCAGTGTCTCGTGCAGTGTTCGCAGAGTTTGCAAAAAAACCAACCGCACTTGTTTCCACTTGCTGTACACCTTGGCTGTGGGAAGGGACCACTCGGTGCCTCCGAAGTCCACTGCACAAAGGTAAGTACTGCACTTCACTATTTGGCTAGCAACGGCACACTGTCCTATGTAGTGCACAAACACTTGTACCGCCGCAGTCTTCGTCGATTCACTATGTCTCTTTTACCTCGAAGGAAAAGGTTCGTGATATGAAACGTATTTTCACTTGTCTATTTGCATATAGCTCACAGGTCACTGACACTGAATAACATTGTCACACTGTCCTGTCCATTCAGAAACAAAACTGTAGCTCATGATATCACTAGCTTGTCTTTTATGATAAATGCCCACGTTCGTTATTTGTTCCAGCGATTTTTTACTGAACCTTGTCGGCGTACCTTTTTGCTCATAACATTTTTATTACATAAATTGGTAGGTGATTGTGTTCTCAGAAAGTACGTGCCTCTAATACTATATTTCGCGATCGTGACACTGCCTGACATCTCACAGAGCATAGGAGAACACGTTTGAGAACAACAGCACTTTTTTACTCTATGTCGTGCTACTGATGCACTTATGTATTGAAATAACAATACTAGGACATGAACGCACTATAAGTGCTTTTAGAAGTTGTCTCCAAATGAGGCAAAGTTTGTTCATTCTCTACCCGCGAGTTAGTATGTGGGAGGGGGGATTCTTTCATCCTTTCCTCACCCAAGTTTGTAACAACGCATGGTACACACACATCATAAACATAAAGGAATAAAATAATAATAGGAAATGAGTAAACAGACATAAATAAATCACTATACATAAATTGCTAGGTAGTACAAACAACAGATTAATAATGAAGCTTAGCTGCTGTGCGCTACTGCCTCTAAAGTCTGTGCTCGCGTATATGGTGTTTTTTTTTTTGTGTTCATATTTGTGTTACTTCTTCTCCTTCCATCAAATATCTTCCGCTCAGATTGGTCAAAATATTATAAACACATAAAAAAATATAATCAATGTACTGCATCCCTCTAAAGTCAGCGTACATCCTTCGTATTTTCATACTAAAAAAATAGATTATTAAAATTCTTTGGCGTTACTGGGTATCACGTAGTGTGTTTCTCAGTGATGTTGGTAATGTTTTATTACGTCAATCGTCAGTCATAGTGACATTAATGTAACTTCATGACTTTTCCCCGCCGATTGAAGTCTCGCAGTATCTCGCCGAGCGCCACCTGTAAATAATTGTGTTTGTTTCGGCGTTACCTCATTTTTTCGGCTAGTTGACTACCTGTAACTTAACCTTATACATACTCCTTTATTTTTTTTATAAGGGACGGTGTTATGTTTGCTTCAGTTAACATTCACAGATTGTATCTCAACATCGTAGTTGCATTCAAACATGTATATAAAGTTAAAAAAAAATTATCTGTATGACAGTAAGATCACACAAGTTGTTATTCATGTATCCTATCTTTAGGTGCACTTTTCTTAGATCAAGTTACTGTGCGTATGGTATATATATATATATATATATATATATATATATATATATATATATATATATATATATATATATATATATATATATATATATATATATATATAGTACCCTACACTTTCATTAGCAGTTAGGAATCCTTTTTTATAATTGCAGCATACAAAAAAAATTTAAGGTCGTGCTTTTGTGCGATATATTTATAGATAAAAACTCGTGGTGTGGATACGTCAAAGACACAAAATACTTTCTCAGCAACCTATCGTGTACTTGCGTCACAAATTTAACCTTTGTACCTTAGGGAGTCCAATATTTTTCTTTGTAACTTACCCTGTACCTTACTGCCTTGATACACAAGTGGCAAAAAAAAAAGAATAAATAACTTACATCTATTTTGCTGTGAGGTCTGTGCCAATTGTTCGCTCCAGATACCGCCGTACATAAACTTAAAACTAAAATACCACTGTGACCAAACAAAAAACATTCCGTCAAAACTTACAAGTACACTTCGTGTTAAACATCGCTAGTCACCAACTGACGTGTATGTCCTAGCTTACCTGTGTCTTGCGTCCACGTTCACTGACAAATGTAAACAGAAATAGTGAAATGCTCTGATTCACTTAGCTGCATAAGATGTATTTTCTTTATCCTAATCGTGCTCGTTCCTTTTTTTACAGTAACTTATTTTATACTTGTGCATTATTAGATATGACGTATGATACTTAATTATAGTAGAATTTTCTTAAGTCTCCGTGTGCATACAGCCCTTTGATCTTACCACTGTGAGGGTATGCAAGTAAATAACAACCGTCGTGCGGAATATGTGCGATTACGTACGGACCAGTATATTTCATTTGCCACTTAGCGTTTTTCTTAGCTAGCAAGGAAGATTTCACGTGAGTTTTGAGTAACACCTTTTCTCTGATTGTAAATCTGGTAACACCATGTAGCCGTTTATCATAATGCTTCTTTCGGCATTGGGCCTGTTGTGTGATAGAGATTAATACTTGCCTTATTTTTTCATTTAGGTCGACGGGTTGTCTAGGAAAAGACGGGATAGGGTTTACCCATTCATTATTTTCTTTCTTATTGCATATTAGTTCTGACGGCGTAACTGCAGTGTCGTATATTGGGAGATTGTTTACCACCTGTTCAAAAACGTTTAAGTATTCAATCCATTTAGACTGCTTGTTGGCTACGTATGTCCTCATAAACCTATTCAATTCACGGAATATTCTTTCAATAGGGTTTGATTGCGGGCTATACCGGGATATCAGTATTAGTTTAACCTGTTGTTCTTTCAGAAATTTTTTCCAAGCATGGCACGTAAAATTGGTTGCGTTATCTGTTAAGATCGCCTGTGGTTTCCCAACAGACGGGAAGTAGTCGTTTAGCATACGCCTGATAATAGGCTTAGCTGCAGTTGTTTTCGTGGCATATAATTTCACATAGTTTGAAAATACATCATATACTCCAATAATATATTTTACACCTCCCCTGGCAGAGGGTAAAGGACCCATAGCATCTAGGCATACTAGCTCTAGTGGGTTTTTTGGTAAAATAGGATGCAACTCTGTCTCACAGTTCAGATTGACAGGCTTAACCTTCTGACAAATAATACAAGTTTTCAAAATTTGTTGTGTTAATCGGGCAGGTAGGTTAGAAAATTTAAAAAGGGAAATGGATAGGTTAAAGTTAGATATAGTGGGAATTAGTGAAGTTCGGTGGCAGGAGGAACAAGACTTCTGGTCAGGTGACTACAGGGTTATAAACACAAAATCAAATAGACAAAATCAAATAGGGGTAATGCAGGAGTAGGTTTAATAATGAATAGGAAAATAGGAATGCGGGTAAGCTACTACAAACAGCATAGTGAACGCATTATTGTGGCCAAGATAGATACGAAGCCCACACCTACTACAGTAGTACAAGTTTATATGCCAACTAGCTCTGCAGATGATGAAGAAATTGAAGAAATGTACGATGAAATAAAAGAAATTATTCAGATAGTGAAGGGAGACGAAAATTTAATAGTAATGGGTGACTGGAATTCGAGTGTAGGAAAAGGGAGAGAAGGAAACATAGTAGGTGAATATGGATTGGGGCTAAGAAATGAAAGAGGAAGCCGCCTAGTAGAATTTTGCACAGAGCACAACTTAATCATAGCTAACACTTGGTTTAAGAATCATGAAAGAAGGTTGTATACGTGGAAGAACCCTGGAGATACTAAAAGGTATCAGATGGATTATATAATGGTAAGACAGAGATTTAGGAACCAGGTTTTAAGTTGTAAGACATTTCCAGGGGCAGATGTGGACTCTGACCACAATCTATTGGTTATGACCTGTAGATTAAAACTGAAGAAACTGCAAAAATGTGGGAAATTAAGGAGATGGGACCTGGATAAACTGAAAGAACCAGAGGTTGTACAGAGTTTCAGGGAGAGCATAAGGGAACAATTGACAGGAATAGGGGAAAGAAATACAGTATAAGAAGAATGGGTAGCTCTGAGGGATGTAGTAGTGAAGGCAGCAGAGGATAAAGTAGGTACTAAGACGAGGGCTGCTAGAAATCCTTGGGTAACAGAAGAAATATTGAATTTAATTGATGAAAGGAGAAAATATAAAAATGCAGTAAATGAAGCAGGCAAAAAGGAATACAAACGTCTCAAAAATGAGATCGACAGGAAGTGCAAAATGGCTAAACAGGGATGGCTAGAGGACAAATGTAAGGATGTAGAAGCTTATCTCACTAGGGGTAAGATAGATACTGCCTACAGGAAAATTAAAGAGACCTTTGGAGAGAAGAGAACCAAGTGTATGAATATCAAGAGCTCAGATGGCAGCCCAGTTCTAAGCAAAGAAGGGAAGGCAGAAAGGTGGAAGGAGTATATAGAAGGTTTATACAAGGGCGATGTACTTGAGGACAATATTATGGAAATGGAAGAGGATGTAGATGAAGACGAAATGGGAGATACGATACTGCGTGAAGAGTTTGACAGAGCACTGAAAGACCTGAGTCGAAACAAGGCCCCCGGAGTAGACAACATTCCATTAGAACTACTGACGGCCTTGGGACAACCAGCCCTGACAAAACTCTACCAGCTGGTGAGCAAGATGTATGAAACAGGCGAAATACCCTCAGACTTCAAGAAGAATATAATAATTCCAATCCCAAAGAAAGCAGGTGTTGACAGATGTGAAAATTACCGAACTATCAGTTTAATAAGCCACGGCTGCAAAATACTAACGCGAATTCTTTACAGACGAATGGAAAAACTGGTAGATGCAGACCTCGGGGAGGATCAGTTTGGATTCCGTCGAAATGTTGGAACTGTTGTTGTTGTCTTCAGTCCTGAGACTGGTTTGATGCAGCTCTCCATGCTACTCTATCCTGTGCAAGCTGCTTCATCTCCCAATACCTACTGCAACCTACATCCTTCTGAATCTGCTTAGTGTACTCATCTCTCGGTCTCCCTCTACGATTTTTACCCTCCACGCTGCCCTCCAATGCTAAATTTGTGATCCCTTGATGCCTCAAAACATGTCCTACCAACCGATCCCTTCTTCTAGTCAAGTTGTGCCACAAACTTCTCTTCTCCCCAATCCTATTCAATACCTCCTCATTAGTTACGTGCTCTATCCACCTTATCTTCAGTATTCTTCTGTAGCACCACATTTCGAAAGCTTCTATTCTCTTCTTGTCCAAACTAGTTATCGTCCATGTTTCACTTCCATACATGGCTACACTCCAAACAAATACTTTCAGAAACGACTTCCTGACACATAAATCTATATTCGATGTTAACAAATTTCTCTTCTTCAGAAACGCTTTCCTTGCCATTGCCAGTCTACATTTTATATCCTCTCTACTTCGACCATCATCAGTTATTTTACTTCCTAAATAACAAAACTCCTTTACTACTTTAAGTGTCTCATTTCCTAGTCTAATTCCCTCAGCATCACCCGATTTAATTTGACTACATTCCATTATCCTCGTTTTGCTTTTGTTAATGTTCATCTTATATCCTCCTTTCAAGACACTGTCCATTCCGTTCAACTGCTCTTCCAAGTCCTTTGCCGTCTCTGACAGAATTACAATGTCATCGGCGAACCTCAAAGTTTTTACTTCGTCTCCATGAATTTTAATACCTACTCCAAATTTTTCTTTTGTTTCCTTTACTGCTTGCTCAATATACAGATTGAATAACATCGGGGAGAGGCTACAACCCTGTCTCACTCCTTTCCCAACCACTGCTTCCCTTTCATGCCCCTCGACTCTTATGACTGCCATCTGGTTTCTGTACAAATTATAAATAGCCTTTCGCTCCCTGTATTTTACCCCTGCCACCTTTAGAATTTGAAAAAGAGTATTCCAGTCAACATTGTCAAAAGCTTTCTCTAAGTCTACAAATGCTAGAAACGTAGGTTTGCCTTTTCTTAATCTTTCTTCTAAGATAAGTCGTAAGGTCAGTATTGCCTCACGTGTTCCAACATTTCGACGGAACCCAAACTGATCCTCCCCGAGGTCTGCATCTACCAGTTTTTCCATTCGTCTGTAAAGAATTCGCGTTAGTATTTTGCAGCCGTGGCTTATTAAACTGATAGTTCGGTAATTTTCACATCTGTCAGCACCTGCTTTCTTTGGGATTGGAATTATTATATTCTTCTTGAAGTCTGAGGGTATTTCGCCTGTCTCATACATCTTGCTCACCAGCTGGTAGAGTTTTGTCAGCACTGGTTGTCCCAAGGCCGTCAGTAGTTCTAATGGAATGTTGTCTACTCCGGGGGCCTTGTTTCGACTCAGGTCTTTCAGTGCTCTGTCAAACTCTTCACGCAGTATCGTATCTCCCATTTCGTCTTCATCTACATCCTCTTCCATTTCCATAATATTGTCCTCAAGTACATCGCCCTTGTATAAACCTTCTATATACTCCTTCCACCTTTCTGCCTTCCCTTCTTTGCTTAGAACTGGGCTGCCATCTGAGCTCTTGATATTCATACACGTGGTTCTCCTTTCTCCAAAGGTCTCTTTAATTTTCCTGTAGGCAGTATCTATCTTACCCCTAGTGAGATAAGCTTCTACATCCTTACATTTGTCCTCTAGCCATCCCTGTTTAGCCATTTTGCACTTCCTGTCGATCTCATTTTTGAGACGTTTGTATTCCTTTTTGCCTGCTTCATTTACTGCATTTTTATATTTTCTCCTTTCATCAATTAAATTCAATATTTCTTCTGTTACCCAAGGATTTCTAGCAGCCCTCGTCTTTGTACCTACTTTATCCTCTGCTGCCTTCACTACTACATCCCTCAGAGCTACCCATTCTTCTTCTACTGTATTTCTTTCCCCTATTCCTGTCAATTGTTCCCTTATGCTCTCCCTGAAACTCTGTACAACCTCTGGTTCTTTCAGTTTATCCAGGTCCCATCTCCTTAATTTCCCACATTTTTGCAGTTTCTTCAGTTTTAATCTACAGGTCATAACCAATAGATTGTGGTCAGAGTCCACATCTGCCCCTGGAAATGTCTTACAATTTAAAACCTGGTTCCTAAATCTCTGTCTTACCATTATATAATCTATCTGATACCTTTTAGTATCTCCAGGGTTCTTCCACGTATACAACCTTCTTTCATGATTCTTAAACCAAGTGTTAGCTATGATTAAGTTGTGCTCTGTGCAAAATTCTACTAGGCGGCTTCCTCTTTCATTTCTTAGCCCCAATCCATATTCACCTACTATGTTTCCTTCTCTCCCTTTTCCTACACTCGAATTCCAGTCACCCATTACTATTAAATTTTCGTCTCCCTTCACTATCTGAATAATTTCTTTTATTTCATCGTACATTTCTTCAATTTCTTCATCATCTGCAGAGCTAGTTGGCATATAAACTTGTACTACTGTAGTAGGTGTGGGCTTCGTATCTATCTTGGCTACAATAATGCGTTCACTATGCTGTTTGTAGTAGCTTACCTGCATTCCTATTTTCCTATTCATTATTAAACCTACTCCTGCATTACCCCTATTTGATTTTGTGTTTATAACCCTGTAGTCACCTGACCAGAAGTCTTGTTCCTCCTGCCACCGAACTTCACTAATTCCCACTATATCTAACTTTAACGTATCCATTTCCCTTTTTAAATTTTCTAACCTACCTGCCCGATTAAGGGATCTGACATTCCACGCTCCGATCCGTAGAACGCCAGTTTTCTTTCTCCTGATAACGACATCCTCCTGAGTAGTCCCCGCCCGGAGATCCGAATGGGGGACTATTTTACCTCCGGAATATTTTACCCAAGAGGATGCCATCATCATTTAATCATACAGTAAAGCTGCATGTCCTCGGGAAAAATTACGGCTGTAGTTTCCCGTTGCTTTCAGCCGTTCGCAGTACCAGCACAGCAAGGCCGTTTTGGTTAATGTTGCAAGGCCAGATCAGTCAATCATCCAGACTGTTGCCCCTGCAACTACTGAAAAGGCTGCTGCCCCTCTTCAGGAACCACACGTTTGTCTGGCCTCTCAACAGATACCCCTCCGTTGTGGTTGCACCTACGGTACGGCCATCTGTATCGCTGAGGCACGCAAGCCTCCCCACCAACGGCAAGGTCCATGGTTCATGGGGGGAGGAATGTTGGAACACGTGAGGCAATACTGACCTTACGACTTATCTTAGAAGAAAGATTAAGGAAGGGCAAACCTACGTTTCTAGCATTTGTAGACTTAGAGAAAGCTTTTGACAATGTTGACTGGAATACTCTTTTTCAAATTCTAAAGGTGGCAGGGGTAAAATACAGGGAGCGAAAGGCTATTTATAATTTGTACAGAAACCAGATGGCAGTCATAAGAGTCGAGGGGCATGAAAGGGAAGCAGTGGTTGGGAAAGGAGTGAGACAGGGTTGTAGCCTCTCCCCGATGTTATTCAATCTGTATATTGAGCAAGCAGTAAAGGAAACAAAAGAAAAATTCGGGATAGGTATTAAAATTCATGGAGACGAAGTAAAAACTTTGAGGTTCGCCGATGACATTGTAATTCTGTCAGAGACGGCAAAGGACTTGGAAGAGCAGTTGAACGGAATGGACAGTGTCTTGAAAGGAGGATATAAGATAAACATTAACAAAAGCAAAACGAGGATAATGGAATGTAGTCAAATTAAATCGGGTGATGCTGAGGGAATTAGATTAGGAAATGAGACACTTAAAGTAGTAAAGGAGTTTTGCTATTTAGGAAGTAAAATAACTGATGATGGTCGAAGTAGAGAGGATATAAAATGTAGACTGGCAATGGCAAGGAAAGCGTTTCTGAAGAAGAGAAATTTGTTAACATCGAATATAGATTTATGGATCAGGAAGTCGTTTCTGAAAGTATTTGTTTGGAGTGTAGCCATGTATGGAAGTGAAACATGGACGATAACTAGTTTGGACAAGAAGAGAATAGAAGCTTTCGAAATGTGGTGCTACAGAAGAATACTGAAGATAAGGTGGATAGATCACGTAACTAATGAGGAGGTATTGAATAGGATTGGGGAGAAGAGAAGTTTGTGGCACAACTTGACTAGAAGAAGGGATCGGTTGCTAGGACATGTTTTGAGGCATCAAGGGATCACAAATTTAGCATTGGAGGGCAGCGTGGAGGGTAAAAATCGTAAAGGGAGACCGAGAGATGAGTACACTAAGCAGATTCAGAAGGATGTAGGTTGCAGTAGGTACTGGGAGATGAAGCAGCTTGCACAGGATAGAGTAGCATGGAGAGCTGCATCAAACCAGTCTCAGGACTGAAGACAACAACAACAACAGTACATATTTAATTTCTTATAGCACTTGCGGGCACCGTAGTGTCCCCAAGCGTAGTGGGTATGCCAAATTAAACTTTTCTCATATGCTTCGGGCACACAAACGCACCATGTATCGCTGTACATGTTCCTCCTGTAAAATAATACATCCTTGTGTAATTTGTAATGTTGTCTTATGGGTAAAGGGGGGGTTATTGTTTAACTGGAATCTAACTTTTCTCCACCGGTCATCTTCTTCCTGTAATTTGGCCATATTATTGCACATATCCAAAAAATATTTCCTGAATTTTGTGTCCTTGATGAGCATAACTTTAAATTCTGTGTTCTCTCCTACCAATTCTTCGAACTCAGGTAGTCCTTGTGGTAATCTTGACAGTGCGTCGGCGATTACGTTATCCTTGCCATTCACATATATAATTTCAAAATCATAAGACTGCAAAAATAACGTCCACCGCGCAAGGCGATTGTGTAGCAACCTACAAGTGAGTAAAAAGCTTAATGCCTGATGGTCGCTGTAGATTCGTATATGTTTGCCAAATAGATAATAGTGGAATTTTTTAATAGCCCACAAAATAGAAAGGGCTTCCAATTCTGTTGTGGAGTACCTGCGCTCGCATTCTGACAGAGTACGGCTAGCAAAACTAATTATCTTAACATTGTCGGAGCTAGCGCCTATGTCCAGCTGAAATAGACAGGCTCCTAGTCCCGAAAATGAAGCATCCGCCGCTATACAGAAATCTTTGCTCATGTCAGGATGTTCTAGTATTTTAGAATTAACCAAAGCATGTTTTATTTTTTCAAACTCGGTCTGGCATTGAGTCGACCAGATCCACTGTTTGTCCTTCTTTAAGAGGCCCAATAATGCAGGGCTATTGAGCAATTGGTTCGGCACGAACCTGCGAAAGAAAGAACACAATCCCGCAAATGCCTTTAGCTGTCGTTTTGTGAACGGCGCGGGAAAGTTTTTTATGGCTAACAGTTTTTCTGGGTCGGGTCTTATCCCTGCCGGCGATATTATGTGACCGAGAAATTTTATGTCTTTTCTCACAAATTTTGATTTGCTAAGGTTTGCTGTGACACCTGCCGCTGAAAACCTCTGTAACATTCTTTCCAAAAGCTCTATATGTTCATCCCATGTAGGTGTTGCTATTAATATGTCATCTATATAAACTGTGAGTGTGTCAAGAAGGTCAGGTCCTAAAACAGTGTCGAGCGCAGTTATGAAAACGCCGGCACTAACGTTCAATCCGAACGGTAGAACACAATACTGGTAGGACCTACCTGCAAATATGAATGCTGTATACTTCCTCCTATCAGGTGATAGTGGGATTTGCCAATATGAACTACGGAGGTCTACACTAGTTAAATATTGCACCCCATGAAAACGCTGCAGCTGTTCTTACAGGTTTTCAGCTCGGGTGGTTACTGGAACTATAATCTTATTAATTTCCCTTGCGTCGAGAACGAGTCTCACCGAATTGTCGGCTTTCTTGACAGCTAACAGTGGACTGCAATAAGGCGATAATGAAGTCTGTATGATATTCCACGAGAGCATTTTCTTTATTTCTTGAGCCACTGCCTCTCTTTGTGACCAAGGTATAGAATAGGTATTCTTACAGAAAGTGTCGTGGGGCCGGACATCCATGCTATACTGATACGTCCTAATGACCCCGGGTCTTTTATCAAACACACGAGCATAGCGTAACAATACACTTCTAAGATCACCCTTCTGTTGTTGTGAGATTTCCGAGCATTCAGATATTTTCTGTTCAATTTCATGCTGCTCTACCTGCTGATACCACAGTTCACTCGAGTCGCTATTTCGTGAAGTATTGACCTTTAGGATTTGGATGTGTATATTTCGACAAGCTTTGTCGTTCCTACTCTTGACTTTTATTAAATCCACACTACAGTTCTTTCCGTTAATATATAAATGACACTTTCCAGATTCCAAGTCAATTTTAGCACACTTTTCCCTTAATAAGTCCATGCCGAAAATGCACCGTTCTGTCAACCCTTCTACAACTAGAAAAATTGACTGAAAAACAATGTCTTCAATCTACACTTCGACCGTGGTTTGCATTTTAATTAACTTGGATTTACCGCCTATGGCTCCTAATATCCTACAATTTTGTACTGGATAGGTCGGTAAAGTCGTGTGGATATTAATCTCTTTAAATAGTGCCTTGGACATCACACTAATTTTCGCACCAGTATCTACAAGGATATGCGTAGGTACTTTTCCTACTACGGCCTGTAAATTAGCTTGTACTATACCATCACCTTCACATGACTGTGGTTCTTCCTCCTTGGTCAATAAATCACGCATATCCGTTTCATCTTGGTACCTGAGCAATTTACTTTCATGACAGCATGGATTGCCCCCACGACAATCTATGGCCAACATTGGGGAGCATAATGAGGCCATGTTTAGTTTAACGCTCCACGGTTCATATCTGTTTGTGTTTCGTTTGCGACTTCAATTATGTTTACCCCTGACGTGTTGCTCCTTAGTTGAGTATTTCTGTCGTGGTTTTGCCTGAGTTTAGCGGAATAGTGTCACGTAGCGTTTCTGATTGATAGGCTTGGCTGTTAGCAGGATATTGCCACTGCCTACTTTGATGATCTCCCGTGTGGTTGCGGCTAAATTCAGGCTGGAAATTATTATAACTATTTCCTCACTGGTTCCCATTGCCATTTCTGTACCAGTTACGTTTTCGGTCACCGGAATAACCAGAAAAATTCCTATCCCCGTTTTTTCTTTTTCTATTGTATTGCGGATGGCAGGTCTGATTGTAGCCAGTTGTAACTTCCTCCCGAACTCGGGCCTGGCATCTGTGCTGTAGGGGCGCGATCGACAAAAGCCGGTCGCGATTCAGCCGCGCACGCTACATTGTTGACGCCGTAATGCGGCTGGCGCTGTATAAGCTGGTTGCTACCGCTGCCACGAAAATTGTTTTGGTAGGCTTGATTTTGCCTAGCATCCTCATTAATTAAAATGATAGAATCTAATACAGATAGGAAATATTCGAGATTGCTCTCTGGTACTTGTACTAATTTTTCTCTGATACTGATCGGTAATTTTGCCTTCAGGATGCGCAGTACGTCTGTGTGTGTGACGGGCTCGTCCCAGAATCGCGTTTTGTTTAAGTATTTTTCAAAATACTTCCGGAGTGATCCAAATTTTGGATTGTATGGCTCCGGGTTAAACAGAGCTTTTCTCAATCTCTCTTGTACACCATGGGACCAATACTTAGATAAAAATGCAGCTTCAAATTGTTCTAATGTCTGACAATTTTCCGACATTTCCATTGCCCATAGGGCACCATCCCCTTGAATATATCCAGTTACATACAGTATTTTTTGCTTTTCAGACCAGGTCTTAGGCAACACATTCTTAAATGACTTTATAAAAATTACCGGGTGGACGGATTTTTTTTCTGGGATAAACACTTGAAACTGCCTGTGTTTTATAAGGCTTTCCTCTAACAGATCAGCCGACAAAGTTGGTTCGGTTGTCTGGTGTCTCTCTCGTTCGTCGCGGTAATGTTGATTACCGTAACGACCTTGGTTTGGTGAAAACATGGGTACATCGGGATAAAGATAACTGTTTGCTGCGTCGTCACTCTTACCTGTGCGTCTGTCATCAAATTCCTCTTCTGAATGTTGTTCTCTTTCGTTCTGTGTATGGTGTTTACTCTTTAGTTGCTCGTCTACATGTTTTTTCCACTCAGGTAAGTCCTGTGTCAGAGTCTTTTGTAACTGAGCTAGGTCAGTTTGAAGTTTAGTTACAGACGTGTTTTGGGTAGTGTACACCTGTTCTACAGTGTTAGTTATTGCTTTTTTCAGTTCTGTTTCTAATGTATGGTTGATATGTTTGTCTTTTTCCTCTAAAAATTCGTCAAACTGCTGTTTTTGTTGTTTCGTCATGTCATCAACTTGGTCTACAGCCTCCTGCATTTTGACACTAAGCTCGGTCTGTTGAAAACTCATAGCTTCAAAATTTTCGGTTAAGGTACGGATCTGTTCTGGCATATTCTTAACTGTGGACTTTAAGTTATCAATGTCTTGTCTCATGTAATTTAAATCTTCGCGTACTACCTCTATCACTTGATCTGCTACCTCTCTTTTTAACTGGGTCAGTTGAGTCGTCAGATTATTTTGCATGTCGGTCAGGTTCTTCACGTCATTGTCTATTTTGTCCATTTGTGTCGTTACACTGGCTATCTGGGTAGTGACAGCGTTTATCTGCGCTGTGACATTGTCTGTGTGAGCCTGCACTTGTGCTGCAACATTTTCTACTCGTGTGTTAACAGTACCTATCTGAGCTGCAACATTTTCTGTGTGAGCTTGCATTTGTGCGGCAACATTTTCTACTCGTGTGTTAACAGTACCTATCTGAGCTGCAACATTTTCTGTGTGAGCTTGCATTTGTGACGCAACATTTTCTACAACTTGAGCTGCAAACTGCGACATTAAATTTGTCTGCATCTCTCTAAACATACGTATAAGGTCTGTTTCTACTGGGTCTTGTGTGTTGTCAGTATTCGTATTTGTTTCTGTAGTCGACATATTGTCGCCCGTCGCCTGCGACTGA
Organism: Schistocerca gregaria; assembly: GCF_023897955.1. Lineage (NCBI taxonomy): Eukaryota > Metazoa > Arthropoda > Insecta > Orthoptera > Acrididae > Schistocerca > Schistocerca gregaria. The sequence continues at coordinate 22,936,006 of NC_064928.1, read as the reverse complement.
GCACTGCCGGTCGCTGCGACTGAGCACTGCCGGTCGCTGCGACTGAGTTTTCGGTATTCGCAGTACTTTCGGCCTCAAAGTTTTGTAAGGGTTGGACTATTGATTCCTCATCTGACGAACTATCTATGGTTTTTGTCTGAGATCTGAGTTTCACCATGCCGATTCACAACACAAAACAGCGTGCAGCCGAACTTCACTATCACTACAGCTCGTACTACACGTAAATAAATCACAGATGGCTTTGCACTCGTCCGTGAAAATTCACGTAGTAAAATATGTCTCTGGCAAAACAGAAGACTGATAAATGACTCTTACTTTTTTCGCGCTCAATCAATAAAAATTGTCCGCCATCTTGTGATGCATTTACATATAACAGAAAATGAACTAATGCAATTTTTACGTAAACTAAAAAGAAATGGAAAAGAATTTGGAAAAAGGAATTGATGCGTTCTACGCAGTGGGTGTCGAAAAAATGAAAAAAACAGTCCCACATTTACTTTCAACTAAAGCGGATTAGTGCTGTTGTTCTTACTTTACGTGTGTTTTCTGAGGGTTTTGTAGTGAGAAGAATTAACATTAAATGGTCCAAAACTTTTTTTCGAAAATTAGTAATTTCCATGTGGTTTTTCGTTTCTGGTACGTAGCTCGCATGACATGCAACAGAAACAATATGTTGTAGTGGCAATAATGGATGGCAAGAAAAAAAGCTTAAATATTTCAATTAACAATTCTACTGATTTTTACTGAAATTATGGTCATGGCACTCGGTCGCCATTGTAACGTTCCCTCTTTCTGTTTATTTAGGTTTGGTTTGTTTGATTGTTACTCTTTATTTCTATTATTCGAAACCTTTTTTTTTTTTATTAAATTGAGCCTGAAACTTACGTAATAAATACTTCGCGTGAAGTACGATTTGCAGCATAAACAAAAATTAATTTCGGAAATGTAATCCACTGAATATTAAAAGTAAAGCTTTTGAACAACGCGCGTGACTGACTAGATACATTCAGAGAGTACGTACATTCGCGTGCGAGTGGTTGCGGTCTGATGAGAAATTTTCATTGTGAAATGATTTCGTCGTAACACACTCGGAGATTGCGAACGTACATTCAGAGTAGAGGCACGTACGTTCTATCATTCCCCGTGGCCTGGGTAAAAGAATGGCAATTATTTAAATCTAAGAGTATTTCTTTTACATCGGACTAGTATTTTTATAAGAAAAAGAAGATTGCAGGTTCTGAATGTCTCGGCAAAACGAATCGGAAGTAATTTTAGCGGCCACGAAAGGAAAGTAGAGAGCACAATCACGTACCTCTATTGTTGAGCAGCGCCGTTTTGAAGATCTTCGGTTCCATCTAAAACTCGCCTTCTCTGCTTAACATAAATACTCCATAGGCATGGGAATAAGACTTGTTGTGCGATGAAAATAATATAAAACACATCTTGCGTCTTTTAACTCATTCATTTACCACACACACACTAGTAATTAGACAGTACGACATCCCACCAGCCCATCAGAACAAAAAGTAGTCGTTCATACAAGAAATAAAAAACGAATGGCGAAATTGTTCCTATGTCTCTCAAAGATAAAAAGTTTACCAGTTATTTCTCTGGTGTGTCACTGGAACAATTTTTCAGCACCTCTGCGATTAAATCACAATATTTTCAGTTCCTTTACAAGCTGAATTAGAACTTTCGATTAAATTTGCAAAAATTTTCCTGTTTTGCACATTCACTGCAGCTCACACTTTAAGCACAGGGTTAGTAGCTCTAATTGACCTTTGTGTCAGCCACAGTGATCATGTTGAAGATTTAAAGTAACGAAGTATTTGTTGACATTCTGGTATTAATGGATGACAGCAATGAAATAATGTGAGTTACTTAAACCAGAAATTAAACAAGTCTACATAGCTTCGAATACAGTCATTTAACTCTTCTTAGTCACTGCATATTTGTGTGTTATAACTAATATAGCAACCTTTTACTCTCTCATCCTTGATCTGGGACACATGTCACATCTTACTTGTTTTCCTAGAGCAACTCTAGGTTTACAAGATCCACATTTCAGAATTCTGGTAATTGCTAGTCCTGCATCATGCTAAAAGTGTGGGTTGATAGCTGTCTCTTCAGATATGATCTCATCAACTGCCATTTCAGGAACTTAAAGCAAAAATGTTGTTATCCAATTTTCTGTCAGTGATGAATATATCACTAATGTATATACCACACAAATATTCATGATGGTATAGAACATTGCAAGGCCATCTTCTGGAACACCTGCTGGGTAGACTAAACTGTGCACTTCACATCCAGTGCATCAATTTCTTCATAGGTAGTATCATAGTACACTACTATCTCAGGCTTTATTGTTGCAATGCTCAATGAAACAGCATTATGCCTTGAAGACACTAAACTAACAGGATATAAGTATGTAATATATCCAATTAATTTTTACATTTTGCTGTCAGGAACTCTTTTGGAATCTTTCCTTTTATTATTATTTTGTACATGTGTGGCCTTTTTGTGTCCTCTTACCAGTTTGACAAGTACATCTGATTTGCTTAATGAGGATATTTATGGTTACAAAGAAAAAAATGTAGTGACAATGCAACCTGCAAACCAAGATCATCCTCCAAAACTTTACCAGCCTAGGAAATAAGCACTATTATTTGGACATAATAGCATGTTTTAATAAACCATATGTTTCAGTTACTACTGAGCACTGGTATACCAAAAAAAGAATCTTATTATGCGCCCATTAACAAAGAATTTCTTCTCATCTTTCAGTAGGGATATCAAACCTTATGGTGATGTTGCAAAAAGTGGCAATAATATGTGCTCAAAGATGTAATTCCTTACATGTTGAAGGTGTTACTGAACTTTCTGCGATAAGCTATGGATAGGGAAGGAAACATCGTTTTAGATATAGACAGACCCTCTGAAAGTACCGATATATTTTTTAGCTAATCTATCAATTGCTTGTAGAGAGAGACATTGTAAATACTCTGGAAAAATAGCTGGGTAATTATGCTGATAATTGTCCACAGTTTAATAAAACCTTATCTAATACAAATCAGTTTTCGCTCTTAAGAATGGCAAGTGGCACACACAGATGTAACATTACTGATATGTAATACAGTTTACCCAGGACTTTGTACTCAGATACTCTCTTTTGTTGATTTATGTAAATGACAAAATACTGTTCCCAAATTCAAGAATAGTTCTGTATACTGATGCTACATCCATTGCATGCAAGTGTAAAGATCATGAGGAACTACAAAAACTATGAAACTATTACAGAAGAAATAATTCATTATTTCTATGAAAGTCATCTCAGTCAGTACAAGTTAGCAGCAGCAATGGATTTTAACCCCACAAGACAGATTTTGAAATTCAGTTGTGCACTGGAACTGATATTGTCATCAAAGAAAACTACTGCTCGGTTACAGTTAAACTTTCTATATTTAACATGTTATAACATGGAAACTAATTACTGTACAAGAACATAAGTTGGTAGCATTAATGTCAAGTACATGGGGAAGAGAAATAATGCAGAATCAATTCAATTGGAAACACTTTTAATGTGCTGCTACAGTACACCATACCATTACATACCAGTACCATTACTGGTGATGGTGATGGAGGCTATTATGAAAAGCTTGCGATTTTATTCAAATCTGATGTGGCAAGTTAACAGAACTTTTTGTCCATGTGAGTAAAATTTTTGTGCAAAATCAATAGCGCAGCTTCTTACAGAAGTCTCTTCAGGGCCCTTCAGAGTCTTCCACTTACATGCCAACGTATTTACTCCCTAATAGTATTTGTTGTTCGTAATAGGGGTAGTTTTACTCTGTTCAGTGAAATGAACTTGCAAAATACTGGAAGTAAAAACAATGTCCATGTAGACTATACATCCCTGCCTATGGTTCAGAATGGAATTTCACATTCTGAGGGAAAGTCTTTAACAGGTTGCTGCTAGACATCAGGTACAAAACTGAAAATCCTAAGATATTAAAAAAATACAAAGTAAAAAAATATTTTATTAGTCTCATATAATTAAACGTCATGATTCGACTCAAGGATGCATATGCTGGTTAACACTAAGGATTTTAATGTTACCGTTATATGTAGGGCTGACAGTACTCATTTAAATTATGAAATGCTTTGTACGAAGTATGAGAGAAAAATAGCACTTTAATAAAAGAACCATTTCTAGCTTTCAGGGACATTACTTCCTATGGGAAGATGAATATGTTTTGTGACTGGCAATGAGGGGAAGATCACTTAGACCACCCATATAGAACACCCATGAGTACTGCTCCACTGTTTGAGATCCAGGTCAGATTTAAGCACCACACTGAAGCAACTCAGAGGCTGAATGCTAGATACGTTAAAAATAGTTTCAAACTATGTGTGAGTATTATGAAGATGCTTGGCAAACTCATGTGAGAATCCCTGGAGGGAAAACGATGTTCTTTTTGTGTAACTCTATTGAGAAAATTTAGAGGGCATGAGAAATCAGGGCTTGTATGGTAGATAGCCTTTCTTCCCTCTCTCTATTTCCGAGTGGAACAGGAAAGAAAATGATTTGTAATGGTACAAGGTATCCTCCACCAGGTACCATTTGGTTGCTTGTGTAGTATGTACATACATCAAAATACGGAAGAAAATTGTGACTGCCTGCTACATTAAGAAGTAATAGTTGAACTAACCTAAAGCTTCATGATTTACTTCAAATGTTTTGTCCCACTGATACACTCTGGCAATCAGTGACTTGCATCTATAGCAGTCATACAATTTGGAGATGTCATTATTGCTTAGATCTATTAATATTCCCTCATTGAGCTCTTTTAATCGAAAGATTAAAAACTGGATTTTTTAGAAACCACGTATAGGAAGATATGATTGGCATATAGGTGTTAGTTTACAGAGAAACAACGATCAAAATTTAAGCATATCGGTAACAAACACTGGGCAAGAGCACATATCTGGGCTAGAGCACTATACTCTATTTCGCCCCCTCCCCCCCCCCCTTTTCTCTAGAAACCTTGGCTGGAGTAATAAGTTTATTTGTAGCATAGTCTGATGTCTACATTAGGTTGAAAAGCGATAATTTCGTTGACAGTTGAACACAGAGAATGAGAAATAAAGGTTGTGGTAACAGACAGACTTGTGGCTTTGTCTAATATTTGTCTGTGGCATATTTAAATGTACTTTCCCACATTTAACGCAATTCTCATAATAAAAAACTACTAGGTCATTCCCAAAAAACATTAGAAAATGAACAAGCATCCGACATGTTTTGATACATATTACGTACTGATATCGTACACAAACTCGAAAAATACAATGGGCGTTCCACTATGTATCCTTTACCATATTTGATTCGTTTTTCCGCATTTGCTACTGCTGGTATGGGTTCAAAGACAAATTCGTGCTGCAAACGTCTCAGTGATAATTAACCTACATTAGTATGCTGCAGTTAATGCGTTAAAAACATTTAGACACACTGACCTCAATGTGTAATATGTGTTATGCTATAAATCACTGCCTTTCAACCAATAATTTGTAATCAGTTGGCTTCAATCAATCACGTAAGATTCTAATATGTAACTTTGGCTACGCTGCGGACTTCGCATTCAAACCTTATTTCTACATTTAATTCTGTTAACGGAAGCTTCGTCCAAACAATCAGGATTGATTTGACGTTTCAAAACAACAGCTGAAGGCAAGTCTGTATAAACGCTGTGGCCAATGTGTGAAGGCACTTACGTCAACAAAGTTGTTCACATGTCTAGTCACCAGGCAGCGCTGTCACACTTTCAGCCTTTCTGATGACGTCATGAAACGATTCCTCGGGGCCCGCGAGACGCACGTCTAGAAAATATGGACAAATATTTTATTTAATTCAAAATTTTTAAATTAAGGAGTGTGCTTTATTGACACTCATTAATACGATTTATTTTTGGTTTCATAACATTTTAGTTGGTTAATAAATGTACGAGGCTTCAAAACCGAAGTACAAGCCTTCGTAGTTTATGTACGAGAAAAGAAGTTCTATTGTTGGCAACCCTGGTAACAAGGCCAGAAACGCGAAGAGAAATCTGGGCGAAGAAGTGCCTAATGCAAGGAAAGATTCGGGAACTATGCTTTTCATAATGTCAGAACTGCTGAACATCAAACCATTTTAGCGAAAAATACATTCGCAGTAGGTTGTAAGCTGCGAGGAGAGGCGGCTTGTTACATAATGATTTCTAGCTACTTGCTAAATTAACCGAACTTCAAATACAGTACCCCAATACTTCAAATGCAATACCCCAATTATCGACTGAAATGATTCACTTTTCTGCAACGTGATTTACACGTGCCTGACGAGATACAAAACGGCAAAGCAAAATAAAAGACATTGAAATAAACTTAATTCCAGTGGTGAAGAGTGCCATTTTTCGTAGGGTAGGCTGAGAATTATGAATTGCGAAAAAGGAAAATCTTAAATCTTGTACAACAGAAACACCTCAAAAGTGACTTAGTGGAAATATGTAACTAAGAAAATAGTACATAAATACATAAATATATTAAACCCCTACACAGTTATTAAATTGTAATACATAGTAAAGCACCGTTAGGCCTACCCTTTTTTTTATAAAATTGTTCTATCCTCCTGTTCTTTTTCTGGGTGTAAACGTCGATGACACGAGGTGTGAAATACTGCCGATTTGTTTACGATTTTGGCTGTACCAGTAGAGTGGGAACTGTGAAATCTTAATGTTTGACGGTGTCATTTGTGTTGTGAAAGTAGGCCTTAACGCTTTTAACGTACTCATGCTTCTTTTTCAAGACAGTGGTCGCTGGAATTGCAAGAATCAACGACAGTAAATTTTACACAGAGAACATATTTAGAGAGCACACTTTTAACCCATTGTTTATAATGCATTTAAGAAGGTCCTCAGGCCCTGGACGCTTTTCCTCATTGCTGTAAATAAATGTAAGTTCTCTTTTCGATTTTTCATTGTCAATAATGGATATATTTTAAGTAGTTTTTCAACATATATAGGGAAAGTGTTTGGCTTACTATGACCTGCGAACTTTCATTTACATGGTGTGTAAAAGTTTCAGGGGAGTCCTGGAATCCAGTTTCCATGTGTGCTGCTGCTACTACTACCGTGTCAATTATTTCTGAAACTAGCATTCTCAATTTCTGTTTCGTTACAATTAATTTTAGCTTCTACTAAATTTCCAAGGCTCTTACCTTCCACAATGCACTTCAGAATAATTCCCTCACATCTTCAGTCTTTCACCAGTCTTAATGCAGTTTTCAATTTCAAGCTCACGGCGTCTTCTGTCAACAGTTTTACTTTGCAAAATGTAAAACATGATATTTGTAATGGAGGGGAATCTTGTTGTACAGCTGCAGCAGAAAAAGAAGCCTGGTCGCTCAGAATCATTAGCCCAATTGCTCGATGTAAGAAATTACCCCATCCTTCATTGTCTATCGCATCATTAAATGCTGATCATGTCTATAGTGAATACTCGTTTGTATAGCGCGTGAATGAAAATACCTTCTTTCACATGAACCTGGTAGTTTAAATCCCTATTCCTCAGTATTTCACTTTTTACTGGAACGGCTAAAAATGCGTGAAATCCTGGTTTGCCACAAAAATGTTTAATCGATTAATTTTTTACAAGCACAGAGGGGGGTCAGTTGATGTGCATAGTAGTGTACGCTTGTTTCATGATAGAATGGACAATTTTTCCGTGCCACTGCACTGCAGCTGCTGTATGTTTGCCACACTTTTTGATCGGTATTGTAACTGCTTAACACTTGCAACGAAACAGTGGCTATGCCTTGTGCACTCCGGTTTTTGGATAAGATAAAATCTCGTTATCTCTTGATTCATTATCTGCAGAACAATAATTCAAATTTGACTTCCAGTTGAGACATCCGTTGTTTCGTCGGTTTGTACGCTGCCACTTCACCACCGTTTTGAATTGTACCCTTGTGTTTGGAATCATCTTACAAATTTTCCTTAAGATTTTTCAGTGAAATGAGATGTCCTGTGGCCAGGGTCTCCTGTCAGCCCGGTTGCCTAGTTTAAGTGGACGCCACTTCAGGGCGTGTCGATGACGATGCAATGAAGAAAATACCCAGTCCCTGAGTGGAGAAAATCACCGATCCAGCTGAGAATCGAACCCGAGCCCCTTTGCTCGGCATGCAGTCGCGCTGACCACTTTTTTTTTATTTTTTTTATTTTTAGGGCCTCCTTCCTCCCCTTCAGCCCCGCCTTGCGCTCGCCATAAATCGCCTTCATCGGCGTCAGCTTCATCTGCCATGATTTCTGAATTACTTATTCTTCTGAACTATTCCAATTTCCAAACCAAAGATACTTCTAAACCTAATGCATAGTCCCGCAATGGTGACAAAGTAGAATTTTTTTTTTGTGCGTGTGTTGTATTCCATTTTCAGAGATTTGTCCTGGGCCTTCACGGCTACCGTAGCGGCGAGAGGGCCCACGAAGTCCCCACCGTACTTCACCCCAGGCAGCAATCCCCTACTTCTGGTCTGCAACACTCTTTCTGTTGTTTGTTGTTCTTTTTAGTGCTTTCGTTGTGTTGTTGGTTTTTTTATCAAACTTGTATAACTGTTTATTTTTTATTATAATTTATTTATTTATTTATTTTTTTGTTTTTTTTTAATAGAAAATGAAACAAGGAACTCTGATCCTCTAGAAAACAGAAGAAAATAAAATAGTCCTTGTCGTAACACTGTTCAGTATACGTCACTGTGACATTTGAAGAAGAAAAGAAAAAAAACAAAGCAATGTAGAATGAAGGAAAGAAAAAAAATACTTCGAAGAACGACTTCTAAAAAATTCGCATATCGTTTCCTGTAATGTCTCGTCTGTGAAAGTATGTGAAACTGTAATGCCAGGTAAAGACAGAACGCCGCCTCACTCTTGGGTTCTTGCGTCTGTAAATAATGAACATAATGACCCTTCAACCAATTGACAGAGTTCCGTTTGGTGTTCGGGTACGGCACTGAAGCCGGATACAGGAAATCTTCAGGTTTAATACAAAGCTGGGAAGTCCTCATAATCGTAGCCAGTTTTCGGCAAATGCATGGCCAAACTGCTTGGACAGTGGTGCACAGAAAACGATGTTCATCAGTATCAGGCAAGTTGCACGTAAGGCACAAAGGTGAGTCAGCCAAATGTAGAGCATGAAGTCGTGAATTGGTACTTATTTTACGGTTCACGACCCTGTACCAAGAGGCTTTCACTGACGTTGGTAAATCACGGCTATGTATGTTTTTCCATATCACTGGCCAGCGATGATTGGGGTATTTGTGTTCGATGTTGTTCCTGTTCTTGGTTGCCAGTAGTTTATTATAAACTAACTTCACCACGGAAAGCTCATTTTCTGGGAGAGTTGACCGTACGTAACTGAACTCAATGAAAAAGCTCTTAAAGTGAGTCAGCGCAGGCGGAATATGTTGAACAGAGACGGGAGGCTGCAGGCAGGCCGGCGCTATTTCGGTTAACAAGTGAGCCGTTAGACTGTTCGGTAACGACCTCCACCGTTTCTAGGTGGTGCATACGTACAAAGCTCGTGACTTGGAACGAACATCTGTTAAATTTAAGCCTCCATCGGTCGTGGAGAGAGTGAGCGTATCGTACTTGACTTTAAAAATGTGTCCACGTGTGACAAAATGGCCTAGAGCGGACATCATACGCTTCGCTGTCTCCTGTGGCATGGGCAGTACTTGTGCAACGTAGTTAATCTTGGAGGTGAGGTAGACATTAGCGAAGGTGACTTTCTGCAGTTCATCAAGGCTCCTTAGGTAGTGGGTCTGCATGCAAGCACGCATACTTGCCAGGAGATTCCTATAGTTCACCGCAATTGTGTGCTGTATGTTGCTCCTGTACTCAATACCAAGGCATTTCATTTTAGAAAGTAGTTGCAACTGACCGTGATGGTGCAGCGAGATGCCGACTCCTATGTTCATAATGCCAGATTTCCTGGCATTCAACTTCGCACCCGCAACAAGTTCGTAGTTTTTGACGATCTGAAGGGCTTCCTCGACTTCACCTTCGTCCATGACCAAAAATCCGACGTCATCCGCATATGCAGTACAAACAATCTTAATGCCGTGGATGGTTAATCCTTGTAGACGCTGTGTCAAGGTGACAAGCAAAGGCTCAATGGCAATGGCAAACAAGGCCATCGACATAGGGCATCCCTGTCGCACTGAATTAGTAATATTAATCGATGCGCTCAGCTGGCCATTCACCATGAGTCGAGTTACTCCTTTACGAAGGAGCTCATGTATAAGATTGATAAAACGTAGTGGAAATCCCATGGCATGCATCGTCCGGATGAGAAACTGATGGTTTACTCTGTCGAATGCCTTTGAAAAGTCAAGGGAAACTAGCGCACACCGTATCTTGCACGCATCTGCAATGGCTATGACGTCCCTGTATTGAGACAAATTTTGGAAGATCGTCCTACCGACACCTACACTGGTCTGGTACTGACCAATGACAGTATTCATCAACATTTTCAATCTATTAGAAATAATACGTACTAAAATTTTGTAGTCACTGTTCAGTAAAGTAAGCGGCCGAAAATCGTCAACAGAACTGCACATTGGGCGTTTAGGGATTAATACCACGATGCCTTCCACGAGAGCCTGAGGAACATTAAAATCAGGCCGTAAAATTTCATTAAACATACTCAACAACTTGGGCTTTAATTTGTCGCAGAAAGTAAGATAAAATTCGGCAGTGAGACCGTCGGGTCCCGGCGATTTATTTTTCGGACTTCGTGATAGCGCAGAATCCAATTCGTCTTCATCAATTTCTCGCATGAGAGTTTCGACTTCAGCAGCACCCAAAGTCCTTTGCAAGTTATTGAGTAATTCATCGTGAGTTCCATCGTCGGTATGTGTCGTTGCCAGCAGATCTGCCAGGTGATTGTGAAGTGCGTTCCGTATGTCTTGTTGCCGCGTGAGCGCAACGCCTTCACTCAACTGAAGACGAGTTATTAATCTCCGCCGCCCCCTCTTATTTTCACGAATGACGTGAAACATGGATGTCATTTCGTCGTCTATCACATTCTGGGGCCTGGACCTTATTTGAAAGCCTTCTGCCTGCTGCCGCTGAAGTTTTAATAATTTTGCCTTAATTTTTTTAATCTGCATAAAATTTTCAGGTACAGTCACATCGGACTGGTAGAGCTCCCTGAGACAAGTAAAATAAAACTCAGACGTTTGCCGTTGCCACCAGGATTTGTCCCGAGCGTAGCGTTTAAACATTTTTCATAAAGTTGGTTTGGCATGTGTTATCCACCATTCAGTAACGGAGGCATACTGTGCAACCCGTCGTTCACATGCCTCCCATGTTTCGTTAAAGACACGGTGACAGTCAACATCGTTAAGGAGAGCATTGTTAAGTTTCCAGAAACCTCTGCCGCGAAATGTGCCTTGCTTGACCATGTTAACAGTACAAATATATGCGGCATGATCGGAAAAAATTGTGGGCCAAACTTCGGAATGGAGGACTTGAGTCATACACGCCGATACATAGATTCTGTCTAGCCGGCTTGCAGAGTGGTTCGTGACATGAGTGAACCCAGGTGCCGCTCCGTGCGTATGCTCCCATGTGTCAATGAGGTTCATTTCTTGGACGATACGCTCTAGTTCTCCAGATTTGTTAAGATTAGGCGTCTGGTCTTTTGGACTTAAGACACAATTGAAGTCACCCGCAAAAATTATACGATCGTAGGTTCCCCTAAAAAGTGGGACTATGGCGCTTGTGAAGAACTCAGCCCTAGCACGCCTATTGCTACTGCCGGACGGGGCGTAAACATTGATTATGCGTGTCCGATGGAAAGTGACAGCGATCCCTCTATGATCAGGCAGTTTTTCTGCGTCGGTCGCTACAATCCCTTCTTTTAGCAGAATCGCTGTCCCTAAATTCGCACCGCTCCCGGAATTGGAGAGAGTAGTATAACCAGTTATTCGGTCAAGTTCAATCGCAGCGACTTCTTGAAGTAACAGAATATCGATATCCGCTGCGTATACAAAATCTTGTAAATTACGGAGCCGCCAGTACGACTGTATCTTATTGATGTTTAACGTGGCAATTTTATAGGCTTGGGGCTCGTTCATGGGAGAAGGCACATACTATTAATTAAACAGTCTGAGAAGGATGGCTAACGAAATTGAGGCCAAGCGCGTCAGTCGGAGTTCCTGTAGTTCCCGGTACGGTTGGTGTATGCTGCTCTGTGGGGGGTGCCGAAGATTCCGTCTCAATGGTCCGCATGACAGCCGCATCATTGCTCGCATCCAATACTTCCATTTCCTGTGCCCAATTCCCAGTGAGAGTGGCCTCTGACAAAAGCGATCCTGCGTTTCCTTGAGCGTGGGTATCCGGCAAAACGACTCTACTCGAGGTATCACTATCTTCCACCCGTCGTGGATTCACAGGGGGAGACACTACAGGATCAATGTCCATTCGACCAGACGCAGGGAGACCAACTTCAGAGGGTTCAGAAGTGTTCTGACTCATTTGGCTGCTTATTCGTTTCGCTTTTTCGCGGAGCTGTGGGGCGAGCTGATTGGCTCCTTGATGTGCAAGTCTCCGCTTCTTTTTGGAAGGCTTCCTGTTAGGGTTCGCAGTATCATCAACATCCGAAGTGGACTGTTGACTCTGGGGTTGATCCGCCGGGAACACAGCGTCTGCTTCATCCTCAGTACCAGTGGCATCAACCACTGGGGAGTCATCCGTCGTTACCTCCATCTCTGAGTGTGGTAGCGGCGGTGCCGCGTCAGCACTCGGTTCTTTGACGTTATCGGCCAAAACATCATTCAAAAGAGGGGCATCTACAGGCGGGGTCGCGGGTGGAGGACCAGAAGCCGCGGCAGCGTATGTCAGTGGCAGTGCCGTCGTCACAGTTGGGCTAGCGGCTTCACCGACAGGTATCTGCGTCACGCGTCTTTGTATACATTCAGAGCGCACGTGGCCGGGTTCACCACAGCCGGCACACGTTTTTGGCTGCCCATCATATATGACAATTCCGCGATGTCCACCTACGTAAATATATGAAGGTATGTGCTTCTGTAGATCGATCTTAACCTGCCTGACGCCGTTAAGCACCGGAAATTTGTGGGCTTTGGACCAACGCTCCGCAAAATTGTTAATGACCCTACCGTAAGGTGTTAATGCAGAATTTATTTGCGCGGCTGATATTTCAAACGGGAGTTCGAAAATACGTGCCGTTCGGATGCCCAGTCCAGCATGCGTAATGCTGACGTCACTGACGGTACCATCTCTATGTTTAAACTCCAGTACACCTCCACTGGTCTCCACAATTCTATCACACATTTCAGAGGACGTTAATTTCACATAAACAACACTAGTCACGATAGAGAAATTTATCCCTACAATGTCATCAAAAGTAATCTTATCTGTTTCCTCTAACCATGCTTCAACTTCAAACGAATTTGGTTTCGAAAAGTTCCTATCAAAGGTAAACTTCAAGGTATCTTTCCTGTTAGTCGGATTCATAATTCCATATCAGATCCTACAGAACGGAACGAATACTAATAAGCAGACGCTGTAAGCACGCGACTCACCGCCTGACGTAAACACTTCCTGCCACAGCGCGCTGGCCCTGGAGGTCCGCTCACCACCGCTGCCGCAGGCAGACTGTCCAGCTATGGAGACGGACAGATTTTTTAATAGACAAACTCCCGGTGGATGACCGAAAGCTGACGCAAAGTTTATCTTCCAAAGAAAGACGAGAGGGTTTTCAATTGGAAAATTCTGTGGGTCATGTGATGAAATAAATGCGTGCATGGGATTTGTATTCGGAAATACCATGCCTTGCGACAGATTGATTTAAATATTAGACATGGTACCATTTTCCTTTCGACAACAGAGTCAAGACATTATCGATAACACCTGACGTGACTGGGCACACCGGAACACCACTAGTCAGTCACCACCACTACTTGCATTTCAACTACTTAATACATGTTACAGCTCTCACCATAAACATGTTAATTTCCGATTTAATCTGTATTGCTCGAAATCAATGTAGTTTCGTTAAAATTCAGGAAAGAGCTTAATTTATTCATCTATAGTGACACTCCTCAGATGTGTCCCATATACATCTGCAGATTTCTCCAGAAACACCGACTGAAGACAAACTTTGACAGGCGGTTGGCACAATCGCACAACATCCCGACATGGGTAGTTGGTCGATCGGTCAAAACGCCAACACGCATTCAATATGTCACATGGTCGGTGCGTGTGCAAACTTATTCACTCACATCTATTACCTTTGCCAACTCATCTTTCAACCTAATCTAGCCCTCTAGCTATGCTACAGATCAATCTGAAGCCATAACTATGATTTCGGGAGGGGGGGGGGGGGGCTGGGGGGAGGGGGGGAGGGGGGAGAGAGGGTCGCAATATCACAGTCTGCACTTCATACATGGTAACAATTTCTCAGGCAACAGTTGTCACCGAAACCACCAATCCCACGCTGTTCAGACGCCAAAAAAGGCAGTATGTCGAGAGCGTAAATGTGAATTTAATGCTTCCAACAAATGAAGTAAGGGAGGAACGAGACAGACCATGGCGCGCATCCACTTCGTGGAGTTACCTGCCTACACCCTTGTTCTGCGCTTCTGCGATAGCTGAATGTGTCATTGTCACTGGAAAATCCGATCCCTGTGCTGGAAGTTAAGCCCTCAAACGCCCAAACTTCGACGAATCCTCAAACAAAGGCAAATTTGACAACCAAACCCGTATAGGAACGAAGTTTGTCAGTTTAATCTCACTTTGAAGTATACACTGCTCGTATTTTGACACAAAGAATGACACTAACACAGATAAAGCAGTTCTGGCTTTCACTTCCACGCTGTTTAGTGATGAGAAAACTGGCACTTATTGAGTTTAGGGGGACAGAATTTTCGAAAATATCTCGCTTTTTGATCAGTTAGACTATGTTGATCGAAGATGTCTGTTTTCATCCCCGATAAAAACGTTATAATGTATCGAGAGAAAACCTTTTAATGAAAAATCTCATTTTTTGACCGGACCACGAATGTTATAGAATTTTCGCTGATTTGGACGAATTTCGTATGGCAAATTTGTTCGACGTTTGCCGTGATAGTGATTCAGCTATTGAATGGACTTTCGGTCATGGTTTGCAGAAACGTGAGATTCTGTGAAGATCGACAATGCCTTGGCGGTGCGAATAAAATGTTCTTAGAACGCTATCTGCCGACGGGCGTACTGTAAGACGCATTTGCAGGAAGATTTCAATTCGCAAAGATACTTTTTTTTTCCACAGGTAGTCATTACTATCGAATGCATTATCAAAATGGCTTACTTCTATAGCTTCGAACTATGAACAGGAATTTTTGATGCGTGAACTGCAAATCTCTGCTAATACGGCTGTGGATTGAAAACCGTTCTGCAGAGACATTTGGCACGAGTGTTTCGTGCAAGAACCGATTTCTTAGGTGGTCTAGGGCGTACAGTTGAGGTCGACGAAAGCTGTTTTGTCTGAAAATACTATCGAGGTGACAAGGTTAAGGAACAGTGGGTATTCGGCGGATACGACAGACCAGAGAAAGATTCCTCGTTCCTTTAGTTCGAAGAGACTCTGCAACTTTGCTGCCAATTCTACAACAATATGTGCGGCCTGGGACCTCTTGTTTGCGATTTGTGAGGAGCGTTAACAGTCCAGAATGTAGGTTATCAGCATTAGACTTAATCATGATTTCGTTGATACAACTATTCACGCAACTACTAATCGTGTTGGGAGCGTTTGGCAGAAAGAAAAACAAGCGCATATTTCGTACTCATCGCAATATGCTGTCCAAATATTTGGCCGAGTTTCTATGGCGGCAACGCTTTGGATCAAACCCATTTCACAATTTGATCACATCCGGCGCGTTTATCCGAATGCTGCGATTTAGCTTCCTGCAGTTTAATGATCGTAAAATGTAAACTTTCACGGCCGGAACTGTCATGATTAATAAAATTCTTTTCCGGGCTATTATGCCGTGGTCTGATGGATTTCGCATTGTAACCCAACGTTTCGTCCCCATCTGCGGAGGACATCTTCAAGGGGGTTCGTGGCTTCTGTTAACTTCCGAAACACACACTGTCTCACTACTGACTGCAGCAAATTTTTGTTTTCGCGTGCTCCCGCGCATAGGCGTGACGTCACATGTTTTGAATACGCGAGCGCAATTGGCCGTTGTCGGTTGCCGCCGTCCGCTGTTGCTATCATCCCATGGCGGAAGACTGGTACACATCTTCTTCAGCACCGGCATCCAGATGTCATTCAATTTCACGCTCTCCTCCTTCCTATTAAAATTCCTGGGGTGTTTCATAATCTCTATAGCCTCTCTGTAAAGCCTTTCATGATATCCACTTGTGGCTGCCAGTACTTGAGTTCTATCAAAATAAATGTGGTGGTCTCCTGACTGCAAAGCGTGTTCCGCAACAGCTGATCTATCAATCTCTCCCCTTCTACAATTGCCCTTGTGCTCTTCTAGTCGTTTTTTGACCGTTCTTTTTGTGGTACCCACATATACCTCCCCACAACTACACGGGATCCTGTAAATTCCTGCTTTTTCCAGCGGTTTACGAGCATCCTTAGCCAATCTCAGGTGTTCTTGTATCTTCCGGGTAGGTTTGTAAATCACCGCGATATTCCGTTTTTTCAATATTTTCCCTATGCGGTCAGTGACGTCCTTAATAAAAGGCAGGAAAACTTTCGATTTTGCAAGCGCATGAAGGAGGAGGGCGTGAAATTGAATGACATCTGGATGCCGGTGCTGAAGAAGATGTGTACCAGTCTTCCGCCATGGGATGATAGCAACAGCGGACGGCGGCAACCGACAACGGCCAATTGCGCTCGCGTATTCAAAACATGTGACGTCACGCCTATGCGCGGGAGCACGCGAAAACAAAAATTTGCTGCAGTCAGTAGTGAGACAGTGTGTGTTTCGGAAGTTAACAGAAGCCACGAACCCCCTTGAAGATGTCCTCCGCAGATGGGGACGAAACGTTGGGTTACAATGCGAAATCCATCAGACCACGGCATAATAGCCCGGAAAAGAATTTTATTAATCATGACAGTTTAATGATCTTTACGCATTGTTACATTTTGATTAAATGACAATTTTGCTTTACTGTTTCAAAACTGATGACAAATGTCATATTCGTGATCAGCATAGTCAGAGCGAGTATAATCGGTTAAAAAAATTCATGGGTGTCCCCCTAAACTCGATAAGGGTCCAAAAACGTTCAGGGAATGGCTTAAAATGGGAAAAAGATTTATCCACGAATCTCCCTGTATACATAAATGGTAGAAACGGTGAGAAAATTCTCAAAAGTATCATTGACTGGTTTTCTGCCAATAGTTTCACCCTGAATTTCGCGTTCATTTCACAATAACTTGCTGTAGGAATAGTATGTGGCGCTCACCCGCGATCATCTTTTAGACATCTGTTTAAGGAGCTGGGCACTGACTACTATCCAGTCTACTAATTCCTCATGAAGTTAACAATGAGGTACATAATTACAATACCAGAAGAAAAAATTACGTTCATTAATCAGCATTAAGATTGTCTTTAGCACAGAAAGGCGTGCACAACGCTGTGACAAATTTTTGACCACTTACCCAGTGATTTAAAATGTCTGACAGCAAGGTAACCTGAAATTTCAATTTCTCCATGACAACTATTTCGTAGAAGCATTTCTGTGTTTGTAATGTGTAAAAGCTGGTGGGTTGGAATTGCTAACTCAATCTGTATACCTTCATTTCGGGAAAGAGGGGGGGGGGGGGGGCGGAGAACTATATGGTGATGTTTATAGAACAAACTTGCAATATGAATGTAAAATGACTCGTTCCACATGATTTATCGTGCAAAATTATCCATGAATATTCAAAGCACTAACTTTCCCAAGGGAAATAATTTTCTTAAAATATGAATACACGAAGTTTCTTCGAATGGTTGATGAAACCGTTAATAACTATGTTAATGCTGCTTCGCCCTCACAGTGGAAGAGGCACACGGATGCGATGATTTATCCCCATACTTCATCCTCTTACGGAAATTCCTTAAAATACTACGTAAGAACATACAGCCCACATTGTCCGTAGACGAGCCGGAGAATTGCACTAATTTCACTGCGCTTCCACTTATGTTGTGGGCCGAATACATTCCCATCTTTATCTCTTCAGGAAAGATGCGACATCACTCCCCTTTTGGTTATTAAGATTGAGACTGAATGAGATTTTCACTCTGCAGCGGAGTGTGCGCTCATATGAAACTTCCTGGTAGTTCGAGTCTTGGTCGGGCACACAATTTGAATCTCCCAGGAAGTTTCAAGATTGAGACTTATCTTTGTAATTTCTACAGTTGTGGAAACTCACGACACGGTGGGATAAATTCTAATAAAACTATTTTCACTGAACATGAGCGGCGAAACTTCGATATCTGATCGCATCTTGTTAAGCTTCTTGTCGAAAAGCTCTCGTAAACACGATCTGTGGTTGACATGTTACACAGCACGAAAATATAGTTACGTTTATTAATTGTAGTGAAATCCGTTTTATAGCGTACGGGGGTGAGGGATCTTCACGCTACCCTAGTATACCCACGGCTCCGCCATAAACTGAAACGTTCTAGCAGCCACACTATTTGTAGAAACTGTGACCGGCTCAACGCGATACGCACCATAATTTACTTGGAAGAAGAGCACAAAGGGTGTCTCGTAATTATAACACCGTTGCCAACTGTGGTTAATCTTTGCAATAAGTATTCTATGCAATGAAAATTCAGCGACATTTGACAACAGAGCGCAGCTACGAAGCTAAATGTCCCTCAGTAATTATTGCACAATCCGTCAAAAATCCCGAATTAACAGTTTCACTACTAGGAGTATGCTGAAGCACCTAATTTTTCCACCTTTTTCCGAAGTTTAAGTGAAAATTCTGTAAGGAATGAAAGTAAGCCAAAGTTCGCTAAACACAGCAAGCACTGACATCACGCATTGGCTTATTCGTTGCCCGCAGATAACCATGGAAAACTCCTTAACAGCTGCGCTGTGAGGCGTATCAGCAAAGAATAATCCGCACTTACCGAGAACTGCGCAGACAGACAGCAAACAGCATAGAGATACAGACCCAGGAGGCACTGCTCGCGGAATACGGGCAACCGCCTTCGTAGCTGTCGTCCTCGTCTCCATTTCGTTATCAACATGCAAGTAGCCGAACCGGGGTAAAATAAAAACATTCGCGGCAGGCGGCCAAACACCCAGAAACGGAACTTCCGTCCAGAATACTCACATTTTACCCTAAACTCTGGTACAACTACTCACACTCTCCACGTAAACGAAAGCCCCGCGCCGTAAGGCCGAAATGCGGTACTCGACGTCAACACTGTGAAAGTTATTGGGGTACCACCGCTTGCACAGACACCAAGCGAATCGACCCTAGCGCCTTCCGTACCAGCAATCGACACGAATCACATCTCGATATCAGACAGAAGTCGCAATCTACAAATTTGTAGAGATCTCTCAGGGCAGGCTTTCCAGTCATGATTGTCGATACCGGATATATATTTTAATATGAAGAGTCTTGGTTTCTGGCACTGTGCAGCGTATTAAGTTATGGATGAGGTGTTATCTGTAGTACTTCGCTGGGCTATGGAAAATAGTTTCAGTTAACCTATGAAAGAAATTTGATCAACGCGATATTCGACTTTAGTAGGGAAGACGGCTCACTACCTTCCACCACAACGTTTCTTTCCTTACTGGGAGGTAAAACAGAGAGAAATATTCCAACAAATAAAAAATATTCTGCGCATGGTTATGAGTTTGCCACGGGAAAGACACATTTCAATAGCGATGCCATGATGTGGTTAGTAACCTTACGCATATCTACGTAAATGTAATTAAACCTTTCTGCATATTGAGTCGTTACTATGATTTTTATCCTTCAAGCCTTCGATGTTACATACTTTCGGTGTACTAGACCCTGGTTGTTACTGAGCACGATCGACCATCGCTGTTTGAAGGCTCGTTTACCGTAAAACACTACTGTCCATTCCAGGTAAAAAGTAAATATTCGATCGGACTTCGTAAAAATAAATTCTTCAGGTCCGACCTGTGGAGAATAATATGCGGCACGTCGCAATAAGCAATCGTTCGTTTCGCCTTCAAATAACGTGACAACAATTCCGTGATACATCTACCTGTAAAATATCAAGTCATTAAAGAAATTCAATGCGGTAATGCTAAAAGGTTCACTACAATAATTGCAGACACTGATATTTATGAATCATAACCTGATGTTGCATAAAAAATATATAACATACGGATTTCGGTAACGTTCCTTTTAGTACATCGGATGCCAAAACAGAAGCGAATCATAAGAAGAGAAAGTCTCCGTTTCTTCCCAAAATCACTTGTTTCTTTCAAAAAATTAACGTAGTTTTTGCTACAGAGGTTTCCTTTTTACGGTTTTCAATTTTTTATTAATATCTGTTAGTTAATCATTGACATTATATATCTTACTCGTGAGACAGGAGGTTTAACGGTTTAAAAGTTTCTGCGTGAAGGAGAGACTGAAACGTCATTTTTTTTTTTTTTTTTTTTTTAGTTTACGCTTCACTGGCCTGAATTCTGCATGTTTCCGTATAAGAGCACCTCACATCTAGGATTTGGCTGGAATTATTCAAATGGAGATTAGGAGTGGTTACTTGACTAGAGTACACGCAGTTTCCTACGTTCGCACTATCTTACAAGTTAACAAAAAATGATTATTCTCCGCAAAACATTTGAGCATTTCATGACTCATTCAGGAAGTCTGGAAACATTTTGTCCTTAGTCTTGACAAATACACTCCTGGAAATTGAAATAAGAACACCGTGAATTCATTGTCCCAGGAAGGGGAAACTTTATTGACACATTCCTGGGGTCAGATACATCACATGATCACACTGACAGAACCACAGGCACATAGACACAGGCAACAGAGCATGCACAATGTCGGCACTAGTACAGTGTATATCCACCTTTAGCACCAATGCAGGCTGCTGTTCTCCCATAGAGACGATCGTAGAGATGCTGGATGTAGTCCTGTGGAACGGCTTGCCATGCCATATCCACCTGGCGCCTCAGTTGGACCAGCGTTCGTGCTGGACGTGCAGACCGCGTGAGACGACGCTTCATCCAGTCCCAAACATGCTCAATGGGGGACAGATCCGGAGATCTTGCTGGCCAGGGTAGTTGACTTACAACTTCTAGAGCATGTTGGGTGGCACGGGATACATGCGGACGTGCATTGTCCTGTTGGAACAGCAAGTTCCCTTGCCGGTCTAGGAATGGTAGAACGATGGGTTCGATGACGGTTTGGATGTACCGTGCACTATTCAGTGTCCCCTCGACGATCACCAGAGGTGTACGGCCAGTGTAGGAGATGGCTCCCCGCACCATGATGCCGGGTGTTGGCCCTGTGTGCCTTGGTGTTATGCAGTCCTGATTGTGGCGCTCACCTGCACGGCGCCAAACACGCATACGACCATCACTGGCACCAAGGCAGAAGAGACTCTCATCGCTGAAGACGACACGTCTCCATTCGTCCCTCCATTCACGTCTGTCGTGACACCACTGGAGGCGGGCTGCACGATGTTGGGGCGTGAGCGGAGGACGGCCTAACGGCGTGCGGGACCGTAGCCCAGCTTCATGGAGACGGTTGCGAATGGTCCTCGCCGATACCCCAGGAGCAACAGTGTCCCTAATTTGCTGGGAAGTGGCGGTGCGGTCCGCTACGGCACTGCGTAGGATCCTACGGTCTTGGCGTGCATCCGTGCGTCGCTGCGGTCCGGTCCCAGGTCGACGGGCACGTGCACATTCCGCCGACCACTGGCGACAACATCGATGTACTGTGGAGACCTCACGCCCCACGTGTTGAGCAATTCGGCGGTACGTCCACCCGGCCTCCCACATGCCCACTATACGCCCTCGCTCAAAGTCCGTCAACTGCACATACGGTTCACGTCCACGCTGTCGGGGCATGCTACCGGTATTAAAGACTGTGATGGAGCTCCGTATGCCACGGCAAACTGGCTGACACTGACGGCGGCGGTGCACAAATGCTGCGCAGCTAGCGCCATTCGACGGCCAACACCGCGGTTCCTGGTGTGTCCGCTGTGCCGTGCGTGTGATCATTGCTTGTACAGCCCTCTCGCAGTGTCCGGAGCAAGTATGGTGGGTCTGACACACCGGTGTCAATGTGTTCTTTTTTCCATTTACAGGAGTGTATTTTGGTGTTTTAACCAGTTTGGCTGCGTATTGAGGAAACCGGACAAAAAACACCAATCTGAATCTTCAGGCTACCTTATTTTCAATATTTTTGATTACATGACTTTCAGTGCCTGGAACACTTATGAAACTTGGGAAGCGCCATGGAATAAGTGCTCAGTTTGTAAAAAGGCAAGGAATAATTTCAGTATTTTTAGAAGCAAGATAAGTAGAATTAATTTTTGAGTAGGTGTCCTTGATGTTTTGGAATAGTACTTTGAAATTTACAGTTCATTTGCGTTAAGGTGGTGAATTTAGAGTTATTTTCTAGAACGACTTTTCTTTATGTTTCATTGTGATCATACCACTTTGCAGATTAAATAAGTATGTTTTACAGAAGTGGGTTTAATAGTGAATAAGAAAATAGGAATGCAGGTAAGCTGCTGTGAACATCATAGTGAACGTTTTACCGTAGCCAAAATAGACACGAAGCCAGTATTTACTACCATAGTACAAGTTTATGCGCCAACTAGCTCCAGGGATGATGATGAGTTTGAAAAATGTATGATGAGATGAAAGAAATTATTCAGGTAGCTAAAGAAGACGAAGATTTAGTTGTGATGGGGACCGGCTTTTGCCAGTAGGTAAAGGAAGCGAAGAAAGAATAGATGGTGAATATGGACTGGGAGAAATGAAAGAGGAAGCTGACTGGAAGAATTTTGCACAGAGCGTAACTTAATCATCGTTGACACTTTGTTTAAGAATCATAAAAGAAGGGCACATATGTGGAGACATCGGAAGGTTTTATGTTAATTCTGTAATCGTAAGACAGAGATCTAGGGGCCAAATATTAAATTTTAAGATTTTTCCAGGGGCAGGTGTGCACTCTGGCATTTTATTAGCTATGGGATGTCGATTAAAACTGAAGAAATTGGAAGAAGACAGGAAATTAAGGTGATGGGACGTGAATAACGTAAAGAAAATTAATAATTTTTTATTACTGATGTACAGATAATTGATAATTCAACACTCGTACCAAAGATTAATTTGAGAAGGATTTAACACTGGCGGACAAAAGAAGATTTACGCTCTTCGTTTATTAGTTTTAGTACCAGTTACCATTCGTTGTTCTTATGTCCTGGTAATTAGACGTATAAACGAAGTGCTCGGTATTGTCAAGTGAAATTGTGCTAAATAATGAAAGCTACTTCTGAAACAACATGAGTTTCTCATTTACGATACCATGGATCCCAGGTCCTGCAATTATTATTAATGTAATTTTGGATGGGGAATTTAGAAGCAGGCGACGATCTTCATGACGGCGCTGCTCAACTATAGAGGTACGTGAATGTGTTTACCCTTTTCCCTTCGTGCCCAATTTCAACATTTAGGTCGTATTTGCCCAGCATTAAACACTCATGTTAGTTTAGCCACAGTTCGTCGTCTGTACTGTTTTACCAGTCTGCCCAGCCTGAAATGTCTGAAATCTGTAATGAGGGGTAGGCGCCCAATCCCAGAACTTCTGGACGAGGTTTCACCTTGGTTTTGCCTTGGTTTGAAGACACTCACCACAGGACTCCTCGAACACCCGACAAGTCGTGCAGTTTCCGAAATGCTCATGTTATGTCTCTGGACCATCAGGACCTTCCCTCGACCAAACTTCCCCATTTTACACACGGTGAGGAGGCTTACTGACACAGCGTGCACTGTGCGTGTGTCTGACCAGCAGTCATTCCTTTCCAAGTGATGCTGCTACAGCCTGGAAGGGTTTATACCGATAGTAGGCCGGTATTCATAATGTTATGACCGATTAGTGTAAAATGTAGATTGGCAATAGGAAGAAAAGCATACCTGGTTAACATCTAATACAGATTTAAGCTTTGCGTAGTCTGGAGTGTAGCCACGTTTGGAAGAGAAACATGGACGATAAACAGTTTATACAAAAAGAGAATAAAAGCTTTCGAAATGTGATTTTACAGAACAATGTTGAAGATTAAATGGGTAGATCACGTAACTAATCAAGAGGTGCCGAATAGAAATGGGCAGACAAGAAATTAGAGACACAGCTTGACCAAAAGAGTGGATCCGTTGATAGGATTCATTCTGAGATACGAAGGGATCGCCAGTACAGTACTGCACGGAAGTGTGGGAGGTAGGTAAGCAGATACAGAACGATACGGGTTGCAGCTGTTATTAGGAGATGAAGAGGCTCGCACAGGATAGTGAAGCATGGAGGGCTGCATCAAACCAGTCTTCTGACTGAAGACCACAACAACTTTAATTTACAAAACAAGATTTTGTTGTATTTCTATGTCGGAAGGTTGAAAACGTTATTATGCGATGGATGGCGCGTATGCGTGGAATTCTGTGACATCAGCCAGGCAGGAATCGCGGCGTTTAGGCGATCGAAGTTGCTACTATGCTGCCTCTTTTGTGGGGTCGCCATCCGTTGAAGTCATTATCGCTCGGCTCTTCTTCATTGGTTAGAACAGTCGCTCATCCGGGTTTGTATGCAGTTCACTTGTAGGCCTCTGGTCGTGCATCCGTGCATTTCAGTTTAGAATGCGTAGTACTAAAGGACTCACTGCCCTCCCCTTATTTCCACTCCCCAATGATTTCAACAACATTTACGTGGACGTACTTTATTTCGTACTACCTCACAAGTGCACAAAGTGATATATGGATACATTACAAATTACCCGCGAGCTGTGGCTCTTGGCGGTCGAGACATACGTCTTCTGGCTGCGATGTCTCCAGGCTACCTGAGGCATTCGCTCTCAATGGTTGTCTGGCAGTACCTGAGGGGAGAAAAGACCTAGAAAGTCCTGTTCCGCACACATATTACAATGTTTCCTGGCTGGGAGAAGATTATACTAGGCAGACTGACTGTCCAGTTCGCAAGATGCGCCTACATGGCAGAGTGGCAAGTGAGTTATGGAACACACTATATTCCGACTCTAAACTGAGTCTTCTCGTTTCACAAGATAAACACGAATTTGACACATAAAGTGAAAACGTAAATTCCAAACAAGTAAAAAGTGTAACTAGAGACAATATCAAGGCATATAAAAATGAAATAATCTAAGAACTAGAGTACACACACCAACAAAATATTACTACACATTTAATATGAAACATGAAGGGTAGTAACGTGTAGGACATAAGATCAGTATTATTGTCATATTGCATAAGAGACATTAAAGGTACTAACGTTTAAGACATAAAAGCGACAAAAGTATTACTTTCACACAGCACATGAAATTTAGGAAATCAATATTGACAACAGATTTTGCTATACGCCTCTTGATCTGCCCGTTAGCAGTTTTCACCACAACTACACGGACACATTTGTCAGGTCCAGGAAACAGCTGCCTGACGAATCCCAACCCAGCCTCCATACAAAGGGAGCACATGATCGCCGATCTGGGGCAACCACGCCTCTTCCTATGTCGATCTACTGTGTTGCTGCAGCTGATGCAGGTACTCAGTGGACCACCTCTTTAAAAAGGGCTGATGCAGTTGCTGTACAAGTTGTCACCTGTGAAACCTGTTGACAGAAATCTCAAGGATACGTCATGAGAGAGAACGCACCATGGCATTTAATTTAGGAATGCTTCTGCCTGTCAGTTCTTCAGATGTCAGTACTGTATTGACAATGACACGCTGGAGAAGTGACTATACATTTGACTACTGCTTCCCAAAAGCGGCCAAAGTGGATGGCACGAGGTGGAGTAAAATGTTAAATTGTACTGTCTGAGGCCGAAGAGTTCACCACACTTTCAACTGTAGCCTTATCATATAGAAAGCACCTACAAATGTGGTACCATTACCACTATACATCTGAAAAGGATTTCCTCTTCTCGCAGTGAATCCCATGGAGCAGCCAGAAATGATCTGGTTACCAAGTCGCTAACTAGCTCTATGTGTATGGCTCTGGTCCCACGTAAATAAGTAAAGCAATATAGGCTTTGGTAGTAATGTTACTCCGCCTTCCACCATGCTTCACTGTAACTCGGCCTGCATAATCCACTCCCCTGGAATGGACGAGACTGCTTTACTCCAGATGCCGGTAGGTGGCCCACAAGTTGAACTGCAGCTTGGGACTTCAAGCATTTCACACATTTCCCGATACCTCCTTTGACTGTGTTGCGACCGAGGGAATTGAAAACAACCTACGCAACATAGGAAGCGAAAACTATTGCACAGCATACAACAAATGTTCATATACACGATGAGAATTTATTATGCTTAGGTGGTGTGAAGTCAATCATCACACGGTGCGTTGGCACTCATCAGCCTCCCTCCCGCTCTTAAAATAGCTTCTGGATCAATTCATGGATGCAAATCTCTTAATTTCCTATTATAAGGTATAGAATAACTGGCCTTCAACAATGCGATCTCACTAGCGTAATCACCATGTTGAACTATGCCAAAGGCTCTTTTGATAGCGTTTTTGTATTCCTGTGGGGTGAGTGGCCCAGTTATCCTCTGTTTGTTGCAGCATTTTACTGTTAACAAACCTCAGGGCATAAGCCAAAATCCTTTGAGTTTCCTTGAAAGAGGAATACTTACACTACAATTCAGCATCAAGCTTAATAACAGACATCAAAGACACCTACACACCTTTCTGGCGCATCTTCTATCACACGTGAAGGACAAGTGCTGTAGTCCAGGTCACAGCTGAATAGCCATGATGGGGCAGAGCACCATTGCAAAAGTGAATCCATATGAGCTGCGCTGATGCCACGTGATAAGCAATCAGTGGGAGTGTCTTCTGATTTGACGTGTCTCCAGTTGGAAACAACTCAGTTCCTGAATTTCAGAGACTCTGTTGACAACAAAGGTTTTCCCGTGAGACTACGTTGTAGCCAGCTGAGAACTATTGGGTAATCCTTCTAAATATGGATATCACTACTGTTTACAATGCCTAAGTCACTGGCCAAATTATGAATGAGTCGAGCAAGACGAAGAGTATCTCATAATTCTAGTCACGGAAGAGTTTGTTCTTTGACAGGGGCTAAACGAGATTCGGCCACAGCCAATGAAACTACAATCTTGTTGTTGGGAAGAACACATATGATGTATACACAGGCATCATATGCCAACTGTGAAACATCACAGAAACATGGAATTTCGAATTTAACGTATTGAGGACAGGGAATGACATGCCTCCTAATAAAAGTATCAGTTCGATAAGGCAGTTACATATAAAAGACATTCCATTCATCAGCTAGGTTGGATAGGACTTAATCCAAATCAAGGCTTAGTTGACACAAGCGCTTCAAGAACAGTTCCATCTTGTGACTAATGGGTCAAAAAGGCCTATTGGGTCAAAAATGAATGCTGTTGTGGACAGGCGATCTTTGAGCACCGATGATTCTTCAGCTGCGAGTGGTACTGAAATGGATCAGAGCTGTGGTACCGTAAGATTCCCAATGTTTTTATTGCTTCTCCATCAATGAGATTACAATGTACAAACGTTTCTGTGTGCTACACTGGAATTTGTTCCACAACCTTGTGGCTACTGGAGTTCCATTTCCTCAGTGGAAACCATCTAGAAGCAGATAGCTGAGTCACCTGGGTTTCTGAGTTTCAGATTCCATATCTGACTCGCCTATGAAGTCGCCCACATAGAAACTAAACAAGGAAGTTTACGCTGCCACTGAAAACTTGTCTTGATTTTCGAAGCCCAACTGTTGGACACATGTAGTCGCAATAAAGGCAGCAGGAGCAGTTCCATAAGTGGCTGTGGACAATCCATATTCTTGTATCAGCTCACACGGTGGTTCTCATCACAGAATCCTCTGAAAGTTACTACTATCAGGATGAAGAGACAGTGATACCTGGCCTCGTAATTGAATGGGAGACAGAGCTCTAAAATCTAGATTTCGCAGCAGCAGATTCCGACATCTCGTAACAGGTTTCTGACTTAAGTGTTTCAATACTATACTTTACCATTTATGTAGTATATCGATGCGAAAATTACGACAGATCACTGGCGACATCCAATGGGAAGTTACTGGCAATGCTTGAGGGAAGTTCGGTTGAGCGGCTGACCACGATTTCTCGTTGAGGTTTGTTTGTAAGCTCAGGATCGTTTCTTGAAACTACTATGAAATTATCGAGCAAGGTAACGCAGTAGTTAGCACAATGGACTTGCATTCGGGAGGTTGACAGTGCAAACCTGCGTCCGGCCAGTTAGGTATAGGTTTTCTGTGATTTCCCCTAACTACACTGCTGGAAATTGAAATAAGAACACCGTGAATTCATTGTCCCAGGAAGGGGAAACTTTATAGACACATTCCTGGGGTCAGATACATCACATGATCACACTGACAGAACCACAGGCACATAGACACAGGCACAATGTCGGCACTAGTACAGTGTATATCCACCTTTCGCAGCAATGCAGGCTGCTATTCTCCCATGGAGACGATCGTAGAGATGCTGGATGTAGTCCTGTGGAACGGCTTGCCATGCCATTTCCACCTGGCGCCTCAGTTGGACCAGCGTTCGTGCTGGACGTGCAGACCGCGTGAGACGACGCTTCATCCAGTCCCAAACATGCTCAATGGGGGACAGATCCGGAGATCTTGCTGGCCAGGGTAGTTGACTTACACCTTCTAGAGCATGTTGGGTGGCACGGGATACATGCGGACGTGCATTGTCCTGTTGGAACAGCAAGTTCCCTTGCCGTGCGTCGCTGCGGTCCGGTCCCAGGTCGACGGGCACGTGCATCTTCCGCCGACCACTGGCGACAACATCGATGTACTGTGGAGACCTCACGCCCCACATGTTGAGCATTTCGGCGGTACGTCCACCCGGCCTCCCGCATGCCCACTATACGCCCTCGCTCAAAGTCCGTCAACTTCACATACTGTCCACGTCCACGCTGTCGCGGCATGCTACCAGTGATAAAGACTGCGATGGAGCTCCGTATGCCACGGCAAACTGGCAGACACTGACGGCGGCGGTGCACAAATGCTGCGCAGCTAGCGCCATTCGACGGCCAACACCGCGGTTCCCGGTGTGTCCGCTGTGCCGAGCGTGTGATCATTGCTTGTACGGCCCTCTCGCAGTGTCCAGAGCAAGTATGGTGGGTCTGACACACCGGTGTCAATCTGTTCTTTTTTCCATTTCCAGGAGTGTATTTACTGCGAATGCCATGTTGGTTCTCTTGAAAGGGCACGGCCGATTTCCTACTCCATCCTTCCATGAATATGCTCCGCCTCATTGTCGACAGGACATTAAACTTTATTAACCTCCTACTCCTCCAGCTACGAAATAGGAGTTAATATTTGACCAGATCTATGGATACCACAATTTGCACACGGAATGTGGTGTCACTAAAAACCTGTGTGCCATACTTTGCGAACGATTTTTTTTTCATCAGCAAGTAATTAAAATCTGTGCCATAACGAAAACATTTATCCGGCTGCGTTGGCTATCGTCAGACGAGGCAAAGGAAGCAGAGGCAGCTCAGCGTCGGAAAGCAGGGAAGTCGCATTTGTCATTAGTTTAAGTATAAACGAACTTTATTTGCGTAAATTAGGGCCTTCACACCCACCAATTTACTGGCTGACAGACGGCCAATTCCGTGACTGCCTACACACGTCCCGACCGACTAAACTCTGTGATTACAGTGCCGGCCTGCTGTCGTAATTTGTTTATTTTATGTTTAGTTCATTGTGTTTGCCCTACGAGATCCTGCTCGGTTTTTCACAAAGCAAAATCGGGTGAATCGTGCATTACGAAACTGCTGAACATCATAAAACCATTCTTAGGGGAAAATACTGCAGTCCTGACAGAGGTTGTAAACTTCGAGGAGAGACTGTTAGCTATGTATATTACGATTTGTCGCCAATAGCAGCAGGCGTAAGATTCAGTGTTCTTCTGCTGCCACAATTATTAACTAAAATTTTTCCTGAAATGTGCAACGTGATTTATAGGTGACTGAGAAAATACATCGTGGTAAAGCAAAATAAATAAAACAAAAGTCATTCGTGGAAACATTATTGATTTATTTGTGGATGTAGCACAACAAGATGACCTGTAAATTTCAGAGACCCATATTGGAAGAAGAAAGATTACACATGGTGGAGGCACGCATCATTTAAAAAATATAACAGATGCGTGAGAAATGAAGCATTTAGCGACTGTTAGAATTGTAAAACAAACTACGTAGCAGATGGCATGGATATGGGCTGGAATTTTTCAGTACTTACAACAGTGATGCAAGTACATTTTATGAATTAACGTCCATGGAATGTCGATACTTCGGTTTTTAGATTACATTTACGATAAGTATCGGAAATAAAACCTAAAAAGAGAAAGAAGGTCGACAGGCTTAACCTTGTGTTGCATATAGAGAAACCATTATGTATTCGTTAAAAAATGAAACAGGTGCTTCATTTCTTGCATCTCTATTGTTAATACTCCTCGCACCACGTGCCACAAATACATCAGCAGTCTTTAAATTTCTTTAAAAACTCTGTCCTTAAAGTATCATCGCCTCGGACGTCTACATGTATATTAGAATAGTATTTAATTCCGTCGGCTGTGACAAAACATGAATTTTAGTCGGGCGGTTGGCACGATCACGCACACTCGACACAATCTGTTGGTCGGCTGTCCAGTGGTGCGACGCGCCCGACAGTGAAAGTTCGTCGGTCGCTCGGTCGGTCAAAACACCGACACACAACCAATTTGTCGGACGGACAGTGGTTGAGGCGCCACGAGAGGCCCCGCTGGCGAGTCACGTGATCAGGCTGACGGCTGCGACAGACGAAAGGAAGAGCTGTGAATCATTCTTCCTGCTTTGCTCGTAGAGATAAAGTTCGAAGTGCTTTCTTGAGTTGTTTGATGGAGTTGGTGTTGTTGGTGGAGTAGTTTTCGCTGTTGTTGGAGTTTTCCAATAACGTGACCAGTTCTATGTGTGTAATGATTTACTTTAATTCCTTCTGAAAAGAGACCGAAAACCATGAGAAGATGTTTGCTGGAGACAAATCTTGTGCAGAATTAAGCACAATTTGAGGTGGCTTGAAGAGCTACCCTGACAACTCTGAGAACAGCGAAGATGAAGTATATCAAGGACATCATCGTGGAGGCAGAAACAGACGAGAGCAGACAGTGTCACAGTAATGCTTATAACGGTGAAGTGTTTTACTAAAGGTTCACGGGCTACAAAGGATTTTGTCGAAGAGGTTGTAAAATAGTTGCAAACGACTGAAATCGCCAGAAGATGGAAGGAGTACTTCTACCATCCCCAATTGTAATGAAACCAAAGTAGGATTCTATTTCCATTCTAACCACGGCTGACCCACAGCACTGTCGTCCCTCCTCCCCCCCCCCCCCCCCCCCCTCCCCCGCTTCCCGATGCACACAGCATGATATCCAAACGAATCAAATAGCTTAAGAAGGGAAGCCCAGGTGAAAACAGAATACAAGCCAAATTGATCCAGACTGGAGGTGAGAAACTTGCAGTAGACTACACCAGCAGATAATTGTAAGGACCAAAGAAGAAATACCAGAAAGGAAAACGCTGCTAATCTATGCAGTCCATAAACGAGGATGATAGACAAATGTGTGTTATTGTTGAGTGGCCCTCCTTAGTCAAAGGTACGTCATCCTGTCCAGCTGCCCGTATAGAGAACTCTACTCTTGAAAATTAGTAATTGGTGAATTCGGGGAGGTTTTCAGTCAAAGTTCTGAACAGTAGATCTGATCTTCGTTCTTTGGTAATTCACTGAAAAACAGATGATACAGTAAGGAACCAGAGTTAATCTGTTGATTTCACGATGTTCTATGATTGCATACACCACAGAAGCCTGTTCATTAGCACTCGTCGACTAGGTCAATATACTGGTCACGTTGTTACTGTGGGTGGAAGACCAGTCCCTCAACTGCGTTTCTCAATGGGAACCCTTCATATTTATTTAATATGGATCATGGAGCTGATCTCTATTTATCAGCTCCATGATCCATGCAGGGAACCAGTCCTACAGCCTAATGGAACTGCTTTGGTCCAGATGAATGTCGAGACCATTAAGGATTCAGCTATAAAAAATATTGATCCTACAAATAGTACTATATTCCTGAGACGAGTCGAGTATCTACGGGACACAGTGGAGAAGGTAACTTTTAGCCACATGCTGTCCTTTGGGTCTGACTGCATGGAACTGAATTAAGGAAGAACAAATTCGCGTTTTTGCATTGAGAGAGTAGCAGAGAGACACTGTGGAACAGAGGCGACAGTGGCAGCGGTTGGGATAACTGGTGGAAACAGCTGCAGCGAGTGAGTGGAGTCTAGATTTTCTCCAGTCATCGTCACGGGGGGGGGGGGGGGGGGAGGGGGAACTATTTTCATGTTTTCCACATCCCTTTAGCCATGTTTTTGTTCTCCATTTTAGCGGAGTATGAATACTTAACTCAGAGAGATTGGATAAAACGATGTACAATGTTCCATGTTACAACAGCGTACGTTCATGTGCCAAAATGTTTGATGAAGAAACGAGAATGAGACTGAGCAGCTGGTTCCCCATTTTTCTGTCATTGTTTTACAGAGAAACATTTTCACCTGTTTCTGCTCAGGGGGGCATTTTTGAACTGCTGGTATACTACAAAAATGTCAGTGTAGGGGGGACACCCTATTACATGAATGAATACATACATTTGACTGGGGATGGGGGGGTGACATCTGTAGCCAGTAGCTGGTGTAATAAAAACAATGAAGTAACACAAGTGAAAACGCAGTGCCAGTAACTCAAGGTTCAATATGTTAAAGTCACTGCGCAGGCAGTCAAAGCATACTGTAAATCTAACTTTGCCTTCTTGTTATGTGAGGACTTTGGTTACAACGATTATAATAACTGTTCCAGTAACTGGTATTCAATCATGTCTTCCATGTCCCTGGTTGTCACTAAGATGGCTACCAGGCTCTGGGATGGTTATTAATTTCAGGTTGCCTACATTACAGCATCCAAGGAGAACAGAAATTTTATAATTATTATTTCACATAATTGACCAAATTCAGATATGCATAAAGCCATAATTTACTCATTTAGATGTGTAATATAGTGGAAGTTCAACGGAATAACACAAATAGGAACTTGAGGAACCGAGTGCTTTTCGACTCCCCATAGATTGTGTGCGTATACCTGGACTTTATCCATTCATTGTTGACGAAAGAGCGCTTACCAACTTCCAAACTTGACACTCAACTTCAAAACTTTCCTGAACTTTTCTTTATTACATGTTTCAAGTCAGTTAACACAATTTACAGAGCGATGAGTCTGCTACTCTCATGCGTGGGAATCTTTAGAAATTCAAGTTATACTGGTACATTTTTAAGACCTGTGTAAGGCACAAAATTTTCAGATACATTACACAAACACAGTAACATCACTGCAGTAATAAGTTTGCATTCAAAATTACATAACCCCACATAGTAACTTTTAACAAACTTCTTTGTTCTTTATGAGAGAATTAAAGTGTCTTGCAAACCAGTATTTGCATAATTCATTACTTCGTTCATAAATATTATCAGACTGTTCATACTACTGTGAAGAAACTAATTGTATTGTTCACATCCATAAGCCGTAAAGTCATTGGTTTAATTCACATGGGGAACTTTGCTATAAATTTTACAGACTTTGGTAATATTTCTACAATGAAACCTGGACAGAGAATTTTATGGGCATCACAGAATAACAAGGTATTTCTATTACTGCACACTGATGTTCATTAAGGAAGATTGAAGGAAAGCTTGTGAAGTGGAAGGAAGTTTATTCACCGCCAAATTTCTCTCCAACAAAAACCCCATCATTTACAACTCACCAAACTTAGTTCATTACGTTAACTATGTTAGCTTTCCAATGAGCAATGAACTTCCAAAGATCCCAACTGGTAACACTGGAAGAAACATAGCAATTAGACGTTAACTTCGTAATTTTGTGTGTAATAATTGGACGTAATTCCACTTGCTATATAGTAGCAGATGCTGCTAAACTAGATATACAAGACACTTTCATACTGAGGCTCAATAAACTGTGCAAAGCATCAGTCATCAATCTGATCACTAATAAATGCAGGGCATTTCACGATTCCTGTTACAGGTTTTGATAGGAAGCTTAGTAGACGAAGTTTTGGTATGAGCTCATGTCCAGAAATTTACAAAGTCTCCTCTACAAACCATGAAGGCCTGCGTTACGAATTGTGGAACACACTGCACACGGACAACAGCGAGAGCAAACTGCAGATTTTGTACCTTGCTTGCGGTGGCGAGGAGACAAAGTTAATGCACATCACCTGCAGTGCATCCAAACAATGAGCAGTAAGACATCCTTACTGAACAGATGCAACATCTAAATTGGCAGTCTCAATTTATCAGAAGCTGTTCATAGTATACTTCAATGTAACTGATGTATATACTCAAAATTGGAAGTCTTCAGTTCTTGTATAGCTTGGCATTATAGCAAGTCTCTTGACTGTAGTGCCAAAACTAACGAGTGCATTACAGCAGATGTTCACATTCCAGGATACAATTTTTGTAATTAAAAAAATGAGTTGATAGCTGCACTTAACGAATTTTTTCCAAGTCTCTTAATTTTCACGTTATAATGAAGTATTACATAGGAGCTCTAAATTCATATAAATTACTGTCTTAAAGAAACGTTATTATTCCACTAGCTCTGTCGTCTGTTAAGTTTATCATTGGCCACCCAAATATGACAATGAAAGACACAGTAACAGAAATCACACACACAAAAACCAAAGTTCTGCTGCACAGACTGCATAAAACCCCTTTCGGTGCGAAATAACCACACCAAGGTAGCTGCACAGTAAATATAGATGTATTTTGTAGTAAAAGGACGATACCAAGCTGTTAAACGTTGTTCTATTAATGTATTTATCAGCACTGAACATGTTATATAGTCAAAAACACAGAACAGTTTATTGCTCATAAGTAAATAGCAAAAATAGTGCTAAATTACTTTCAGTACATTTAATTCGAAAATCATGGCATTCTGCCACTTATTATTTACAAAATATTCATAGGTTTTGTTATCTTATAGCTGCCAATTTACCTCACTTATCCAGTGCATTCATTTCAATATGCATATTACACACAACGAAGTTATCTTTCTTGAGATGTTAACTATTTCTTACGTGGTGCAGAACAGAGGTAGAGAATAATGCTCAGCTAACATTTATTTAGACTGTATTGTATGATTATATACAATGAATAAGAAAATAGGTAAGAGGAACGCTGCAGGAAAGGCAAATACATAAATAGCTTGTGAAGAATACATGAAGTGAAACAACCAACAGGCTCTTTTTTTCCAATACTGCCCTTGCTCATGAGATATTTGTGTACCACTCCTCGTCAGAACTGATGTTGCAACAGTGCATCACACCTGTGGGAACTGTGGCTGATGTTACATTGAAGCCAGGTTAACAAAAGTGACTGGGACATAATTTAATCCTCACAATAACATGTTTCTATGTACCTTGTTACCTTATATCCCAAGTTCTGGATGCTCTTCTTTGTTGATGTAGTCCACAGATCTTGGAGAACAGGTGGCAGTTTCTTGTGCCATGCAGAACATTGCACTCTTCTGGTTATCCTATCTCTCTCAAGAAATATTCTGATGTAAAGCCAGAGACAGGCCAACTTAAGAAGAGCGACCCATAGAGCTACCACTGTCCTTTGACATTTTATAGAGCACCCACAGTACTACCACATCTCACAAATTGGTCCGTGAAACATCGGGATGGTACATCTACTCAGATTGGCATCTCACACTGTATTCATTCTGTCCACTTCCACGCCAGTTGAAAGTAGCAGTCCATTGGTATTTAAGATTGCATTCAGCTAAATTTTCTGAGATGCAACGATGTGTTCCGAGTGACTGAGGTACAAGCATGTCAGAATCTCACAATATGTAGACACAGGCAGTCGTCGTCAACTGCTCTGTGTATCTTGGTTTCTTGGCTCTTATGCTGGACGTTCCAGCAAAGGTGAAATAAGTACACAACAGGAAGAAACGTGCTGGCTGGTTGGCAGGTAGGGCTTATTTGTCACAATTTTAAGTTTTTGTGGAATAATGTTGGCCTACAGGCGCCTTATGTCCCTCTTCCAAATAGAAGACAGCAGGTGAAGCTTCTTCAGGCCCCTTATCAAGCTGACTGTACATCATGTCATCTTCCTGTTAAAGATGCAGAACCGTCTTCTTCAGTAACTGTCGTATTACTCCTAGCAGTGGTCACAAGGTTTCAAATGAAGACTATTAGTGCAGACATCCGTTAGATCTGGGGTGGCTGACAATCGGGAACATTACATTTTTTGAGATGCTGTGCACTGAACTGTTGTAGGTTGAAGTAAACTGCTACCTCAATTTCAGCAACAGTGCCCCACAATCTTTCATCACTTTCACTTCAGTCTTCACATTTAGCACCAGCAACATAACTTTAGTTCTATCCCTCAGTAATGATCAACCCAGTGCATAATGTCACAGTAATTTTGGAACACCAACCTCATCTGTCTCATTTGTTCATTTCTCTCGGTGCAGTGTTGAAGTGCTAAGCTTCTCTCTAGGATTGTCCCTCTAGTAATGGCTCCAGGAAGGGGTTACCATTATTCTCATTTACTTCTTTTGGCGATGATACAAGAGCAGCAACACTTACCACTTTATGTGGTTTACATGTCTCACCTATTTCAGTTTTGATACAGAGGGACGTCATCAACCACAGGCCACATTGTTCCTAAATGAGAGTAGTAGAGGGTGCAGGGTGTCTACACACCCATTATGGTCTGTTATCGCCATCTTTTCATCAACCTTCATATCTGGGGCTTGTTCTGAAGCTTGTGAGTACTACGATTCTAGCACAGATTACTAGTATTGTCATATAACCCCCAGTTTGGTGGGCCACATTTTGTCTTACAGGTTGGCATTCCTAGCAGGGCTGACTTCACATCTATGGAAGCTCTCCTCCCTATGGAATGTAATATTAGAGAAAGAGAATGAAGGACACCCTTGGGCCTCGCAACCTAATACCGTTGGGGTCGAAAAATCAAGAGTTGACCAAGGGAGACCGACAGGAAAGGAAAACAGAAGTCAAAGTGAGCGGAAGTGGTGTCAGAGCGCTAGGTCATGTAAGGCTATTTGACACAAAGAGAAGGAAGATTTGTGAATTGTTAGTTAATGCATAGTACACTCAATACATGCAAGCAAACTGTAAGTGATAAAAGCACTTTCCTGTCAGTGCATAAAAAATAATGTTTAACAGGAACAGCACTTATTGAATAAATGTAATTTTTACAACATGTGGACACTTCATAGAGATTTGTTACATGTACCATTCAATTAGACATTGAAAACTTTTTAACTGGTACACACGGGTCACTCCTTAGCTAATAATTAAAGCTACTTGACATGCAAGTATTTTCCTCATTTTAATAATAGTGGAAATAATTACACATATTGTTTGATCTGGTACGGAAGTTAAAATTCCTCATAATTAAATTGAAATTGTTCCACTGAAATGTTACAATCTTTGTCTAAAATACTAACTTAGATATTTAATGTGTATCTATAGGAAAGCATCGTACAGCAGTAACACACTGCATGTTCAGCACAAAGCTAATCTTTTAGAGAGCTGATATGTCTGTCAGTTGAATTACTTTGCAGTGGAATTTATTGTCATGATGATAGCCCATGCATGTTCAGATAACTACTGACTTCAACCAAGACAAAATATATTGACTTTTTAATATGTAGATTACAGAAGAGAATAATTTTTTTTCGAAAGTTCCCCTGTGTTTCTATAAGACTTCCAGAAGAAGTAATGGGTTTTTCTAATTAAAATATTTAAAAAATCCAATTTAGAAGCTTAATTTCAGTTACCATTATTGGCTATTATTTGAAAATTGTTAACAGTATGTATGATGTCCCCCAAGATGTAGTGCACACATTATCAATCCACATATACAGGGTGTTACAAAAAGGTATGGCCGAACTTTCAGGAAACATTCCTCACACACAAAGAAAGAAAATATGTTACGTGGACATGTGTCTGGAAACGCTTACTTTCCACGTTAGAGCTCATTTTATTACTTTTCTTCAAATCACATTAATCATGGAATGGAAACACACAGCAACAGAACGTACCAGCGTGACTTCAAACACTTTGTAACAGGAAATGATCAAAATGTCTTCCGTTAGCTAGGATACATGCATCCACCCTCCGTTGCATGGAATCCCTGATGCACTGATGCAGCTCTGGAGAATGGCGTATTATATCACAGCCATCCACAATACGAGCACGAAGAGTCTCTACATTTGGTACTGGGGTTGCGTAGACAAGAGCTTTCAAATACCCCCATAAATGAGAGTCAAGAGGGTTGAAATCAGGAGAGTGTGGAGGCCATGGAATTGGTCCGCCTCTACCAATCCATCGGTCACTGAATTTGTTGTTGAGAAGCGTACGAACACTTCGACTGAAATGTGCAGGAGCTCCATCGTGCATGAACCACATGTTGTGTCGTACTTGTAAAGGCACATGTTCTAGCAGCACAGGTAGTATCCCGTATGAAATCATGGCACTGAATACTGGCGAAACTAAAATGAGCTCTAACATGGAAATTAAGCGTTTCCGGACACATGTCGACATAACATCTTTCTTTTATTTGTGTGTGAGGAATGTTTCCTGAAAGTTTAGCCGCACCTGTTTGTAACAACCTGTATAACCATAAATGCATAATAGTATGCTTTATATCAAACAGCAACAGAAGAGCATTTAACAATGTAAAGAACAGTAGACAATAAAATTTTATGATTTAAATTCTGTCCTTTTACTTCAGAACCACACTCTGTAGTGTGAAAACCATAACTGATCTAGTAACAACAGAGAGTCAAGTTATAGATAGCTGTTCTAACTTCTGCCGAAGATACACTTAACAAAATATACAAGTCAATCGACATTATAAGCACCTGTAACAGAAGGTATAATACACATCCTTCAGGATAACAAAGGATGTCTTACATGTAGCTGATTAAGGATTTCGGTTAAGTGAGCAATAACATTTTAAAATTGTGGAGCATGCAAAGTAAGTAGTAGCTGTATGTCACATGAAGGGTAATAAACATTTCTACATCATCCATTTACAATTTCGTGTAGTGTTAATCTGAAAATATTGTTCCATCCAAATTGGAAGTACTAAACATGACACTGCATCATCTACCTGAACCACATGTAGTTCTGATTGGTACAAACATTTGCAACGGATTTTTTTACAGTGCTTGCAAGAACCAACACTAATAGCTTCAGTAATGGCAATGGGAAGTCCTTATGTTTCCTTTCAAAGCGAACTAATTTCAAAGACTAATAGTACAAACTTAAACTAAGATATATTTGTGGAATACAAATATTTTGGGGAGAGAGTATGGTTAAGGAAACCATCTCCAAGCACACAAATTCCAATTTCATTAATTACTTTTAAAACTGCAAGTGTAGACTCCAAATTCAAGTTTCAAACTGTAAACTAATCCGAAAAAATAATTTTACACTAATTGTTGAATACATATGCAACTAACAGTGGCCGGCCGTTGTGACCGAGCGGCTCTAGGCGCTTTAGTCCGGAACCATGCTGCTGCTACATACAGTCACAGATTCGAATACTGCCTCGAACGTGGATGTGTGTGCTATCCTTAGAACTATTTAAACCTAACTAACCTATGTCTAGGGAACTGATGACATCAGATGTTAAGTCCCATAGTGCTCAGAGCCAGTTTTTTTTTTTTTAGCATTAAGGTCTTATGATTATGGTAACAGAAAAATTTAACTGCGAACACTATGGCTTCAACTAATAATTCCTTTCAGAGAGAGGTAAGTGTAGTGAGAGGTTACTTTTTATTACGACTGGTTTTGGTCATTTACCATATATGTAAACGACCAAACAGAAGAAAATGGAATCTAACATCAAAATGGTTCAAATGGCTCTGAGCAATATGGGACTTAACTTCTGAGGTCATCAGTCCTTTAGAACTTAGAACTACTTAAACCTAAGTAACCTAAGGACATCCATGCCCAAGGCAGAATTCGAACATGCGACCGTAGAGGTCGCGCGGTTCCAAACTAGAGCGCCTAGAACCACTTGGCCACTCTGGCCGGCAATCTGACATCGAAACGGAACAGGGGACCCAGTAAGATCACTAAATAGTTTCTTTTCGAGAAAATTACTATCACATGACCAGAATTCATACCTTTCTTCGTACACGAAGAACGATTATCATAATGAAAATATATGAAACAGTGAACGTAATGTTCGAATTCTAAAGTAAAAAACTGCCTGTGAGGTACACAGCTAAGATATGAAGTGTCGAAGTTAACAGTTCGAAGATCATGCGAATAAAGAGCGTGCATAATACGTAACATTAGGTAAAAACACTTCTATGTTAAGTTTGTACGAATGTATGACAGTAACAAAGCTGTGTTCAACAAAGGCATTTTAAAAAATCAACCA
The DNA here is from genome assembly GCF_023897955.1 of Schistocerca gregaria. Taxonomy (NCBI): domain Eukaryota; kingdom Metazoa; phylum Arthropoda; class Insecta; order Orthoptera; family Acrididae; genus Schistocerca; species Schistocerca gregaria. The sequence continues at coordinate 22,895,149 of NC_064928.1, read as the reverse complement.
AATGGCAAACATACGTACAGGGGGCACATGATGTATACATGCCATACAAACGTAATAAAAACAGTGTACAAACCATGACATGTAGAAGGCAGAAAACACCCATGTCATAAGCAGCTGACTCTCTTAACATACTGGAGTCAGATGTAATTAAATTATATCAAGGAACATAGATGCAGTACTACATCTAGTGTTAATGAAGTATAATAATATGAAGAGATGGCAATGTGTGTATCAAACTATCGTATCAAAAACTATCTCTCCGTAAGCTAATGCATAATCACATTAAACTAACAAAAAACACACAACAACAATAAATCCTTAATAATGCAACCATACATCATTCATATTAGTCGTACTTGAGACAAGGGGTGGGGGTCAACAACAGGCAACCAGTATTACCGATCATACCGAGTGCGCTTGTGACATTTCTCTTTCTACAATTACTAATTATAAAGGAAACTATTCGCAACTGAATCCCAGTAGTGTGTACAAATATCTACAAGGAAATATTATACGAAGAACACACATTTGTGATGCAAGCACTCTTACAGAGAGAGGCTCATAAACGCAAGAGGAACAATGAATTACTTTGTAGCTGCACACACTTTCCATGTAAAACTCTAGATATTACAGTTAGTAATAGGAAACCATGTCGTGTACGAGGGTTGGCTGAAAGGTAACCGTAACATTTCAACTGTTGGCAGCATTGGTATGCGGCAGGTACTGGCTTGTTCTGTAGCCTCTCCTCTACAGCTCCAGGCGGCAGCAAGCCTTAGCATTGAACAACTGTTGTACTGTTACAGTGTAAAGTATGAAACCCTGCAGACGGTAGGTCAATGCATTTAAGCAACGTGTAGTCACTGGACTCTTGACAGCAGAATGTGTCACTCCATAGGATATTCATCAGAGAATGTAAGCATTTTATGGTGATTGTGTTGATGTGAGTACTGTCCGTCGTCGGCGTGTAAGTTTAAAGATGTTAATGCGAGAACATGTGACTGGCGTGACAGAGTTGGATGTCCTGGAACAGCAACCACTGAGTTTCACAAGCAAAAGGTTGACTGATTCAGAACGATCGTCTTATCACTCAGAGAGAAATTTCAAGCACAATCAGCATTTCACAAGAACGTGTGGGCCACATTATTGCTTCACGTGTAACCACAGAAGAATTTCAGGGACAATCTCACCACCATGTAATGAAGCTGGGTTGCCCCCTGCTATCCTGCTTTGGTTTTAAACTCCTTCAGTAACCTAATTAAGCAATGAACGTTTAATTTTTTTTTCATTTTCACTACTCAGATCCCGACTACAGATTCTGTGGCCTTCAGCCTCATAGCACAGAATGCAGAAATAGTTTAAATAAAATTCCCCTAGTAAAACCTATTATTTCAGTACATTCTAATATCTATTCTGACAGTAATGAGCTAATCAGTTTTATTGGAAATGCATACTATTAACAGTTATGGACAATGACATATTGTGCAATATATATTGAGTAAACTTCGAGTGAGCTAATAGATCAAATTCAGCTATAAGACTGCATCCAAAAGAAAGCCTAAATTTTACTGATTCCGGCAGAGTGTTTAAATTAACCCAAAGTCTGTTAGTTAAATAGATATTAAGACTTAAAATATGTTGCCTGTATGACTTTCAGTGCCAATTGTGACCAAACTACTAAATAATTCCGTGATCTGTTTTGATACTTTTGCTACCTTTATTTTTCTACGTAAAGTGACTCCAGTCTCAACTTTGTAAGTGCATTAATTAAGAATTAAGTAAATCTGAATATGTAAAAATTATTGTTCTAAAGGGCTGCCGTGGTTATAAGACGGGAATTCCCAGAGCGGATGCGTAAGTTAGTTCCTCGTATTTAAATTGATACAGCTCACTCATGTTATTTAAATACACTCCTGGAAATTGAAATAAGAACACCGTGAATTCATTGTCCCAGGAAGGGGAAACTTTATAGACACATTCCTGGGGTCAGATACATCACATGATCACACTGACAGAACCACAGGCACATAGACACAGGCAACAGAGCATGCACAATGTCGGCACTAGTACAGTGTATATCCACCTTTCGCAGCAATGCAGGCTGCTATTCTCCCATGGAGACGATCGTAGAGATGCTGGATGTAGTCCTGTGGAACGGCTTGCCATGCCATATCCACCTGGCGCCTCAGTTGGACCAGCGTTCGTGCTGGACGTGCAGACCGCGTGAGACGACGCTTCATCCAGTCCCAAACATGCTCAATGGGGGACAGATCCGGAGATCTTGCTGGCCAGGGTAGTTGACTTACACCTTCTAGAGCATGTTGGGTGGCACGGGATACATGCGGACGTGCATTGTCCTGTTGGAACAGCAAGTTCCCTTGCCGGTCTAGGAATGGTAGTATGATGGGTTCGATGACGGGTTGGATGTACCGTGCACTATTCAGTGTCCCCTCGACGAACACCAGACGTGTACGGCCAGTGTAGGAGATCGCTCCCCACACCATGATGCCGGGTGTTGGCCCTGTGTGCCTTGGTCGTATGCAGTCCTGATTGTGGCGCTCACCTGCACGGCGCCAAACACGCAAACGACCATCATTGGCACCAAGGCAGAAGCGACTCTCATCGCTGAAGACGACACGTCTCCATTCGTCCCTCCATTCACGCCTGTCGCGACACCACTGGAGGCGGGCTGCACGATGTTGGGGCGTGAGCGGAAGACGGCCTAACGGTGTGCGGGACCGTATCCCAGCTTCATGGAGACGGTTGCAAATGGTCCTCGCCGATACCCCAGGAGCAACAGTGTCCCTAATTTGCTGGGAAGTGGCGGTGCGCTCCCCTACGGCACTGCGTAGGATCCTACGGTCTTGGCGTGCATCCGTGCGTCGCTGCGGTCTGGTCCCAGGTCGACGGGCACGTGCACCTTCCGCCGACCACTGGCGACAACATCGATGTACTGTGGAGACCTCACGCCCCACGTGTTGAGCAATTCGGTGGTACGCCCACCCGGCCTCCCGCATGCCCACTATACGCCCTCGCTCAAAGTCCGTCAACTGCACATACGGTTCACGTCCACGCCGTAGCGGCATGCTACCAGTGTTAAAGACTGTGATGGAGCTCCGTATGCCACGGCAAACTGGCTGACACTGACGGCGGCGGTGCACAAATGCTGCGCAGCTAGCGCCATTCGACGGCCAACACCGCGGTTCCTGGTGTGTCCGCTGTGACGTGCGTGTGATCATTGCTTGTACAGCCCTCTCGCAGTGTCCGGAGCAAGTATGGTGGGTCTGACACACCGGTGTCAATGTGTTCTTTTTTCCATTTCCAGGAGTGTAATAAAACCCAATAGTTAACTTCAAAACCAGTTAGAAAGGATCATTTAACCCTGGGAAATTATAAACTATAATATATTAACAGAATAGTCAAATACTTAAGCGCTCGTATATATAAGGTCCGAACTAGTGCAGATCTAGTTAGTTCTCGGTCAGATTTTCTTGGAGCAAAAGTGCAGCAAGTTGGTCAATTTTTTCGGTAATTGTAATTGTGAACTTTGTTAAAGACTTTAAGATTTTGACCTACCTAATGTGACGATTAAGTGTAAGAGGCCTGGTCCCATGAATATTCTGTGTGCGAGTGATAACAAATAAATCGCACAGTGGTTGACATAAATGTTCAACAATGAATACAATCTTGACTTTGGAAAACTTAACCTAGGATCCAGGCTTCTTAATTTCAGTGTGATTTAGGCGAGACAGACGTAGCTACCGGGAATAAAATATTGAATAAGCAAAGCAAGGTAGATCGAGAACACTGGGCGAGGAAAATATTTCAGTACCTGTACATCCGGTTGTGACGCGAACTTTAAATGGCACTACTAAATAAGGACATGTCCCGGCACGTTACATGTGGTGCCCCAGGTGAGGAAACAACCCGGCACGTTACAACCATACAGAATCCTCCATACAATCCAGATTTAGCACCATCTGACTTCCATCTGTTCTTGATCATGAAAGGAGACCTGCTGGGACATTATGCTTCTGATGAATACGTTGAGAGAACTGTGAGTCTGTGGTTTCAAGAACAGTGTCGACTTCTTCCGTGATGGATTCAGAATACTTGTTCATTGTTGGCAGAAATTTATCCAATTGGCTCGTGTTGATTATGTGGAAAAGTCAATACTTTTAGTTAAGGATCACATTCTACAGACTATTTCTACATGCGATTTATTAAAATATTACCATCCAAACCCAATTAACGAAGGTGGAGCATTACTTTTCACTGAACCCTCGTACTTGACTATGACCTATTACATAATACGACAGGAACAAGAGTTGTACCATATTATGTTTGTGTGTTCTCAAAGTTTCAACAGCATGCAATAAAAACCATGGAAAATGATAAGGCTAAAGGACACAAAGCAGAAATTTAATACATTTGTTGTTTTAAGCCTTTATTTTAAATGAATATGATGGATTTTAGAAAACTTGTTTGAATGCTCTGACTGGAAATATGGTTTTCACAGGCCAGGATGTATTAGAGCTCAAGCAACTTTGAAAATGCTATGGAAGATGGCCAAATACAAACTAGGAGGAAAAAGTTTGCTATTGTGTTCCTAATTGTTATCAGTTACAATTACAATTATTTAAAGCTGTTTTATACACTGCAGTTTCTTTAAATCTCTGGCATTTTGCAAATGATAATGTTTTATATATCTGTTGATCAGAATTTAGAGAAGGTTTGAAATTGTATCTGATGTTTGTTGAAAGCAACAAAGTGCTCATTATGAAAATGAATGTTTAGTCTTGGGTATCCTTATCTGCTCTGCCTGATGACCTCTCACCGTTTCTGACAAATCCTTTTCTTTGTGTGTTGAATCTTTGATGTAAGATCCTACCTTTTTCTGAGTAAATCCTGACAACTTTATTTTCAGTGTTACATATATTTTCCTACATCTTAAAATATTACATTTCTGTTGACCCAGGTAGCTATCAGATAGGAAAGGTGAATCCAGTGCTGCATGTCATGAATTTGGTTAAACTTTTAGTAAGATCAGTGGAATAGTGTTTGGGAAAAAAGTGCCTTCACTCCTGTGTCCATCCTTGTCTGATTTATTTTAATAATCTACATGCAGTTGTGAATGGTGTAGAATAAGCTTACCATGTTTGCACATGGGACCAGCATTCTGACATATCTTTTAACACTGAGTGGCAAATCTGCAAATTACAGCCTCCTTGATCTGCACTGGTGGCGCCAAGGGGATCAGAGGAGAGCCGTGTGGAGGAGGCTGATTGGTTGGTTGTTTGAGGTTTAAGGGACCAAACAGCAAGGTCATCAGTCAATTGTTTCAAATAGGGTCCATTCCGCTAATGGGACATCTCAGGAAAGTCAGAACAATAAAAGGGAAGAACGTAAAAACGTAAAAGGGCAGTCATGTTGTCAATGGTAAAAAACAAAATGAGGGAAGTCGGCAAGAGAACGAACCCAATGCTATGCTGAAGCAGCATAGGCAAGACCACCTGTGACTTAAGAGGTGCAACCGCTAGAGTGTAGAAATACGTAAGGGAAAAGGAGACTAACCAATCCTTAAAAAGGTAAAAAATGAGTAAAAGGGGAAGAAAAGAGGATCTCGGTCAGGGAGGTGAATCGGGAATCTCCAAACACGGCTTACAGTGGGAGACACACAAACACTCATCACCCTGCCTCAACACCAGAGAGAGATTAAAAACCTTAAAACTGAGAATAAAAACCACTTTCCCGGAGAAAACCGAGAACCAGAGAGACCATCCAGGAATCGTCAGCCAACATCAGAGGTAAAGTGTGGGGGGAGTCTGTACTTAGCACGCAGAGCCAAAAGAAGGGGGCATTCAACCAAATTGTGGGCTACTAACTGGAAGGCTCCACAACCACAAACTGGGGGTGGCTCACAACGCAAAAGAAAACCATGGGTCAGCCAGGTATGGCCAATGCGGAGATGACACAGTGTGGTCGAGTCCTTTGGGAAAGGCAAAAGGAAGAATGCCACGGGCCTGGGGTCAACTTAATCGCGCGAAGTTTATTAGACAGGGGAGTAGCCTCCCAAGTATGGGCCCATGATTGTGCGAAGTGGGATTTGATGTGAAGCCGTAAATCCGCTGCAGGAGGGGTTACAGAAAACGGGGATTAAGTGACTGCTCCCCCAGCCAAACGATCAGCGAGCTCATTACCGTGGATAACCAAATGGCCAGGGACCCAAAGGAAGTAAATGGAACAAGCAGCACAGTGAATATCGGCGAGATGGTCATGGATGGCAGAGACCAAGGGATGGCACGAAAAACGCCAGTCAATAGCAAGAAGGCCACTCATCGAGTTTGTACATAACAAAATGCGGTTGTGTTGGGACTGTTTAATAAAGGTAAGGGTCTGGGAAATTGCCATCAATTCCACAGTAAACATCCGACATGTAGGTGGCAGCAGATGATTTTCCGTTCCAACAGAGGACGTGAAGGCATACCCAACATGATCAGCACATTTAGAGCCATCAGTGTAAAAAACAACAGCATCCCGAAACTCCCATAAAATTCGGCGGAAAAGGAACGGAACACCATTGAGGGGATGGAATCTTTCGTACTTCGGCGGAGATCCATCCGAATCCGAGGCCGAGGAACTAACCAAGGGGGGGGGGGGGGAGGGAGGTGGACGGAAGGGAGCAAGGAAGACACGACAAAGAAGGAATCTGAAAATCACAGCAAAGAGACGCAAGGCGGAGCCCAACCGATAAACCCGCCTGTGGGCAGGAGTCGCGTGGGCGACGTCCATGGTCTGGGAACAGGATAGAATAGGAAGGATGAGTAGGAGAGGAACGGATAGCGAGTGCATAAGACACCAGAAGCTGGGACCGTGGAACAGAAAGGGGGATGGATCCCAGCTTCAACCAGGAGACTATCAACTGGGCTAGTAAGGAAGGCACCGGTGGCCAAACGGATACCATGATAGTGGACTGGATCCAGCACGTGCAGTGTGGAAGGAGCAACTGAACCATAAACTTGTCAACCATAGTCCACACGAGACAGAAATAGATCACGATAAAGATGGAGAGGGAGGGAATGGTCCGGACCCCAATAGGAGTGGGCAAGGAAGCGAAGGACATTGAGTTTACGGAAACATTCTACCTTCAGGAGTCTGATATGTGGCAGTCAAGTGAGCTTGTTGTCGAAAAGAAGACCCAGGAAACGAAATTGTGGGACCACAGGCAATCGTTGTGCAGCGAGATAGAGCTCTGGATCAGGGTGGATCGTAGTACGGCGACAGAAGTGGATCACCCGCGATTTTGAAGGAGAGAATTGAAACCCATGTGAGAGGGTCCATGCAGATGCACGCCGTATAGCTCCTTGGAGCTGCCGCTCTGACGATGCCATCGAGGAGGAACTAACCCAAATGCAGAAATCATCCACATACAGGGCAGGGGCAACCAAAGGACTGACAGAGGCCACAAGTCCATCGATAACAATGAGAAAAAGAAGGACACTCCAGACAGAATCCTGTGGGACGCCCGTCTCCTGGGTCTAGAACTAAAAACAGTACCAACTCGAACTACGAATGACCGATGGAACAGGAACTGGCGGATAAAAATCGGTAGTGGGCCCCGAAGACCCCACTGATGAAGGGTAAGTAAGATGTGATGGCGCAAGGCCGTGTCGTAGGCTTTTTGAAGGTCAAAAAACACTGCAACCAAATGGTGGCGCAGGGAAAAAGCCTGCCGAACTATGGATTCCAAGAGAAGTAAATGATCGATTGGAGACCGTCCCTCTCGGAAGCCACTCTGGTAAGGGGACAATAGATCCCGAGATTCGAGGACCCAATTGAGCTGACAAGCTACCATCCATTCAAGTAACTTACAAACAACATTGGTCAAACTAATTGGCCGATAGCTGTCAACAGATAGGGGGTTCTTAGCAGGCTTAAGGACAGGAACCACGATGCTATCCCTCCACTGAGAAGGGAAGTCACCCTGGAGCCAGATACGGTTAAACAACTGAATAAGATGTTGCCGCTGTGGAGCACTGAGATGGTGAAGCAGTTGATTATGAATGGAATCTGGGCCAGGGGCCGTATCATGAGAAGAAGATACAGCAGAAAGAAATTCCCATTCAGTAAAAGGTTTGTTTTAAGATTCTGACTTACAAGGGGTGAAACATAAGGTGGAAGCATCAGCCTGCTGCTTTTGGTGAAGGAAAGGCGCTGGATAGAAGGCTGATGCTGATGCCACTGCAAAATGTGTCGCAAGATGTTCTGCAAGAACTAATGGGTCTGTACAAAGGCCATACGGATACAGAAGTTTTAAGAAATGACGAGATACGTTTGAAGTTCTCTAACTCTATAGATACAGCAATAAGGAATAGCGCAGTAGGCAGTACAGTTGAAGAGGAATGGACATCTCTAAGAAGGGCCATCACAGAAGTTGGGAAGGAAAACATAGGTACAAAGAAGGTAGCTGAGAAGAAACCATGGGTAACAGAAGAAATACTTCAGTTGATTGGTGAAAGGAGGAAGTACAAACATGTTCCGGGAAAATCAGGAACACAGAAATACAAGTTGCTGAGGAATGAAATAAATAGGAAGTGCAGGGAAGCTAAGACGAAATGGGTGCAGGAAAAATGTGAAGACATCGAAAAAGATATGATTGTCGGAAGGACAGACTCAGCATACAGGAAAGTCAAAACAACCTTTGGTGACATTAAAAGCAACGGTGGTAACATTAAGAGTGCAACGGGAATTCCACTGTTAAATGCAGAGGAGAGAGCAGATAGGTGGAAAGAATACATTGAAAGCCTCTATGAGGGTGAAGATTTATCTGATGTGATAGAAGAAGAAACAGGAGTCGATTTAGAAGAGATAGAGGATCCAGTATTAGAATCGGAATTTAAAAGAGCTTTGGAGGACTTACAGTCAAATAAGGAAGAAGGGATAGATAACATTCTATCAGAATTTCTAAAATCATTAGGGGAAGTGGCAACAAAACGACTATTCACGTTGGTGTGTAGAATATATGAGTCTGGCGACATACCATCTGACTTTCGGAAAAGCATCATCCACACAATTCCGAAGACGACAAGAGCTGACAAGTGAGAGAATTATCGCACAATCAGCTTAACGGCTCATGCATCGAAGCTGCTTACGAGAATAATATACAGAAGAATGGAAAAGAAAATTGAGAATGCGCTAGGTGACGATCAGTTTGGCTTTAGGAAAAGTAAAGGCACGAGAGAGGCAATTCTGACGTTACGGCTAATAATGGAAGCAAGGCTAAAGAAAAATCAAGACACGTTCATAGGATTTGTCGACCTGGAAAAAGCGTTCGACAATATAAAATGGTGCAAGCTGTTCAAGATTCTGAAAAAAGTAGGGGTAAGCTATAGGGAGAGACGGGTCATATTCAATATGTACAACAACCAAGAGGGAATAATAAGAGTGGACGATCAAGAACGAAGTGCTCGTATTAAGAAGGGTGTAAGACAAGGCTGTAGCCTTTCGCCCCTACTCTTCAATCTGTACATCGAGGAAGCAATGATGGAAATAAAAGAAAGGTTGAGGAGTGGAACTAAAATACAAGGTGAAAGGATATCGATGATACGATTCGCTGATGACATTGCTATCCTCAGTGAAAGTGAAGAAGAATTAAATGATCTGCTGAACGGAATGAACAGTATAATGAGTACACAGTATGGTTCGAGAGTAAATCGGAGAAAGACGAAGGTAATGAGAAGTAGTAGAAATGAGAACAGCGAGAAACTTAACATCAGGATTGATGGTCACGAAGTCAATGAAGTTAAGGAATTCTGCTACCTAGGCAGTAAAATAACCAATGACGGACGGAGCAAGGAAGACATCAAAAGCAGACTCGCTATGGCAAAAAAGGCATTTCTGGCCAAGAGAAGTCTACTAACATCAAATACTGGCCTTAATTTGAGGAAGAAATTTCTGAGGATGTACGTTTGGAGTACAGCATTCTATGGTAGTGAAACATGGACTGTGGGAAAACCGGAACAGAAGAGAATCGAAGCATTTGAGATGTGGTGCTATAGACGAATGTTGAAAATTAGGTGGACTGGTAAGGTAAGGAATGAGGAGGTTCTACGCAGAATCGGAGAGGAAAGGAATATGTGGAAAACACTGATAAGGAGAAGGGACAGGATGATAGGACATCTGCTAAGACATGAGGGAATGACTTCCATGGTACTAGAGGGAGCTGTTGAGGGCAAAAACTGTAGAGGAAGACAGAGATTGGAATACGTCAAGCAAATAATTGAGGACGTAGGTTGCAAGTGCTACTCTGAGATGAAGAGGTTACTACAGGAAAGGAATTCGTGGCGGGCCGCATCAAACCAGTCAGGTGAAGGCCTGGGAGGGTGGACTACCGATGGCAACCTTGGAGAGAGCGAAGTGGAGCCCATACTCGTGACAGAGGAACAGTAGAACCAAGGGAAGAAACGAATCGTTCCCAACATATCCGCTTGCTCTGTTTGATTAAGTAACGAGCTTTAGCGCGGAGGCGTTTAAAATTAGTAAGGCTGGCTACGGATGGGTGCGTCTTAAGGTGTTGCAAAGCTCGACGGCGATCACGGATGGCAATGGCAATGGCCGTACTCCGACATGGGACTTGCCGGCGACGAAATGGTCCAGATGAGCGCGGGACAGCAAGGCTAGCAACACGAACAATCTCGTCAGACACGTCACGTAGGACGTCATCAATACAACCCGACAAAGAGGGAGAAAACACGACCTGTGCTGTGTATGGAGGCCAATCGGCACGTTGGAAAGACCGACGAGGTAACGTGTCCATCGGGGAGCGGGAAGGGAGCGTGATAATCAACGGGAAATGGTCACTATCACAAAGGTCGTCGTGTGGCGACCAGTGTAATGAAGGGAGGAGGGAGGGAAAAGAAAGAGAAAGATCAATGGCAGATAAGGTACCATGACCGGCACTGAAATGAGTAGGAGAGCCATCATTAAGACGGCACAAGTCGTGGTCTGCAATAAACTGGTCCATAAGAAGACTTCGTCTGGATGGAAAGGCACTGCCCCACAAGGGATGATGAGCATTAAAATCCCCAAAAAGGAGGAAGTGAGGATGAAGTTGCTGAAGAAGGGCAGTTAAGGTAGCAGGTGTAAGAGTCCTGTCAGGTGTGAGATAAAGATTGCAAACTGTGACCGCAGAGTAAGTGGACCGTAACAGCAACCGCTTCTAATGTAGTTTGAAGAGGAATCCACATGCTAGCAACTTGTGTACGGACCAACGTACAAACGCTACCAGAAGCCTGCAGGGGTCCAACCCGATTTCGACAGAAAACACGGAACCCACAGAGGGTCGGTGAGTGAGCATAAGTAAAATGAGATTCCTGGAGTACCACGCAAGCTGCAGAGTAGGACAAAAGTAGGGATTTCAATTCCGGAAGGTGACGATAACGATAGTGTCCATTACAATTCCATTGGAGAACCGCAGAACGATGGTTTAAAGTGAGGCTGAACACGCTAAATCCAGTCATACCGCCGGGACCCCACATGTCACCGACAAGGAGGGCGCGACATCCATGAACGACAGGTCAGAATCCGGTTGTGAAGTCGAAGAAGCGACCTGCGGTGACACCAGAGGCTCTTTGTCCCGGGACTTATGTTTCTTCTTCTTTTCAGGCTGAGATCGAGGAGGGTTGTGTGGCATAAAGGAGCCAGCTTCAGCAAGATCAGGAACAGAAAGAGACCGGGCGACCTGGGGGCCGACAGACCGCGGCTCTCACGGTCGTCACGGTGCAGCAGACCTTTGGCCTGGAAGGTGCCGTGAAGGGGCATCCCGGGAGAGGCGCCCTTGACCGGTAGACGCCGAAGGAGTGGGACACTTCTCCGGCTGGGGAGGGGGGGCAGATCCCAGGGGAGAAGGTGTGGGAGCCGCAGTGGAGGGGGGGAGGAGAGGGGTCCGGGATGGGGGTAAGGAAAAGTGAGGAAGGGGTGAAGATGTACCCAAGGCGTAACTAGATGTCATGGACACAGGGTGAAGTCGTGTATATTTCTTACGGGCCTCTTTGTAGGTTAAACGATCGAGGGACTTATACTCCTGTATCTTCTTTTCCTTCTTATATACTGGGCAATCTGGTGAACGTGGAGAATGAGTGCCATGACAATTTACACATACAGGAGGGGGTACACAGGCACTCCCCTCATGGACTGGACGTCCACAGTCGTCATAGAGAGGTGCCTGTGAACAGCGGGAAGACTTGTGTCCAAAATGCAAGCCCTTAAAATACCTCTTAGGAGGTGGGATGTACGGCTTCACATCACATCGATAGACCATAATCTTAACTTTCTCAGGGAGGGTATCCCCTTCAAACTGATGATGAACTTCGGGACAATCGCGGACGGCGGTGTGTTCACTTTGTTCAGCGTGTTCAGAAGAGTCCTAAGGACAATCGTATTGATACTGGTGCCTTTATCCTGGCCTTTGATGTATGAGGTCCCTGTGAAAAATCACACCTTTTACCATATTTAGAGACTGGTGGGGGTAATGGACACAGGAATTGTGCCAATATGGGTACAGGCAAATAGGGCCGCAGATTGCACAGCTGAAGCAGTTTTTATCAGCAACGAACCCGACCGCATCTTGCTGAGGGAGTCCACTTCGCCAAACTTGTCTTCAATGTGTTTCACAAAGAATACAGGTTTGGTATTGGTGAAAGTATCTCCATCAGTCCTAGTGCAAACTAGATAGTGGGGGAAAGGTTTCGCCCCTAGCCGATGGGCCTGACCCTCTTCCCAAGGGGTAGCCATGGAAGGGAAGGCCGAAGGGGCAAGACAAGCAGCACTTGAGGAATCAGTTCCATGCAGAGAGATGGCCGCAGAAGAACGGCCAGAGTTCTGAACCCATATGCGTTTCATTTGCATAGCGTCCGCCCTGATACCACCCACTCCGATCAGGGGCTCTCCTCACGGATGCCACCCAGCCACAGCAAGGGCCGTCTGGCACAGTGGCCATTGCCAGGAGTTCCGATGCTCCACGATGACGAGCAATCACTCCAAGGCATGCATGAGGAGGTCACAGCTCAGGTATCAAAAGTGTGATCCCTGTGTGTTCAGGGGGCTCAACCAAAAGGGTACATAGCGACCCCACCGCACGGGCTGGCTACCATGCTGGCTTTGCACCCTAGTATCAGACAACGACGTGAAAGAGAAGGTGGAATGTACTAGGAGGGCGCACATTGGAGACACTAGGTAAGGTGCTCTTCCCCAAATGTTTCACATTATGGAGGAGAAATTTTGTAATGGAGGTCAAACCCAAGAGGGGGACCAAGGAATGCCAAAAGGAGGAGATGATTATGCAACAAAGCCGAATTGTAAAACCAACAGAACCAGGAGGATAGCAGGGGCCAACATAAGCAAGGACACCAATAGAGGGAGAGGAGAGGGCGAGGGGAAAGGAGCAAGGAGGGGAAAGGAGGGGAAGGGAAAGGAAATGCAGCCCTGGAGAGAAAGAAGGCTGCAATGGCTCGGGGCCCCGTGCTCGCCACGCACATGTCCACAAAAGAGTTGTTGACCCACTGGGGGGGTGGAGGCTGGTGGGGCAAGACAATGATATCTGCAATATACGGGCAGTGATAGCGCATTTAAAGCAATTGTCTGATGAAGGCCACTGCCTTGATTCTGCTGATATGGCAGTGCTTCACTGGAGTGATGTCCTTACTTGCATGGTAAGACTTCTTACAATAGTGGATTTAGGCAGAGGAGAATGGCATTCCCTACAGAAGTAATATGTTACTTGTTGGTGGCTAACAATTAATTCTTTACATCAGCTTACACATCCCTATATATTTCTATACTTCCATTGTGATTGAAGACATCTTGCATTAAGGTGGCTCAAAACTTGGGTAGAAGAAGGAGCAGCACTTTCGTGTGTCAATTTACTTCCGCTGATAGTGACAGTATTAAGATACTGACTGTGACTTAACCTAAGACGTTTCTCATCTCACAAGAACCTTCCCAAGTTTTGCGGAACACTCCTCATCTGTCATATGCGGCACATGGCATTGTGTGTGACAAGTGTTGTAATCAAACCTATTATTATTTCATTAACACATGGACAGAAAACACGACAGTACGTTAAACATAGGTTCTCACTAGTTATATTCAATGGAAGGTTACTGAAGCACTGCTGCCAACCTTTGATGGGTTTGACGTACCTGCATAGAGATGTGGGTTTACCTAAAGATCGTAGCAGAATGTGATTAACTGATGGAGATAGCCATGTGATAAGTAATGCGGAATGAATTTGAAATTGAGGATACCACCGTTATGCTGTCATTGTTATCTTGTGAATGTCCTTGCTATGGCTATCAATTTTACGAATGCTGGCTTCCAGAAACTAATTATGGTTGATTTGAGACTGTGTAAAATGTGTGTGACTTGTGCTTGGATGGGCATTTGAGGTCCAGTAAATGTTGGCGTCTGAAATGTGACGTCAGTTGCTACCAGCCGGAGGTTAACGGCTGTTCGTAATACTGGGCCCACAGTGGACTGTGGCAGCTTGGGTTGCCCAAGGTTTGGTCAGAGGAAGCTACGTTGCATTCTGTTAAACCTAGTTTTTTCCTGTGTTTCAAATCTTTATTATTGCATTTGCTGCATCATACATTTCAATATTCCCTTAGGCCCAAGGTGTGTAAACAGTGTTGAGATTTTTAATTCATTCCCCATTGTTTACTGGCCTGCATGTCTGTTTCACTCACTGACTGTTTGCACGATTATTTTCCGATTAAAAAAAAGTTGTCTCAGTGTTTCAAGAATTTGCAATATTTGAAGGATTTATGTTAATTAAATTTATGGTTCTTGCGAATCCTTTCAACTTCATGCTCTTCATTAGTCTACTTTGACGAAAAAAATTTGGAATGTAATGGTTAATAAAACTAAACGTTTTTGAATGTTACTCTAGGGTTTAAGACCCAGTGCTCGCTCCAGATACCACTTGGTATGCTTAGCTGTCAACTACTCCTTAGCCAGCCCAAGCAAAGCAATTATTACGCAATTTATATGAAGTCACGAAAAGCCAGATTAACACAAAGACAGTCAACAGCCAGCAGGTGAGTTGGTAGCACCACGTTCCTAGGCATTTGCGCCAGCTTCCAACTACGCTGGGAACATGGCGTTCATTCAACTGAGCAAAAGTGAGAACAGCAGCCTTTACATCAAAACGTCTCTCATTTTGGAGACGAAACGGTCACAAAAGCAGCTTACGTTGTTTCTGTGCATTCTATGAAAAGAAACCTAATTATCTTCTGGGCCACCTATTCTCTTCCCCAGACTATCTTCACTGCTTAGTGGAGTGAGTAAACTCGTGCGTAAACTAAGTTCAAGAATCTGTTTCACGTATTCTCAGTTGGCTAAACTGATTTGCTTCTCAATACATTTAGTTCTCTAATGTGTTGCTATCAAGGACTCCATTGTCTGAACAACTCAGCATTTCACATGTGTAACACCAAATAAATGAATGAATGCCAGTTATGTAACCTGCTGTGGGGAGGTAGTAAGTATGCTGCTCTGTAACTTTTTAATCTCCCTCCCACTGAGTTCAAAAACTCATGGAATATTACTTCAGAAGTGGACTACAGCATTGTCTCTCACCCCTTATGCTACCCTCTTGCGCATCATGTGAACAGACTCCTTATCTACGGTAAGATGAAGCTTTGTAGTTTCACAATTGACAGCTGTTTCAGGGACCTATTTAGCTTGCATCTTCCTAGACACATCTGCTGGCTGTGAATTATTCCACTTGCATGGCAAGGTGCGCATGTAGGTGTGTTAAAAATTCTGGAGGCAATGGGAATTGATCCCAGTACCTCTCGCATACTAAGCGAGCGCTCTACAATCTGAGCTACGCCGGCACCCCCCCCCCCCCCCCCCTGAAGACTAATGGTGCTACATACAGCCATATAGACGACACAGACCCTTGCACTCCCATTATTCAGCAGACAAACACTACTCTCTATGTATCCGTTAGGGTGTCTTTCAGGTTTCGTGCATTCTGTGTCGAATCGTAGTTGGCCACAATAAAAGTGGCACGTATAACGTCGAAAATAGAATTCGGACACAGCTCTGAGTAAGACCAACGTGTTGTCCACCCTCTAGACTTCAATGAGGTTAAGAAGCGATACCTAAGACAGATCTGCACTCGATGACACCTCGATAACAGCCGGTCCCCACACTTACATCTTGGTCTCCTTACGTCAGTATACATCATATCAGTCTGTGACGCTGGCTTTGCAACATCTTGCGTGCCTTTAGGTTCGCCGCGACGAACACTTACCATGCACTGACCACAAAAAATGGAGGCGCCGTGGCTTGAACCCTGGACCTTTCACATGTGAAGCGAACGCTCTACCAACTGAGCTACGCCCCATGCACGACCAAACTGCGCTATTCCCCATTCTTTGCGACTCAGATGCGCACGGACACGATGGTTGGTTGGTTTGTAGCGGTGAAGGGAGCAGAGTACAAAGGCGCGGACCCGTTCATATACACAAAAGTTCCAAGTAGTTTCGATGCTCTGGTATTACAAACGCAAATTCCGTCTGTTTTTAACGTCTTAAATTGAAAGAGCCGTCACAAATTGCTCCGTTTTCACTCCTTGTCGACAATCATACAGCACCTGAGGTAACAAACACATCTCGAGCCCCATTGTGCACTCCATTATTCATGCCAACTCAGTGCCTCGCTCTTTACTACTGTGTACCAATCTTGTCGTCCAACTGCAAAACACTGGGCCACAACAAGTTTCCGCGTCTCCATTGCACAGCGCATACTACGAAACGCTCCACAAACTTGGCACTCACCCACGCAGCCGACTTTTCCGATTTTCCACGACGCTCACGCTAGTGACAGCATTATTTATAGTTCGACGTCGCGCCAAAGCGAATGAGCACATTTCGCCTACGGCTTAGGCCGCCCTCCTAGTGTGGCTGCTCGGTGTCTGCAGGCAGCGAGGGTCTGCAAGCTTCCTGTGTTCGCACCTATGTCACCTGTGCTTGCTTGTCAGAGACAGACTATAGCAAAACATACAACTCACTCCATGAATTGATTGCTACAGCATCTGTTATCAGCAGTCACAACTAGCAACACCAGTAGCAGCCGACTGCACGCAAAGAATAGGAATGTGCAGTGGGATTTACGTGAACTCGGCGCAAGGCAGATCTTTCCGACATAGGCTTGAGAATCTCACGGCAACACTTGTACTGTTTCTAAATTAAGTGTAGGCGTGGGAGGTGGGTGCTTCCTGCGCACGCTTGTCAATTGTGGATGCTAATCCTTCGCTTGCATCTTCCTAGACACATCTGCTAGCTGTGAATTATTCCACTTGCATGGCAAGGTGCGCATGTAGGTGTGTTAAAAATTCTTTAGGCACTGGGTATTGATCCCAGTACCTCTTGCACACTAAACGAGCGCCCTACCATCTGAGCTACGCCCGCTCCCCCGAAGACTAATGGTGCTACATACAGCCATATAGACGACACAGACCCTTGCACTCCCATTATTCAGCAGACAAACACTACTCTCTATGTATCCGTTAGGGTGTCTTTCAGGTTTCGTGCATTCTGTGTCGAATCGTAGTTGGCCACAATGAAAGTGGCACGTATAACGTCGAAAATAGAATTCGGACACAGCTCTGAGTAAGACCAACGTGTTGTCCACCCTCTAGACTTCAATGAGGTTAAGCCGCGATACCTAAGACAGATCTGCACTCGATGACACCTCGATAACAGCCGGTCCCCACACTTACATCTTGGTCTCCTTACGTTAGTATACATCATATCAGTCTGTGACGCTGGCTTTGCAACATCTTGCGTGCCTTTAGGTTCGCCGCGACCAACACTTACCATGCACTGACCACAAAAAATGGAGGCGCCGCGGCTTGAACCCTGGACCTTTCACATGCGAAGCGAACGCTCTACCAACTGAGCTACGCCCCATGCACGACCAAACTGCGCTATTCCCCATTCTTTGCGACTCAGAGGCACACGGACACGATGGTTGGTTGGTTTGTAGCGGTGAAGGGAGCAGAGTACAAAGGCGCGGACCCGTTCATATACACAAAAGTTCCAAGTAGTTGCGATGCTCTGGTATTACAAATGCAAATTCCGTCTGTTTTTAACGTCTTAAATTGAAAGAGCCGTCACAAATTGCTCCGTTTTCACTCCTTGTCGACAATCATACCGCACCTGAGGTAACAAACACATCTCGAGCCCCATTGTGCACTCCATTATTCATGCCAACTCAGTGCCTCGCTCTTTACTACTGTGTACCAATCTTGTCGTCCAACTGCAAAACACTGGACCACAACAAGTTTCCGCGTCTCCATTGCACAGCGCATACTACGAAACGCTCCACAAACTTGGCACTCACCCACGCAGCCGACTTTTCCGATTTTCCACGACGCTCACGCAAGTGACAGCATTATTTATAGTTCGACGTCGCGCCAAAGCGAATGAGCACATTTCGCCTACGGCTTAGGCCGCCCTCCTAGTGTGGCTGCTCGGTGTCTGCAGGCAGCGAGGGTCTGCAAGCTTCCTGTGTTCGCACCTATGTCACCTGTGCTTGCTTGTCAGAGACAGACTATCGCAAAACATACAACTCACTCCATGAATTGATTGCTACGGCATCTGTTATCAGCAGTCACAACTAGCAACACCAGTAGCAGCCGACTGCACGCAAAGAATAGGAATGTGCAGTGAGATTTACGTGAACTCGGCGCAAGGCAGATCTTTCCGACATAGGCTTGAGAATCTTACGGGAACACTTGTACTGTTTCTAAATTAAGTGTAGGCGTGGGAGGAGGGTGCTTCCTGCGCACTAATAACAGCACGCTTGTCAATTGTGGTTGCTAATCATTCGCTTGTATCTTCCTAGACACATCTGCTGGCTGTGAATTATTCCACTTGCATGGCAAGGTGCGCATGTAGGTGTGTTAAAAATTCCCAGTACCTCTCGCATACTAAGCGAGCGCTCTGCCATCTGAGCTACGCCCGCCCCCCCAAAGACTAATGGTGCTACATACAGCCATATAGACGACATAGACCCTTGCACTCCCATTATTCAGCAGACAAACACTACTCTCTATGTATCCGTTAGGGTGTCTTTCAGGTTTCGTGCATTCTGTATCGAATCGTAGTTGGCCACAATGAAAGTGGCACGTATAACGTCGAAAATAGAATTCGGACACCGCTCTGAGTAAGACCAACGTGTTGTCCACCCTCTAGACTTCAATGAGGTTAAGCCGCGATACCTAAGACAGATCTGCACTCGATGACACCTCGATAACAGCCGGTCCCCACACTTACATCTTGCTCTCCTTACGTCAGTATACATCATATCAGTCTGTGACGCTGGCTTTGCAACATCTTGCGTGCCTTTAGGTTCGCCGCGACCAACACTTACCATGCACTGACCACAAAGAATGTAGGCGCCGGCGGCTTGAACCCTGGAACTTTCACATGCGAAGCGAACGCTCTACCAACTGAGCTACGCCCCATGCACGACCAAACTGCGCTATTCCCCATTCTTTGCGACTCAGATGCGCACGGACACGATGGTTGGTTGGTTTGTAGCGGTGAAGGGAGCAGAGTACAAAGGCGCGGACCCGTTCATACACACAAAAGTTCCAAGTAGTTTCGATGCTCTGGTATTACAAATGCAAATTCCGTCTGTTTTTAACGTCTTAAATTGAAAGAGCCGTCACAAATTGCTTCGTTTTCACTCCTTGCCGACAATCATACCGCACCTGAGGTAACAAACACATCTCGAGCCCCATTGTGTACGACATTATTCATGCCAACTCAGTGCCTCGCTCTTTACTACTGTGTACCAATCTTGTCGTCCAACTGCAAAACACTGGGCCACAACAAGTTTCCGCGTCTCCATTGCACTGCGCATACTACGAAACGCTCCCCAAACTTGGCACTCACCCACGCAGCCGACTTTTCCGACTTTCCTCGACGCTCACGCTAGTGACAGCATTATTTATAGTTCGACGTCGCGCCAAAGCGAATGAGCACATTTCGCCTACGGCTTAGGCCGCCCTCCTAGTGTGGCTGCTCGGTGTCTGCAGGCAGCGAGGGTCTGCAAGCTTCCTGTGTTCGCACCTATGTCACCTGTGCTTGCTTGTCAGAGACAGACTATCGCAAAACATACAACTCACTCCATGAATTGATTGCTACGGCATCTGTTATCAGCAGTCACAACTAGCAACACCAGTAGCAGCCGACTGCACGCAAAGAATAGGAATGTGCAGTGGGATTTACGTGAACTCGGCGCAAGGCAGATCTTTCCGACATAGGCTTGAGAATCTCACGGCAACACTTGTACTGTTTCTAAATTAAGTGTAGGCGTGGGAGGTGGGTGCTTCCTGCGCACGCTTGTCAATTGTGGATGCTAATCCTTCGCTTGCATCTTCCTAGACACATCTGCTAGCTGTGAATTATTCCACTTGCATGGCAAGGTGCGCATGTAGGTGTGTTAAAAATTCTGTAGGCACTGGGTATTGATCCCAGTACCTCTTGCACACTAAACGAGCGCCCTACCATCTGAGCTACGCCCGCTCCCCCGAAGACTAATGGTGCTACATACAGCCATATAGACGACACAGACCCTTGCACTCCCATTATTCAGCAGACAAACACTACTCTCTATGTATCCGTTAGGGTGTCTTTCAGGTTTCGTGCATTCTGTGTCGAATCGTAGTTGGCCACAATGAAAGTGGCACGTATAACGTCGAAAATAGAATTCGGACACAGCTCTGAGTAAGACCAACGTGTTGTCCACCCTCTAGACTTCAATGAGGTTAAGCCGCGATACCTAAGACAGATCTGCACTCGATGACACCTCGATAACAGCCGGTCCCCACACTTACATCTTGGTCTCCTTACGTTAGTATACATCATATCAGTCTGTGACGCTGGCTTTGCAACATCTTGCGTGCCTTTAGGTTCGCCGCGACCAACACTTACCATGCACTGACCACAAAAAATGGAGGCGCCGCGGCTTGAACCCTGGACCTTTCACATGCGAAGCGAACGCTCTACCAACTGAGCTACGCCCCATGCACGACCAAACTGCGCTATTCCCCATTCTTTGCGACTCAGAGGCACACGGACACGATGGTTGGTTGGTTTGTAGCGGTGAAGGGAGCAGAGTACAAAGGCGCGGACCCGTTCATATACACAAAAGTTCCAAGTAGTTGCGATGCTCTGGTATTACAAATGCAAATTCCGTCTGTTTTTAACGTCTTAAATTGAAAGAGCCGTCACAAATTGCTCCGTTTTCACTCCTTGTCGACAATCATACCGCACCTGAGGTAACAAACACATCTCGAGCCCCATTGTGCACTCCATTATTCATGCCAACTCAGTGCCTCGCTCTTTACTACTGTGTACCAATCTTGTCGTCCAACTGCAAAACACTGGGCCACAACAAGTTTCCGCGTCTCCATTGCACAGCGCATACTACGAAACGCTCCACAAACTAGGCACTCACCCACGCAGCCGACTTTTCCGATTTTCCACGACGCTCACGCAAGTGACAGCATTATTTATAGTTCGACGTCGCGCCAAAGCGAATGAGCACATTTCGCCTACGGCTTAGGCCGCCCTCCTAGTGTGGCTGCTCGGTGTCTGCAGGCAGCGAGGGTCTGCAAGCTTCCTGTGTTCGCACCTATGTCACCTGTGCTTGCTTGTCAGAGACAGACTATCGCAAAACATACAACTCACTCCATGAATTGATTGCTACGGCATCTGTTATCAGCAGTCACAACTAGCAACACCAGTAGCAGCCGACTGCACGCAAAGAATAGGAATGTGCAGTGAGATTTACGTGAACTCGGCGCAAGGCAGATCTTTCCGACATAGGCTTGAGAATCTTACGGGAACACTTGTACTGTTTCTAAATTAAGTGTAGGCGTGGGAGGAGGGTGCTTCCTGCGCACTAATAACAGCACGCTTGTCAATTGTGGTTGCTAATCATTCGCTTGTATCTTCCTAGACACATCTGCTGGCTGTGAATTATTCCACTTGCATGGCAAGGTGCGCATGTAGGTGTGTTAAAAATTCCCAGTACCTCTCGCATACTAAGCGAGCGCTCTGCCATCTGAGCTACGCCCGCCCCCCCAAAGACTAATGGTGCTACATACAGCCATATAGACGACATAGACCCTTGCACTCCCATTATTCAGCAGACAAACACTACTCTCTATGTATCCGTTAGGGTGTCTTTCAGGTTTCGTGCATTCTGTATCGAATCGTAGTTGGCCACAATGAAAGTGGCACGTATAACGTCGAAAATAGAATTCGGACACCGCTCTGAGTAAGACCAACGTGTTGTCCACGCTCTAGACTTCAATGAGGTTAAGCCGCGATACCTAAGACAGATCTGCACTCGATGACACCTCGATAACAGCCGGTCCCCACACTTACATCTTGCTCTCCTTACGTCAGTATACATCATATCAGTCTGTGACGCTGGCTTTGCAACATCTTGCGTGCCTTTAGGTTCGCCGCGACCAACACTTACCATGCACTGACCACAAAGAATGTAGGCGCCGGCGGCTTGAACCCTGGAACTTTCACATGCGAAGCGAACGCTCTACCAACTGAGCTACGCCCCATGCACGACCAAACTGCGCTATTCCCCATTCTTTGCGACTCAGATGCGCACGGACACGATGGTTGGTTGGTTTGTAGCGGTGAAGGGAGCAGAGTACAAAGGCGCGGACCCGTTCATACACACAAAAGTTCCAAGTAGTTTCGATGCTCTGGTATTACAAATGCAAATTCCGTCTGTTTTTAACGTCTTAAATTGAAAGAGCCGTCACAAATTGCTTCGTTTTCACTCCTTGCCGACAATCATACCGCACCTGAGGTAACAAACACATCTCGAGCCCCATTGTGTACGACATTATTCATGCCAACTCAGTGCCTCGCTCTTTACTACTGTGTACCAATCTTGTCGTCCAACTGCAAAACACTGGGCCACAACAAGTTTCCGCGTCTCCATTGCACTGCGCATACTACGAAACGCTCCCCAAACTTGGCACTCACCCACGCAGCCGACTTTTCCGACTTTCCTCGACGCTCACGCTAGTGACAGCATTATTTATAGTTCGACGTCGCGCCAAAGCGAATGAGCACATTTCGCCTACGGCTTAGGCCGCCCTCCTAGTGTGGCTGCTCGGTGTCTGCAGGCAGCGAGGGTCTGCAAGCTTCCTGTGTTCGCACCTATGTCACCTGTGCTTGCTTGTCAGAGACAGACTATCGCAAAACATACAACTCACTCCATGAATTGATTGCTACGGCATCTGTTATCAGCAGTCACAACTAGCAACACCAGTAGCAGCCGACTGCACGCAAAGAATAGGAATGTGCAGTGGGATTTACGTGAACTCGGCGCAAGGCAGATCTTTCCGACATAGGCTTGAGAATCTTACGGGAACACTTGTACTGTTTCTAAATTAAGTGTAGGCGTGGGAGGAGGGTGCTTCCTGCGCACTAATAACAGCACGCTTGTCAATTGTGGATGCTAATCAATCGCTTGTATCTTCCTAGACACATCTGCTGGCTGTGAATTATTCCACTTGCATGGCAAGGTGCGCATGTAGGTGTGTTAAAAATTCCCAGTACCTCTCGCATACTAAGCGAGCGCTCTGCCATCTGAGCTACGCCCGCCTCCCCGAAGACTAATGGTGCTACATACAGCCATATAGACGACATAGACCCTTGCACTCCCATTATTCAGCAGACAAACACTACTCTCTATGTATCCGTTAGGGTGTCTTTCAGGTTTCGTGCATTCTGTATCGAATCGTAGTTGGCCACAATGAAAGTGGCACGTATAACGTCGAAAATAGAATTCGGACACCGCTCTGAGTAAGACCAACGTGTTGTCCACGCTCTAGACTTCAATGAGGTTAAGCCGCGATACCTAAGACAGATCTGCACTCGATGACACCTCGATAACAGCCGGTCCCCACACTTACATCTTGCTCTCCTTACGTCAGTATACATCATATCAGTCTGTGACGCTGGCTTTGCAACATCTTGCGTGCCTTTAGGTTCGCCTCGACCAACACTTACCATGCACTGACCACAAAAAATGGAGGCGCCGCGGCTTGAACCCTGGACCTTTCACATGCGAAGCGAACGCTCTACCAACTGAGCTACGCCCCATGCACGACCAAACTGCGCTATTCCCCATTCTTTGCGACTCAGATGCGCACGGACACGATGGTAGGTTGGTTTGTAGCGGTGAAGGGAGCAGAGTACAAAGGCGCGGACCCGTTCATATACACAAAAGTTCCAAGTAGTTTCTATGCTCTGGTATTACAAATGCAAATTCCGTCTGTTTTTAACGTCTTAAATTGAAAGAGCCGTCACAAATTGCTCCGTTTTCACTCCTTGTCGACAATCATACCGCACCTGAGGTAACAAACACATCTCGAGCCCCATTGTGCACTCCATTATTCATGCCAACTCAGTGCCTCGCTCTTTACTACTGTGTACCAATCTTGTCGTCCAACTGCAAAACACTGGGCCACAACAAGTTTTCGCGTCTCCATTGCACTGCGCATACTACGAAACGCTCCCCAAACTTGGCACTCACCCACGCAGCCGACTTTTCCGACTTTCCACGACGCTCACGCTAGTGACAGCATTATTTATAGTTCGACGTCGCGCCAAAGCGAATGAGCACATTTCGCCTACGGCTTAGGCCACCCTCCTATTGTGGCTGCTCGGTGTCTGCAGGCAGCGAGGGTCTGCAAGCTTCCTGTGTTCGCACCTATGTCACCTGTGCTTGCTTGTCAGAGACAGTCTATCGCAAAACATACAACTCACTTCATGAATTGATTGCTACGGCATCTGTTATCAGCAGTCACAACTAGCAACACCAGTAGCAGCCGACTGCACGCAAAGAATAGGAATGTGCAGTGGGATTTACGTGAACTCGGCGCAAGGCAGATCTTTCCGACATAGGCTTGAGAATCTTACGGGAACACTTGTACTGTTTCTAAATTAAGTGTAGGCGTGGGAGGAGGGTGCTTCCTGCGCACTAATAACAGCACGCTTGTCAATTGTGGATGCTAATCATTCGCTTGTATCTTCCTAGACACATCTGCTGGCTGTGAATTATTCCACTTGCATGGCAAGGTGCGCATGTAGGTGTGTTAAAAATTCCCAGTACCTCTCGCATACTAAGCGAGCGCTCTGCCATCTGAGCTACGCCCGCCTCCCCGAAGACTAATGGTGCTACATACAGCCATATAGACGACATAGACCCTTGCACTCCCATTATTCAGCAGACAAACACTACTCTCTATGTATCCGTTAGGGTGTCTTTCAGGTATCGTGCATTCTGTATCGAATCGTAGTTGGCCACAATGAAAGTGGCACGTATAACGTCGAAAATAGAATTCGGACACCGCTCTGAGTAAGACCAACGTGTTGTCCACGCTCTAGACTTCAATGAGGTTAAGCCGCGATACCTAAGACAGATCTGCACTCGATGACACCTCGATAACAGCCGGTCCCCACACTTACATCTTGCTCTCCTTACGTCAGTATACATCATATCAGTCTGTGACGCTGGCTTTGCAACATCTTGCGTGCCTTTAGATTCGCCTCGACCAACACTTACCATGCACTGACCACAAAAAATGGAGGCGCCGCGGCTTGAACCCTGGACCTTTCACATGCGAAGCGAACGCTCTACCAACTGAGCTACGCCCCATGCACGACCAAACTGCGATATTCCCCATTCTTTGCGACTCAGATGCGCACGGACACGATGGTAGGTTGGTTTGTAGCGGTGAAGGGAGCAGAGTACAAAGGCGCGGACCCGTTCATATACACAAAAGTTCCAAGTAGTTTCTATGCTCTGGTATTACAAATGCAAATTCCGTCTGTTTTTAACGTCTTAAATTGAAAGAGCCGTCACAAATTGCTCCGTTTTCACTCCTTGTCGACAATCATACCGCACCTGAGGTAACAAACACATCTCGAGCCCCATTGTGCACTCCATTATTCATGCCAACTCAGTGCCTCGCTCTTTACTACTGTGTACCAATCTTGTCGTCCAACTGCAAAACACTGGGCCACAACAAGTTTCCGCGTCTCCATTGCACTGCGCATACTACGAAACGCTCCCCAAACTTGGCACTCACCCACGCAGCCGACTTTTCCGACTTTCCACGACGCTCACGCTAGTGACAGCATTATTTATAGTTCGACGTCGCGCCAAAGCGAATGAGCACATTTCGCCTACGGCTTAGGCCACCCTCCTATTGTGGCTGCTCGGTGTCTGCAGGCAGCGAGGGTCTGCAAGCTTCCTGTGTTCGCACCTATGTCACCTGTGCTTGCTTGTCAGAGACAGTCTATCGCAAAACATACAACTCACTTCATGAATTGATTGCTACGGCATCTGTTATCAGCAGTCACAACTAGCAACACCAGTAGCAGCCGACTGCACGCAAAGAATAGGAATGTGCAGTGGGATTTACGTGAACTCGGCGCAAGGCAGATCTTTCCGACATAGGCTTGAGAATCTTACGGGAACACTTGTACTGTTTCTAAATTAAGTGTAGGCGTGGGAGGAGGGTGCTTCCTGCGCACTAATAACAGCACGCTTGTCAATTATGGATGCTAATCATTCGCTTGTATCTTCCTAGACACATCTGCTCGCTGTGAATTATTCCACTTGCATGGCAAGGTGCGCATGTGGGTGTGTTAAAAATTCTGGAGGCACTCGGTATTGATCCCAGTACCTCTCGCATACTAACCGAGCGCTCTACCATCTGAGCTACGCCCGCCCCCCCGAAGACTAATGGTGCTACATACAGCCATATAGACAACATAGACCCATGCACTCCCATTATTCAGCAGACAAACACTACTCTCTATGTATCCGTTAGGGTGTCTTTCAGGTTTCGTGCATTCTGTATCGAATCGTAGTTGGACAAAATGAAAGTGGCACGTATAACGTCGAAAATAGAATTCGGACACCGCTCTGAGTAAGACCAACGTGTTGTCCACCCTCTAGACTTCAATGAGGTTAAGCCGCGATACCTAAGACAGATCTGCACTCGATGACACCTCGATAACAGCCGGTCCCCACACTTACATCTTGCTCTCCTTACGTCAGTATACATCATATCAGTCTGTGACGCTGGCTTTGCAACATCTTGCGTGCCTTTAGGTTCGCCGCGACCAACACTTACCATGCACTGACCACAAAAAATGGAGGTGCCACGGCTTGAACCCTGGACCTTTCACATGCGAAGCGAACACTCTACCAACTGAGCTACGCCCCACGCACGACCGAACTGCTCTTTTCCCCATTATTTGCGACTCAGATGCGCACGGACACGATGGTTGGTTGGTTTGTAGCGGTGAAGGGAGCAGAGTACAAAGGCGCGGACCCGTTCATATACACAAAAGTTCCAAGTAGTTTCGATGCTCTGGTATTACAAATGCAAATTCCGTCTGTTTTTAACGTCTTAAATTGAAAGAGCCGTCACAAATTGCTCCGTTTTCACTCCTTGTCGACAATCATACCGCACCTGAGGTAACAAACACATCTCGAGCCCCATTGTGCACTCCATTATTCATGCCAACTCAGTGCCTCGCTCTTTACTACTGATTACCAATCTTGTCGTCCAACTGCAAAACACTGGGCCACAACAAGTTTCCGCGTCTCCATTGCACTGCGCATACTACGAAACGCTCCCCAATCTTGGCACTCACCCACGCAGCCGACTTTTCCGACTTTCCACAACGCTCACGCTAGTGACAGCATTATTTATAGTTCGACGTCGCGCCAAAGCCAATGAGCACATTTCGCCTACTTCTTAGGCCGCCCTCCTAGTGTGGCTGCTCGGTGTCTGCAGGCAGCGAGGGTCTGCAAGCTTCCTGTGTTCGCACCTATGTCACCTGTGCTTGCTTGTCAGAGACAGACTATCGCAAAACATACAACTCACTCCATGAATTGATTGCTACGGCATCTGTTATCAGCAGTCACAACTAGCAACACCAGTAGCAGCCGACTGCACGCAAAGAATAGGAATGTGCAGTGGGATTTACGTGAACTCGGCGCAAGGCAGATCTTTCCGACATAGGCTTGAGAATCTTACGGGAACACTTATACTGTTTCTAAATTAAGTGTAGGCGTGGGAGGAGGGTGCTTCCTGCGCACTAATAACAGCACGCTTGTCAATTGTGGATGCTAATCATTCGCTTGTATCTTCCTAGACACATCTGCTGGCTGTGAATTATTCCACTTGCATGGCAAGGTGCGCATGTAGGTGTGTTAAAAATTCCCAGTACCTCTCGCATACTAAGCGAGCGCTCTGCCATCTGAGCTACGCCCGCCCCCCCCAAAGACTAATGGTGCTACATACAGCCATATAGACGACATAGACCCTTGCACTCCCATTATTCAGCAGACAAACACTACTCTCTATGTATCCGTTAGGGTGTCTTTCAGGTTTCGTGCATTCTGTATCGAATCGTAGTTGGCCACAATGAAAGTGGCACGTATAACGTCGAAAATAGAATTCGGACACCGCTCTGAGTAAGACCAACGTGTTGTCCACCCTCTAGACTTCAATGAGGTTAAGCCGCGATACCTAAGACAGATCTGCACTCGATGACACCTCGATAACAGCCGGTCCCCACACTTACATCTTGCTCTCCTTACGTCAGTATACATCATATCAGTCTGTGACGCTGCCTTTGCAACATCTTGCGTGCCTTTAGGTTCGCCGCGACCAACACTTACCATGCACTGACCACAAAAAATGTAGGCGCCGGCGGCTTGAACCCTGTAACTTTCACATGCGAAGCGAACGCTCTACCAACTGAGCTACGCCACATGCACGACCAAACTGCGCTATTCCCCATTCTTTGCGACTCAGATGCGCACGGACACGATGGTTGGTTGGTTTGTAGTGGTGAAGGGAGCAGAGTACAAAGGCGCGGACCCGTTCATACACACAAAAGTTCCAAGTAGTTTCGATGCTCTGGTATTACAAATGCAAATTCCGTCTGTTTTTAACGTCTTAAATTGAAAGAGCCGTCACAAATTGCTCCGTTTTCACTCCTTGTCGACAATCATACCGCACCTGAGGTAACAAACACATCTCGAGCCCCATTGTGCACTCCATTATTCATGCCAACTCAGTGCCTCGCTCTTTACTACTGTGTACCAATCTTGTCGTCCAACTGCAAAACACTGGGCCACAACAAGTTTCCGCGTCTCCATTGCACTGCGCATACTACGAAACGCTCCCCAAACTTGGCACTCACCCACGCAACCGACTTTTCCGACTTTCCACGACGCTCACGCTAGTGACAGCATTATTTATAGTTCGACGTCGCGCCAAAGCGAATGAGCACATTTCGCCTAGGGCTTAGGCCGCCCTCCTAGTGTGGCTGCTCGGTGTCTGCAGGCAGCGAGGGTCTGCAAGCTTCCTGTGTTCGCACCTATGTCACCTGTGCTTGCTTGTCAGAGACAGTCTATCGCAAAACATACAACTCACTCCATGAATTGATTGCTACGGCATCTGATATCAGCAGTCACAACTAGCAACACCAGTAGCAGCCGACTGCACGCAAAGAATAGGAATGTGCAGTGGGATTTACGTGAACTCGGCGCAAGGCAGATCTTTCCGACATAGGCTTGAGAATCTTACGGGAACACTTGTACTGTTTCTAAATTAAGTGTAGGCGTGGGAGGAGGGTGCTTCCTGCGCACTAATAACAGCACGCTTGTCAATTGTGGATGCTAATCATTCGCTTGTATCTTCCTAGACACATCTGCTGGCTGTGAATTATTCCACTTGCATGGCAAGGTGCGCATGTAGGTGTGTTAAAAATTCCCAGTACCTCTCGCATACTAAGCGAGCGCTCTGCCATCTGAGCTACGCCCGCCTCCCCGAAGACTAATGGTGCTACATACAGCCATATAGACGACATAGACCATTGCACTCCCATTATTCAGCAGACAAACACTACTCTCTATGTATCCGTTAGGGTGTCTTTCAGGTTTCGTGCATTCTGTATCGAATCGTAGTTGGCCACAATGAAAGTGGCACGTATAACGTCGAAAATAGAATTCGGACACCGCTCTGAGTAAGACCAACGTGTTGTCCACGCTCTAGACTTCAATGAGGTTAAGCCGCGATACCTAAGACAGATCTGCACTCGATGACACCTCGATAACAGCCGGTCCCCACACTTACATCTTGCTCTCCTTACGTCAGTATACATCATATCAGTCTGTGACGCTGGCTTTGCAACATCTTGCGTGCCTTTAGGTTCGCCTCGACCAACACTTACCATGCACTGACCACAAAAAATGGAGGCGCCGCGGATTGAACCCTGGACCTTTCACATGCGAAGCGAACGCTCTACCAACTGAGCTACGCCCAATGTACGACCAAACTGCGCTATTCCCCATTCTTTGCGACTCAGATGCGCACGGACACGATGGTAGGTTGGTTTGTAGCGGTGAAGGGAGCAGAGTACAAAGGCGCGGACCCGTTCATATACACAAAAGTTCCAAGTAGTTTCTATGCTCTGGTATTACAAATGCAAATTCCGTCTGTTTTTAACGTCTTAAATTGAAAGAGCCGTCACAAATTGCTCCGTTTTCACTCCTTGTCGACAATCATACCGCACCTGAGGTAACAAACACATCTCGAGCCCCATTGTGCACTCCATTATTCATGCCAACTCAGTGCCTCGCTCTTTACTACTGTGTACCAATCTTGTCGTGCAGCTGCAAAACACTGGGCCACAACAAGTTTCCGCGTCTCCATTGCACTGCGCATACTACGAAACGCTCCCCAAACTTGGCACTCACCCACGCAGCCGACTTTTCCGACTTTCCACGACGCTCACGCTAGTGACAGCATTATTTATAGTTCGACGTCGCGCCAAGGCGAATGAGCACATTTCGCCTACGGCTTAGGCCACCCTCCTATTGTGGCTGCTCGGTGTCTGCAGGCAGCGAGGGTCTGCAAGCTTCCTGTGTTCGCACCTATGTCACCTGTGCTTGCTTGTCAGAGACAGTCTATCGCAAAACATACAACTCACTTCATGAATTGATTGCTACGGCATCTGTTATCAGCAGTCACAACTAGCAACACCAGTAGCAGCCGACTGCACGCAAAGAATAGGAATGTGCAGTGGGATTTACGTGAACTCGGCGCAAGGCAGATCTTTCCGACATAGGCTTGAGAATCTTACGGGAACACTTGTACTGTTTCTAAATTAAGTGTAGGCGTGGGAGGAGGGTGCTTCCTGCGCACTAATAACAGCACGCTTGTCAATTGTGGATGCTAATCATTCGCTTGTATCTTCCTAGACACATCTGCTGGCTGTGAATTATTCCACTTGCATGGCAAGGTGCGCATGTAGGTGTGTTAAAAATTCCCAGTACCTCTCGCATACTAAGCGAGCGCTCTGCCATCTGAGCTACGCCCGCCTCCCCGAAGACTAATGGTGCTACATACAGCCATATAGACGACATAGACCCTTGCACTCCCATTATTCAGCAGACAAACACTACTCTCTATGTATCCGTTAGGGTGTCTTTCAGGTTTCGTGCATTCTGTATCGAATCGTAGTTGGCCACAATGAAAGTGGCACGTATAACGTCGAAAATAGAATTCGGACACCGCTCTGAGTAAGACCAACGTGTTGTCCACGCTCTAGACTTCAATGAGGTTAAGCCGCGATACCTAAGACAGATCTGCACTCGATGACACCTCGATAACAGCCGGTCCCCACACTTACATCTTGCTCTCCTTACGTCAGTATACATCATATCAGTCTGTGACGCTGGCTTTGCAACATCTTGCGTGCCTTTAGGTTCGCCTCGACCAACACTTACCATGCACTGACCACAAAAAATGGAGGAGCCGCGGCTTGAGCCCTGGACCTTTCACATGGGAAGCGAACGCTCTACCAACTGAGCTACGCCCCATGCACGACCAAATTGCGCTATTCCCCATTCTTTGCGACTCAGATGCGCACGGACACGATGGTAGGTTGGTTTGTAGCGGTGAAGGGAGCAGAGTACAAAGGCGCGGACCCGTTCATATACACAAAAGTTCCAAGTAGTTTCTATGCTCTGGTATTACAAATGCAAATTCCGTCTGTTTTTAACGTCTTAAATTGAAAGAGCCGTCACAAATTGCTCCGTTTTCACTCCTTGTCGACAATCATACCGCACCTGAGGTAACAAACACATCTCGAGCCCCATTGTGCACTCCATTATTCATGCCAACTCAGTGCCTCGCTCTTTACTACTGTGTACCAATCTTGTCGTGCAGCTGCAAAACACTGGGCCACAACAAGTTTCCGCGTCTCCATTGCACTGTGCATACTACGAAACGCTCCCCAAACTTGGCACTCACCCACGCAGCCGACTATTCCGACTTTCCACGACGCTCACGCTAGTGACAGCATTATTTATAGTTCGACGTCGCGCCAAGGCGAATGAGCACATTTCGCCTACGGCTTAGGCCACCCTCCTATTGTGGCTGCTCGGTGTCTGCAGGCAGCGAGGGTCTGCAAGCTTCCTGTGTTCGCACCTATGTCACCTGTGCTTGCTTGTCAGAGACAGTCTATCGCAAAACATACAACTCACTTCATGAATTGATTGCTACGGCATCTGTTATCAGCAGTCACAACTAGCAACACCAGTAGCAGCCGACTGCACGCAAAGAATAGGAATGTGCAGTGGGATTTACGTGAACTCGGCGCAAGGCAGATCTTTCCGACATAGGCTTGAGAATCTTACGGGAACACTTGTACTGTTTCTAAATTAAGTGTAGGCGTGGGAGGAGGGTGCTTCCTGCGCACTAATAACAGCACGCTTGTCAATTGTGGATGCTAATCATTCGCTTGTATCTTCCTAGACACATCTGCTGGCTGTGAATTATTCCACTTGCATGGCAAGGTGCGCATGTAGGTGTGTTAAAAATTCCCAGTACCTCTCGCATACTAAGCGAGCGCTCTGCCATCTGAGCTACGCCCGCCTCCCCGAAGACTAATGGTGCTACATACAGCCATATAGACGACATAGACCCTTGCACTCCCATTATTCAGCAGACAAACACTACTCTCTATGTATGCGTTAGGGTGTCTTTCAGGTTTCGTGCATTCTGTATCGAATCGTAGTTGGCCACAATGAAAGTGGCACGTATAACGTCGAAAATAGAATTCGGACACCGCTCTGAGTAAGACCAACGTGTTGTCCACGCTCTAGACTTCAATGAGGTTAAGCCGCGATACCTAAGACAGATCTGCACTCGATGACACCTCGATAACAGCCGGTCCCTACACTTACATCTTGCTCTCCTTACGTCAGTATACATCATATCAGTCTGTGACGCTGGCTTTGCAACATCTTGCGTGCCTTTAGGTTCGCCGCGACCAACAATTACCATGCACTGACCACAAAAAATGGAGGCTCCGCGGCTTGAGCCCTGGACCTTTCACATGCGAAGCGAACGCTCTACCAACTGAGCTACGTCCCACGCACGACCAAACTGCGCACTTCCCCATTCTTTGCGACTCAGATGCGCACGGACACGATGGTTGGTTGGTTTGTAGCGGTGAAGGGAGCAGAGTACAAAGGCGCGGACCCGTTCATATACACAAAAGTTCCAAGTAGTTTCGATGCTCTGGTATTACAAATGCAAATTCCGTCTGTTTTTAACGTCTTAAATTGAAAGAGCCGTCACAAATTGCTTCGTTTTCACTCCTTGTCGACAATCATACTGCACCTGAGGTAACAAACACATCTCGAGCCCCATTGTGCACTCCATTATTCATGCCAACTCAGTGCCTCGCTCTTTACTACTGTGTACCAATCTTGTCGTGCAGCTGCAAAACACTGGGCCACAACAAGTTTCCGCGTCTCCATTGCACTGTGCATACTACGAAACGCTCCCCAAACTTGGCACTCACCCACGCAGCCGACTTTTCCGACTTTCCACGTCGCTCACGCTAGTGACAGCATTATTTATAGTTCGACTTCGCGCCAAAGCCAATGAGCACATTTCGCCTACGGCTTGGGCCGCCCTCCTAGTGTGGCTGCTCGGTGTCTGCAGGCAGCGAGGGTCTGCAAGCTTCCTGTGTTCGCATCTATGTCACCTGTGCTTGCTTGTCAGAGACAGACTATCGCAAAACATACAACTCACTCCATGAATTGATTGCTACGGCATCTGTTATCAGCAGTCACAACTAGCAACACCAGTAGCAGCCGACTGCACGCAAAGAATAGGAATGTGCAGTGGGATTTACGTGAACTCGGCGCAAGGCAGATCTTTCCGACATAGGCTTGAGAATCTTACGGGAACACTTGTACTGTTTCTAAATTAAGTGTAGGCGTGGGAGGAGGGTGCTTCCTGCGCACTAATAACAGCACGCTTGTCAATTGTGGATGCTAATCATTCGCTTGTATCTTCCTAGACACATCTGCTGGCTGTGAATTATTCCACTTGCATGGCAAGGTGCGCATGTAGGTGTGTTAAAAATTCCCAGTACCTCTCGCATACTAAGCGAGCGCTCTGCCATCTGAGCTACGCCCGCCTCCCCGAAGACTAATGGTGCTACATACAGCCATATAGACGACATAGACCCTTGCACTCCCATTATTCAGCAGACAAACACTACTCTCTATGTATCCGTTAGGGTGTCTTTCAGGTTTCGTGCATTCTGTATCGAATCGTAGTTGGCCACAATGAAAGTGGCACGTATAACGTCGAAAATAGAATTCGGACACCGCTCTGAGTAAGACCAACGTGTTGTCCACGCTCTAGACTTCAATGAGGTTAAGCCGCGATACCTAAGACAGATCTGCACTCGATGACACCTCGATAACAGCCGGTCCCCACACTTACATCTTGCTCTCCTTACGTCAGTATACATCATATCAGTCTGTGACGCTGGCTTTGCAACATCTTGCGAGCCTTTAGGTTCGCCGCGACCAATACTTACCATGCACTGACCACAAATAATGGAGGCGCCGCGGCTTGAGCCCTGGACCTTTCACATGCGAAGCGAACGCTCTACCAACTTTTTTTTTTAGTCCGACGCCTTCTCCATTTTTTTTTCTTTTATTATCAGATTGACTTGGTATATTTCACGAGAATTCAGACAACCATAGTCAAATCATCATTAATATTAGCTGCAAAAAGAAAATCAACAAATTAGGTGAAACACAAATAAAACATTTCTTCTGAAGGGGAAGACCAACCCGTTACCCCACCCGTATGAATTTTGGGTGTATATATATACATGCAAGAGAGAGAGAGAAAAAAAAAATTACGAAAAAATACAAGGGAGGGGACTCGATCTCAGGGAAGAAACCGGAATCACAGGGGAACTTAACCAATCCCTTGACGCTTAAACACAAGAAAAAGCATATTCGCAAAAAGCGTTCGGTATTGTGGTAATCGCTGCCATTTCCAATGCGCAGTTGACAAATAATGGTGAAAAACGCGGGGATCTGGGTCATTTCCGCCTTCAATGACGTAATGGACATAGTAACCCAAGAGCCAGACAATCGTGTTCGTTTTCGTCTGAGGAAAATAAGAGATGTTCGGATGTAAGAAGATGTCGTCTGGGAATGCGGTTTCAGGCCCTCTAGTAAGAAAAGCTAATTGACGGCGGACCCAGAGCCAATGATCCCGTCCGCAAGCAACTAGCCTGTGAAGTAAGGTGTCAGTTTGATGACATTTCTCACACTGATCAGTCGGACGAAGGCCAATACGAAAAAGACGATCACCAGTAGGTATCAGACGGTAAATGACCTTATACCACGTTGAAACAATCTCCATCGGCAAAATGGGAAGACTAAGATGAGACCAGACCGTTTTCCATGACGTTGACGGGGAAGCAAGTTCAACAGAAGAAGGGAAACATGCTGTACCCCAACGGATTTGTAGCATGTTGGTAGTAATATGCGTCATAGAAAGTATATCAGCACCCAGAATACCGACAAGTACAAAGTATTCACGAATGTGCCGCAATTTAGGATTAATCCGTCCAACATCAACAGGAGGGGTCAGACTGGCCGGCCGGAGGCGGGAAAGTAAACGAGAGGTGACTGAATGCGGAGCCCGCGTACAGGTTAAAACATTGCGGCGGGCAAATAAGATGGACGTCTTCACTTTGATATCTGAAAGACCCAATCCTCCAAGCTTCCGAGGCCTGGCCACAACTTCATACCGGACACGGAAGACATGGCGGCGCCACAGAAATCGACTAGACAGCTGTTTCAGCCTGCGGGCCATCATCGCGGGAAGCGGGAAGACCTGCGCAACGTAGTATATTTTACTGAAGACATAGGTCTCTAAAACCCGTGCCTTGTGAAGGAGGCTAAGGGAACGGCGGTCATGTTCAAGGATCGCCCCGTGAACACGACTCGTAACCTCACGCCAATTTAGTGCCGCCATTTTGATCGGATTACGATCCACTATGATCCCCAAGGTCTTATGGCGATCGACAACCGTCGCCCAAGGAATGACGACATGATCAAAGCCTCTCAACGGCAGGAACGTGCATTTGCGATCATTAATGCGAGCACCAGCAAGACCACAAAATGAATCCAAGGTATCCTTAAGCCGCGGTATATCCTCGGCATGTCGTACTAAAACCATGACGTCATCGGCGTATGCACGGACTGCAAAAATTTCCCCCAATATATTCCAGCCACGTAAGTGCATGGTGAGATGGCGAAGTAAGGGCTCTAAGGATAGAACAAAAAGTGACATGGATAAGGGGCTTCCCTGGGGTAACCCCCGTCTGATCGATATCCGGGGGGTAGGGTGACCGTTCACAATCACCGAGACACTGATACCGGTAAAAAGATTAGTTAAGACTTGTCGAGCATCATTATTAAAGCCGACAGCGGTGAGCACTCTCGATAAAAAATCATGGCTGACGCGATCGAACGCTTTTTGGAAATCAAGAAAAAGCAAAGCCCCTGGGATATTAGCGGCAGCCGCCACCGAGATTACATCGCGACATTCGAGAACGGAAGTCAGTATCGTGCGTCCAGGCACACAGCTTTGGTGGGCGGCAATAATGGTATCGAGCAGCTTAGAGAGACGGATATTAATTGCTCGAGCGACAAGTTTATAATCAAAGTTAAGGAGAGTAATAGGACGGAGGGAATCAATTGCAGGTCGACCTGTGGATTTCGGGAGGAGGACCATTCTGCCTTCCTGAAAAGGAGCAGGAAGTGAGACTCCCCGCATCACTTCATTTACCATTGACGTTAAGGTGTCACCAATGAGCGGCCAAAATTGAATATAGAACTCCTTAGGAACACCATCTAATCCAGGCGACTTGCGGGACTGCGATCCTGCAACAACATCATATATGTCATCCTTCTGAAAGGGACGCAGAAAGGCGTCGTTTAATTGAGGAGTGACGACGCGAGGCAGCAAGGAGGTAAAGTCGTCAAGAGAGGTTTCCGCCGGGACATGAGTATCGTACAGATCAGTAAAATAGGTGTAAACGAAGTCAGAAATGTCACGGTGAGAGGTGAACACGCGGCCGTCAGCGGTTGTGAGGGAGGCAAGGCACCCACGTTTCCGGCGCGACCGTAAACGGAATAGATGGTAGAGTGACGTCAGTTCCTCTTGTAGAAGGGAACGTGGTTGAGACCTCGTCCGCAGGCCCTCCATTTGAATGCGTTTGAGCTGCAGCAATTTGGCTTTGATGCGCTGTATATCAGTAACCCGGAGGGGAGCATGCGTAGCACTATCGTACAGTTGACGTAAGACAGAATAGTAAAATTCTTGCGTTCGTCGATCTTCTGCCACCTTCGCAGCCCCAAAACGCATGAGAGCCCTACGGATGTGTGGTTTTGCATACAGTGTCCACCATGCCACGATAGACGGGTACCGGTCCATAGTACGAGAACAACGAGTCCAAATGTCCTCCAGGACGATACCAAGGGAGGTATCTTGCAAATACGCGATACTGAGCATCCAAGGAGGACGAAACAATTTTACCGGTTGTCGCTCGTAATTAAACGTAACGGCTACAGCGCAATGATCAGTAAAACAGGCTGGTATCACATCAACAGCCAGAAGTTGCCCACACAAGGAGTCAGAAAGGTAAAAGCGATCGAGGCGACTGCTAGACGTGGGAGTAAAGTAGGTATGTCGCACAAGTGTAGGATAGCGAGAAACCCACACGTCACGCAGGTGCAAGGAGCGCACAAGGTCGTCGAGTTCTTTACTGAAATTAAAATTAGGAGACTGATCTACCGGCCGTAGAACACAATTGAAGTCCCCACCTAAAATTATCTTTGTCGGGGATTTACGAAGCAGGTAAATGACTTCTTCTTTATAGAAACTCGAGCGTGCGGTAGTACAACCCGAACCAGAAGGGGCATAAAGAAGGAGTAAACTGAGATCATAAAACGTGCACCCGATCCCCCTTCCACTGTCGAGTACTTCGAAATTCATCAACGGAATGCCTTCTCTATAAAACAAGGCAGTGCCCGTAGAAAGTTCGGAAGCGACATTAAAAAACGTCGAGAACCCAGGAATGGAAAACTGGTCGAATAGGACTTCCTGTAAAAAAACAACATCTGCCCCAGACTGATAGATAAACTGTCGCAAAGCGGCGAGCCGAAGCTCAGAACATATTCTGTTAATATTCAGAGTAAGAAATGTATATGCTTGCATGGAACTTCAATCTAGAAAGAAAAACAAAGATCGGTAGAGAGCCGTCAGCTGACGGAGCAGCGTACAAGTAATCATACCAGAAACAAGCGCTGAACCACAGAGAGAAAAACTACGAAACAGAACCCTCATCTTCCCACTGCTTTTTCTTCGGCCGTGACGCGGCTCTCCGTGGCTGTTTACGGATTCGACTGCGGCTCCGCGGTGCCGACGCTGCAGCGTTCGGCTGCGTAGGAGCATCATGTAGACATTCCGTGTCAGATTGCGAGAGAGAGGCCTCTACATCCCACTCGTCCGCAGACATGGGTTCACGGTGGGACAGTTGGTGAATAACAACGGGATCCACTGGCTCTGGAGAATCAATCAGTTGTTTGATGGGAGGAGGCTGTGACCCAGAGGGCGCGACAGAAATTCCAGAAGGGGGATGCGAAACAGAGTCAATAGGAGAAGTGTCAGAGAGCACCGGAGAAGACATGTGGCAACCAGAAGCAGGTTCCGACACGGGCGTCTCCGAAGAGGCTGCCGCGGTAGCAGGAACAACGTCAGATAAGGTGTCAGGGAGCTTCTGCAAAGGCGTGATAGCACCTGTGGCTTCCTCAGCCACGATTTCCGACTGAGAAAGAGAGTCCTTTACCGGA
This sequence comes from Schistocerca gregaria, assembly GCF_023897955.1. Lineage (NCBI taxonomy): Eukaryota > Metazoa > Arthropoda > Insecta > Orthoptera > Acrididae > Schistocerca > Schistocerca gregaria. Next base: position 22,855,756 of record NC_064928.1, on the reverse strand, counting down.
GGCCCATCGGAAGGGCGAGCCAATAAGGAAGATTCATCAGCCGCATCATCCTGTGTTCGCCGACGCTTGTTGTGAGAAATCAGCGCGGGAACATCGGAATTTAGGGCAGCAACATCCCTACTCAAGGACAACGGGGGAAAATCACGGCCGTTGTCGAGCAACGGATCACTGCGTCCCTCAGTAACAGTGAGCGATTCAGTCAGAGATCCTTGCGGGAGAAGATCAGCTAAAGTCAATTTTTTACGCTGTTCGTATGTAGGTTTTAATACCACCACACGCCGCGGACAATTAGTACGGAAATGACCAGTTTCATTACAATAATAACATGTTCCTTCCTGGCCACTGTACGTGATATGGACCCTATAACCACATACCTGTAGGTGAGAAGGAATAGGTTTTTTGACCACCATTTCCACCGACCGAATACCACTATATACCTGTAAGCGGTGCTGAGCAGACCAGCGTTCCTTTCGAATATGGCGTACGTCCCCATAAGGAAGCAAAACGGACTTCAGAAAAGAGTCGTCAACCTCGGGCGGAAGGTTAAATACCCGAACATTCGTATATATCACTTCTGCATTTGCCAAGAGAACCATACTAGTGGAACCATCACGGTGCGTAAAGGGTACCTGAGAACCATGACGAGAAAGTAGCCTATCAACCTGGAGCGGGTCAAGAAACTTAACAAAAAACACATATAATTCGCTGTCGAAATATGCGGTATGCACCTGATCAGTAGTGACCTTAACTGTATCGACTAACCAGTCATGTATCTCCAAAGAACCGGGCTGGACGTGACGCGTGGATTTGTCAAAGGTAAAACTGACTGTACCTGTACGCGGAACTTTCGTGGGAACCATGGTGGACATCACGGCGAGAGACGACGCCGCGACAGGAAGGGCCGCACGAACACCAAACACCAGCCGACAACCAGCGATGCGACGCGCACGGAGACCAGCACGGCACTAAACTGACAGGAGGAAAACACGCTGCGCTACGGTAGAGGCAGAACTAAGAGCACGACCTAGTCGCCCGACGCGCGAAGCGAGAATGAGCAACTGAGCTACGCCACATGCACGACCAAACTGCGCTATTCCCCATTCTTTGCGACTCAGATGCGCACGGACACGATGGTTGGTCGGTTTGTAGCGGTGAAGGGAGCAGAGTACAAAGGCGCGGACCCGTTCATATACACAAAAGTTCCAAGTAGTTTCGATGCTCTGGTATTACAAATGCAAATTCCGTCTGTTTTTAACGTCTTAAATTGAAAGAGCCGTCACAAATTGCTCCGTTTTCACTCCTTGTCGACAATCATACCGCACCTGAGGTTACAAACACATCTCGAGCCCCATTGTGCACTCCATTATTCATGCCAACTCAGTGCCTCGCTCTTTACTACTGTGTACCAATCTTGTCGTCCAACTGCAAAACACTGGGCCACAATAAGTTTCCGCGTCTCCATTGCACTGCGCATACTACGAAACGCTCCACAAACTTGGCACTCACCCACGCAGCCGACTTTTCCGACTTTCCACGACGCTCACGCTAGTGACAGCATTATTTATAGTTCGACGTCGCGCCAAAGCCAATGAGCACATTTCGCCTACTTCTTAGGCCGCCCTCCTAGTGTGGCTGCTCGGTGTCTGCAGGCAGCGAGGGTCTGCAAGCTTCCTGTGTTCGCACCTATGTCACCTGTGCTTGCTCGTCAGAGACAGACTATCGCAAAACATACAACTCACTCCATGAATTGATTGCTACGGCATCTGTTATCAGCAGTCACAACTAGCAACACCAGTAGCAGCCGACTGCACGCAAAGAATAGGAATGTGCAGTGGGATTTACGTGAACTCGGCGCAAGGCAGATCTTTCCGACATAGGCTTGAGAATCTTACGGGAACACTTGTACTGTTTCTAAATTAAGTGTAGGCGTGGGAGGAGGGTGCTTCCTGCGCACTAATAACAGCACGCTTGTCAATTGAGGATGCTAATCATTCGCTTGTATCTTCCTAGACACATCTGCTGGCTGTGAATTATTCCACTTGCATAGCAAGGTGCGCATGTAGGTGTGTTAAAAATTCCCAGTACCTCTCGCATACTAAGCGAGCGCTCTGCCATCTGAGCTACGCCCGCCTCCCCGAAGACTAATGGTGCTACATACAGCCATATAGACGACATAGACCCTTGCACTCCCATTATTCAGCAGACAAACACTACTCTCTATGTATCCGTTAGGGTGTCTTTCAGGTTTCGTGCATTCTGTATCGAATCGTAGTTGGCCACAATGAAAGTGGCACGTATAACGTCGAAAATAGAATTCGGACACCGCTCTGAGTAAGACCAACGTGTTGTCCACCTTCTAGACTTCAATGAGGTTAGGCCGCGATACCTAAGACAGATCTGCACTCGATGACACCTCGATAACAGCCGGTCCCCACACTTACATCTTGCTCTCCTTACGTCAGTATACATCATATCAGTCTGTGACGCTGCCTTTGCAACATCTTGCGTGCCTTTAGGTTCGCCGCGACCAACACTTACCATGCACTGACCACAAAAAATGGAGGCGCCGCGGCTTGAACCCTGGACCTTTCACGTGCGAAGCGAACGCTCTACCAACTGAGCTACGCCCCATGCACGACCAAACTGCGCTATTCCCCATTCTTTGCGACTCAGATGCGCACGGACACGATGGTTGGTTGGTTTGTAGCGGTGAAGGGAGCAGAGTACAAAGGCGCGGACCCGTTCATATACACAAAAGTTCCAAGTAGTTTCGATGCTCTGGTATTACAAATGCAAATTCCGTCTGTTTTTAACGTCTTAAATTGAAAGAGCCGTCACAAATTGCTCCGTTTTCACTCCTTGTCGACAATCATACCGCACCTGAGGTTACAAACACATCTCGAGCCCCATTGTGCACTCCATTATTCATGCCAACTCAGTGCCTCGCTCTTTACTACTGTGTACCAATCTTGTCGTCCAACTGCAAAACACTGGGCCACAATAAGTTTCCGCGTCTCCATTGCACTGCGCATACTACGAAACGCTCCCCAAACTTGGCACTCACCCACGCAGCCGACTTTTCCGACTTTCCACGACGCTCACGCAACGCTCACGCTAGTGACAGCATTATTTATAGTTCGACGTCGCGCCAAAGCGAATGAGCACATTCCGCCTTCGGCTTAGGCCGCCCTCCTAGTGTGGCTGCTCGGTGTCTGCAGGCAGCGAGGGTCTGCAAGCTTCCTGTGTTCGCACCTATGTCACCTGTGCTTGCTTGTCAGAGACAGACTATCGCAAAACATACAACTCACTCCATGAATTGATTGCTACGGCATCTGTTATCAGCAGTCACAACTAGCAACACCAGTAGCAGCTGACTGCACGCTAAGAATAGGAATGTGCAGTGGGATTTACGTGTACTCAGCGCAAGGCAGATCTTTCCGACATAGGCTTGAGAATCTTACGGGAACACTTGTACTGTTTCTAAATTAAGTGTAGGCGTGGGAGGAGGGTGCTTCCTGCGCACTAATAACAGCACGCTTGTCAATTGTGGATGCTAATCATTCGCTTGTATCTTCCTAGACACATCTGCTGGTTGTGAATTATTCCACTTGCATGGCAAGGTGCGCATGTAGGTGTGTTAAAAATTCTGGAGGCACTGGGTATTGATCCCAGTACCTCTCGCATACTAAGCGAGCGCTCTGCCATCTGAGCTACGCCCGCCTCCCCGAAGACTAATGGTGCTACATACAGCCATATAGACGACATAGACCCTTGCACTCCCATTATTCAGCAGACAAACACTACTCTCTATGTATCCGTTAGGGTGTCTTTCAGGTTTCGTGCATTCTGTATCGAATCGTAGTTGGCCACAATGAAAGTGGCACGTATAACGTCGAAAATAGAATTCGGACACCGCTCTGAGTAAGACCAACGTGTTGTCCACCTTCTAGACTTCAATGAGGTTAGGCCGCGATACCTAAGACAGATCTGCACTCGATGACACCTCGATAACAGCCGGTCCCCACACTTACATCTTGCTCTCCTTACGTCAGTATACATCATATCAGTCTGTGACGCTGGCTTTGCAACATCTTGCGTGCCTTTAGGTTCGCCGCGACCAACACTTACCATGCACTGACCACAAAAAATGGAGGCGCCGCGGCTTGAACCCTGGACCTTTCACGTGCGAAGCGAACGCTCTACCAACTGAGCTACGCCCCATGCACGACCAAACAGCGCTATTCCCCATTCTTTGCGACTCAGATGCGCACGGACACGATGGTTGGTCGGTTTGTAGCGGTGAAGGGAGCAGAGTACAAAGGCGCGGACCCGTTCATATACACAAAAGTTCCAAGTAGTTTCGATGCTCTGGTATTACAAATGCAAATTCCGTCTGTTTTTAACGTCTTAAATTGAAAGAGCCGTCACAAATTGCTCCGTTTTCACTCCTTGTCGACAATCATACCGCACCTGAGGTTACAAACACATCTCGAGCCCCATTGTGCACTCCATTATTCATGCCAACTCAGTGCCTCGCTCTTTACTACTGTGTACCAATCTTGTCGTCCAACTGCAAAACACTGGGCCACAATAAGTTTCCGCGTCTCCATTGCACTGCGCATACTACGAAACGCTCCACAAACTTGGCACTCACCCACGCAGCCGACTTTTCCGACTTTCCACGACGCTCACGCTAGTGACAGCATTATTTATAGTTCGACGTCGCGCCAAAGCCAATGAGCACATTTCGCCTACTTCTTAGGCCGCCCTCCTAGTGTGGCTGCTCGGTGTCTGCAGGCAGCGAGGGTCTGCAAGCTTCCTGTGTTCGCACCTATGTCACCTGTGCTTGCTCGTCAGAGACAGACTATCGCAAAACATACAACTCACTCCATGAATTGATTGCTACGGCATCTGTTATCAGCAGTCACAACTAGCAACACCAGTAGCAGCCGACTGCACGCAAAGAATAGGAATGTGCAGTGGGATTTACGTGAACTCGGCGCAAGGCAGATCTTTCCGACATAGGCTTGAGAATCTTACGGGAACACTTGTACTGTTTCTAAATTAAGTGTAGGCGTGGGAGGAGGGTGCTTCCTGCGCACTAATAACAGCACGCTTGTCAATTGAGGATGCTAATCATTCGCTTGTATCTTCCTAGACACATCTGCTGGCTGTGAATTATTCCACTTGCATAGCAAGGTGCACATGTAGGTGTGTTAAAAATTCCCAGTACCTCTCGCATACTAAGCGAGCGCTCTGCCATCTGAGCTACGCCCGCCTCCCCGAAGACTAATGGTGCTACATACAGCCATATAGACGACATAGACCCTTGCACTCCCATTATTCAGCAGACAAACACTACTCTCTATGTATCCGTTAGGGTGTCTTTCAGGTTTCGTGCATTCTGTATCGAATCGTAGTTGGCCACAATGAAAGTGGCACGTATAACGTCGAAAATAGAATTCGGACACCGCTCTGAGTAAGACCAACGTGTTGTCCACCTTCTAGACTTCAATGAGGTTAGGCCGCGATACCTAAGACAGATCTGCACTCGATGACACCTCGATAACAGCCGGTCCCCACACTTACATCTTGCTCTCCTTACGTCAGTATACATCATATCAGTCTGTGACGCTGCCTTTGCAACATCTTGCGTGCCTTTAGGTTCGCCGCGACCAACACTTACCATGCACTGACCACAAAAAATGGAGGCGCCGCGGCTTGAACCCTGGACCTTTCACGTGCGAAGCGAACGCTCTACCAACTGAGCTACGCCCCATGCACGACCAAACTGCGCTATTCCCCATTCTTTGCGACTCAGATGCGCACGGACACGATGGTTGGTTGGTTTGTAGCGGTGAAGGGAGCAGAGTACAAAGGCGCGGACCCGTTCATATACACAAAAGTTCCAAGTAGTTTCGATGCTCTGGTATTACAAATGCAAATTCCGTCTGTTTTTAACGTCTTAAATTGAAAGAGCCGTCACAAATTGCTCCGTTTTCACTCCTTGTCGACAATCATACCGCACCTGAGGTTACAAACACATCTCGAGCCCCATTGTGCACTCCATTATTCATGCCAACTCAGTGCCTCGCTCTTTACTACTGTGTACCAATCTTGTCGTCCAACTGCAAAACACTGGGCCACAATAAGTTTCCGCGTCTCCATTGCACTGCGCATACTACGAAACGCTCCCCAAACTTGGCACTCACCCACGCAGCCGACTTTTCCGACTTTCCACGACGCTCACGCAACGCTCACGCTAGTGACAGCATTATTTATAGTTCGACGTCGCGCCAAAGCGAATGAGCACATTCCGCCTTCGGCTTAGGCCGCCCTCCTAGTGTGGCTGCTCGGTGTCTGCAGGCAGCGAGGGTCTGCAAGCTTCCTGTGTTCGCACCTATGTCACCTGTGCTTGCTTGTCAGAGACAGACTATCGCAAAACATACAACTCACTCCATGAATTGATTGCTACGGCATCTGTTATCAGCAGTCACAACTAGCAACACCAGTAGCAGCTGACTGCACGCTAAGAATAGGAATGTGCAGTGGGATTTACGTGTACTCAGCGCAAGGCAGATCTTTCCGACATAGGCTTGAGAATCTTACGGGAACACTTGTACTGTTTCTAAATTAAGTGTAGGCGTGGGAGGAGGGTGCTTCCTGCGCACTAATAACAGCACGCTTGTCAATTGTGGATGCTAATCATTCGCTTGTATCTTCCTAGACACATCTGCTGGTTGTGAATTATTCCACTTGCATGGCAAGGTGCGCATGTAGGTGTGTTAAAAATTCTGGAGGCACTGGGTATTGATCCCAGTACCTCTCGCATACTAAGCGAGCGCTCTGCCATCTGAGCTACGCCCGCCTCCCCGAAGACTAATGGTGCTACATACAGCCATATAGACGACATAGACCCTTGCACTCCCATTATTCAGCAGACAAACACTACTCTCTATGTATCCGTTAGGGTGTCTTTCAGGTTTCGTGCATTCTGTATCGAATCGTAGTTGGCCACAATGAAAGTGGCACGTATAACGTCGAAAATAGAATTCGGACACCGCTCTGAGTAAGACCAACGTGTTGTCCACCTTCTAGACTTCAATGAGGTTAGGCCGCGATACCTAAGACAGATCTGCACTCGATGACACCTCGATAACAGCCGGTCCCCACACTTACATCTTGCTCTCCTTACGTCAGTATACATCATATCAGTCTGTGACGCTGGCTTTGCAACATCTTGCGTGCCTTTAGGTTCGCCGCGACCAACACTTACCATGCACTGACCACAAAAAATGGAGGCGCCGCGGCTTGAACCCTGGACCTTTCACGTGCGAAGCGAACGCTCTACCAACTGAGCTACGCCCCATGCACGACCAAACAGCGCTATTCCCCATTCTTTGCGACTCAGATGCGCACGGACACGATGGTTGGTTGGTTTGTAGCGGTGAAGGGAGCAGAGTACAAAGGCGCGGACCCGTTCATATACACAAAAGTTCCAAGTAGTTTCGATGCTCTGGTATTACAAATGCAAATTCCGTCTGTTTTTAACGTCTTAAATTGAAAGAGCCGTCACAAATTGCTCCGTTTTCACTCCTTGTCGACAATCATACCGCACCTGAGGTTACAAACACATCTCGAGCCCCATTGTGCACTCCATTATTCATGCCAACTCAGTGCCTCGCTGTTTACTACTGTGTACCAATCTTGTCGTCCAACTGCAAAACACTGGGCCACAATAAGTTTCCGCGTCTCCATTGCACTGCGCATACTACGAAACGCTCCCCAAACTTGGCACTCACCCTCGCAGCCGACTTTTCCGACTTTCCACGACGCTCACGCAACGCTCACGCTAGTGACAGCATTATTCATAGTTCGACGTCGCGCCAAAGCGAATGAGCACATTCCGCCTTCGGCTTAGGCCGCCCTCCTAGTGTGGCTGCTCGGTGTCTGCAGGCAGCGAGGGTCTGCAAGCTTCCTGTGTTCGCACCTATGTCACCTGTGCTTGCTTGTCAGAGACAGACTATCGCAAAACATACAACTCACTCCATGAATTGATTGCTACGGCATCTGTTATCAGCAGTCACAACTAGCAACACCAGTAGCAGCTGACTGCACGCTAAGAATAGGAATGTGCAGTGGGATTTACGTGTACTCAGCGCATGGCAGATCTTTCCGACATAGGCTTGAGAATCTTACGGGAACACTTGTACTGTTTCTAAATTAAGTGTAGGCGTGGGAGGAGGGTGCTTCCTGCGCACTAATAACAGCACGCTTGTCAATTGTGGATGCTAATCATTCGCTTGTATCTTCCTAGACACATCTGCTGGTTGTGAATTATTCCACTTGCATGGCAAGGTGCGCATGTAGGTGTGTTAAAAATTCTGGAGGCACTGGGTATTGATCCCAGTACCTCTCGCATACTAAGCGAGCGCTCTACCATCTGAGCTACGCCCGCCCCCCCCCCCCCCCCGAAGAGACTTATGGTGCTACATACAGCCATATAGACGACACAGACCCTTGCACTCCCATTATTCAGCAGACAAACACTACTCTCTATGTATCCGTTAGGGTGTCTTTCAGGTTTCGTGCATTCTGTATCGAATCGTAGTTGGCCACAATGAAAGTGGCACGTATAACGTCGAAAATAGAATTCGGACACCGCTCTGAGTAAGACCAACGTGGTGTCCACCCTCTAGACTTCAATGAGGTTAAGCCGCGATACCTAAGACAGATCTGCAGTCGATGACACCTCGATAACAGCCGGTCCCCACACTTACATCTTGCTCTCCTTACGTCAGTATACATCATATCAGTCTGTGACGCTGGCTTTGCAACATCTTGCGTGCCTTTAGGTTCGCCGCGACCAAAACTTACCATGCACTGACCACAAAAAATGGAGCCGCCGCGGCTTGAACCCTGGACCTTTCACATGCCAAGCAGACGCTCTACCAACTGAGCTACGCCCCATGCACGAGCAAACTGCGCTATTCCCCATTCTTTGCGACTCAGATGCGCACTGACACGATGGTTGGTTGGTTTGTAGCGGTGAAGAGAGCAGAGTACAAAGGCGCGGACCCGTTCTTATACACAAAAGTTCCAAGTAGTTTCGATGCTCTGGTATTACAAATACAAATTCCGTCTGTTTTTAACGTCTTAAATTGAAAGAGCCGTCACAAATTGCTCCGTTTTCACTCCTTGTCGACAATCATACAGCACCTGAGGTAACAAACACATCTCGAGCCCCGTTGTGCACTCCATTATTCATGCCAACTCAGTGCCTCGCTCTTTACTACTGTGTACCAATCTTGTCGTCCAACTGCAAAACACTGGGCCACAACAAGTTTCCGCGTCTCCGTTGCACTGCGCATACTACGAAACGCTCCCCAAACTTGGCACTCACCCTCGCAGCCGAATTTTCCGACTTTCCACGACGCTCACGCTAGTGACAGCATTATTTATAGTTCGACGTCGCGCCAAAGCGAATGAGCACATTTCGCCTACGGCTTAGGCCGCCCTCCTAGTGTGGCTGCTCGGTGTCTGCAGGCAGCGAGGGTCTGCAAGCTTCCTGTGTTCGCACCTATGTCACCTGTGCTTGCTTGTCAGAGACAGACTATCGCAAAACATACAACTCACTCCATGAATTGATTGCTACGGCATCTGTTATCAGCAGTCACAACTAGCAACACCAGTAGCAGCTGACTGCACGCTAAGAATAGGAATGTGCAGTGGGATTTACGTGTACTCAGCGCAAGGCAGATCTTTCCGACATAGGCTTGAGAATCTTACGGGAACACTTGTACTGTTTCTAAATTAAGTGTAGGCGTGGGAGGAGGGTGCTTCCTGTGCACTAATAACAGCACGCTTGTCAATTGTGGATGCTAATCATTCGCTTGTATCTTCCTAGACACATCTGCTGGTTGTGAATTATTCCACTTGCATGGCAAGGTGCGCATGTAGGTGTGTTAAAAATTCTGGAGGCACTGGGTATTGATCCCAGTACCTCTCGCATACTAAGCGAGCGCTCTACCATCTGAGCTTCGCCCGCCCCGACAGAGACTGATGGTGCTACAAACAGCCATATAGACGACACAGACCCTTGCACTCCCATTATTCAGCAGACAAACACTACTCTCTATGTATCCGTTAGGGTGTCTTTCAGGTTTCGTGCATTCTGTATCGAATCGTAGTTGGCCACAATGAAAGTGACACGTATAACGTCGAAAATAGAATTCGGACACCGCTCTGAGTAAGACCAACGTGTTGTCCACCCTCTAGACTTCAATGAGGTTAAGCCGCGATACCTAAGACAGATCTGCACTCGATGACACCTCGATAACAGCCGGTCCCCACACTTACATCTTGCTCTCCTTACGTCAGTATACATCATATCAGTCTGTGACGCTGGCTTTGCAACATCTTGCGTGCCTTTAGGTTCGCCGCGACCAAAACTCACCATGCACTGACCACAAAAAATGGAGCCGCCGCGGCTTGAACCCTGGACCTTTCACATGCCAAACAGATGCTCTACCGACTGAGCTACGCCCCATGCACGAGCAAACTGCGCTATTCCCCATTCTTTACGACTCAGATGCGCACTGACACGATGGTTGGTTGGTTTGTAGCGGTGAAGAGAGCAGAGTACAAAGGCGCGGACCCGTACTTATACACAAAAGTTCCAAGTAGTTTCGATGCTCTGGTATTACAAATACAAATTCCGTCTGTTTTTAACGTCTTAAATTGAAAGAGCCGTCACAAATTGCTCCGTTTTCACTCCTTGTCGACAATCATACAGCACCTGAGGTAACAAACACATCTCTAGCCATGTTGTGCACTCCATTATTCATGCCAACTCAGTACCTCGCTCTTTACTACTGTGTACCAATCTTGTCGTCCAACTGCAAAACACTGGGCCACAACAAGTTTCCGCGTCTCCGTTGCACTGCGCATACTACGAAACGCTCCCCAAACTTGGCACTCACCCACGCAGCCGACTTTTCCGACTTTCCACGACGCTCACGCAACGCTCACGCTAGTGACAGCATTATTTATAGTTCGACGTCGCGCCAAAGCGAATGAGCACATTTCGCCTACGGCTTAGGCCGCCCTCCTAGTGTGGCTGCTCGGTGTCTGCAGGCAGCGAGGGTCTGCAAGCTTCCTGTGTTCGCACCTATGTCACCTGTGCTTGCTTGTCAGAGACAGACTATCTCAAAACATACAACTCACTCCATGAATTGATTGCTACGGCATCTGTTATCAGCAGTCACAACTAGCAACACCAGTAGCAGCTGACTGCACGCAAAGAATAAGAATGTGCAGTGGGATTTACGTGTACTCAGCGCAAGGCAGATCTTTCCGACATAGGCTTGAGAATCTTACGGGAACACTTGTACTGTTTCTAAATTAAGTGTAGGCGTGGGAGGAGGGTGCTTCCTGCGCACTAATAACAGCACGCTTGTCAATTGTGGATGCTAATCATTCGCTTGTATCTTCCTAGACACATCTGCTGGTTGTGAATTACTCCACTTGCATGGCAAGGTGCGCATGTAGGTGTGTTAAAAATTCTGGAGGCACTGGGTATTGATCCCAGTACCTCTCGCATACTAAGCGAGCGCTCTACCATCTGAGCTACGCCCGCCCCCCCCAGAGACTTATGATGCTACATACAGCCATATAGACGACACAGACCCTTGCACTCCCATTATTCAGCAGACAAACACTACTCTCTATGTATCCGTTAGGGTGTCTTTCAGGTTTCGTGCATTCTGTATCGAATCGTAGTTGGCCACAATGAAAGTGGCACGTATAACGTCGAAAATAGAATTCGGACACCGCTCTGAGTAAGACCAACGTGTTGTCCACCCTCTAGACTTCAATGAGGTTAAGCCGCGATACCTAAGACAGATCTGCACTCGATGACACCTCGATAACAGCCGGTCCCTACACTTACATCTTGCTCTCCTTACGTCAGTATACATCATATCAGTCTGTGACGCTGGCTTTGCAACATCTTGCGTGCCTTTAGGTTCGCCGCGACCAAAACTTACCATGCACTGACCACAAAAAATGGAGCCGCCGCGGCTTGAACCCTGGACCTTTCACATGCCAAGCAGACGCTCTACCAACTGAGCTACGCCCCATGCACGACCAAACTGCGCTATTCCCCATTCTTTGCGACTCAGATGCGCACTGACACGATGGTTGGTTGGTTTGTAGCGGTGAAGAGAGCAGAGTACAAAGGCGCGGACCCGTTCTTATACACAAAAGTTCCAAGTAGTTTCGATGCTCTGGTATTACAAATACAAATTCCGTCTGTTTTTAACGTCTTAAATTGAAAGAGCCGTCACAAATTGCTCCGTTTTCACTCCTTGTCGACAATCATACAGCACCTGAGGTAACAAACACATCTCGAGCCCCATTGTGCACTCCATTATTCATGCCAACTCAGTGCCTCGCTCTTTACTACTGTGTACCAATCTTGTCGTCCAACTGCAAAACACTGGGCCACAACAAGTTTCCGCGTCTCCATTGCACTGCGGATACTACGAAACGCTCCCCAAACTTGGCACTCACCCACGCAGCCGACTTTTCCGACTTTCCACGACGCTCACGCTAGTGACAGCATTATTTATAGTTCGACGTCGCGCCAAAGCGAATGAGCACATTTCGCCTACGGCTTAGGCCGCCCTCCTAGTGTGGCTGCTCGGTGTCTGCAGGCAGCGAGGGTCTGCAAGCTTCCTGTGTTCGCACCTATGTCACCTGTGCTTGCTTGTCAGAGACAGACTATCGCAAAACACACAACTCACTCCATGAATTGATTGCTACGGCATCTGTTATCAGCAGTCACAACTAGCAACACCAGTAGCAGCTGACTGCACGCTAAGAATAGGAATGTGCAGTGGGATTTACGTGTACTCAGCGCAAGGCAGATCTTTCCGACATAGGCTTGAGAATCTTACGGGAACACTTGTACTGTTTCTAAATTAAGTGTAGGCGTGGGAGGAGGGTGCTTCCTGCGCACTAATAACAGCACGCTTGTCAATTGTGGATGCTAATCATTCGCTTGTATCTTCCTAGACACATCTGCTGGTTGTGAATTATTCCACTTGCATGGCAAGGTGCGCATGTAGGTGTGTTAAAAATTCTGGAGGCACTGGGTATTGATCCCAGTACCTCTCGCATACTAAGCGAGCGCTCTACCATCTGAGCTACGCCCGCCGCCCCAGAGACTTATGGTGCTACATACAGCCATATAGACGACACAGACCCTTGCACTCCCATTATTCAGCAGACAAACACTACTCTCTATGTATCCGTTAGGGTGTCTTTCAGGTTTCGTGCATTCTGTATCGAATCGTAGTTGGCCACAATGAAAGTGGCACGTATAACGTCGAAAATAGAATTCGGACACCGCTCTGAGTAAGACCAACGTGTTGTCCACCCTCTAGACTTCAATGAGGTTAAGCCGCGATACCTAAGACAGATCTGCACTCGATGACACCTCGATAACAGCCGGTCCCCACACTTACATCTTGCTCTCCTTACGTCAGTATACATCATATCAGTCTGTGACGCTGGCTTTGCAACATCTTGCGTGCCTTTAGGTTCGCCGCGACCAAAACTTACCATGCACTGACCACAAAAAATGGAGCCGCCGCGGCTTGAACCCTGGACCTTTCACATGCCAAGCAGACGCTCTACCAACTGAGCTACGCCCCATGCACGAGCAAACTGCGCTATTCCCCATTCTTTGCGACTCAGATGCGCACTGACACGATGGTTGGTTGGTTTGTAGCGGGGAAGAGAGCAGAGTACAAAGGCGCCGACCCATTCTTATACACAAAAGTTCCAAGTAGTTTCGATGCTCTGGTATTACAAATACAAATTCCGTCTGTTTTTAACGTCTTAAATTGAAAGAGCCGTCACAAATTGCTCCGTTTTCACTCCTTGTCGACAATCATACAGCACCTGAGGTAACAAACACATCTCGAGCCCCGTTGTGCACTCCATTATTCATGCCAACTCAGTGCCTCGCTCTTTACTACTGTGTACCAATCTTGTCGTCCAACTGCAAAACACTGGGCCACAACAAGTTTCCGCGTCTCCGTTGCACTGCGCATACTACGAAACGCTCCCCAAACTTGGCACTCACCCTCGCAGCCGACTTTTCCGACTTACCACGACGCTCACGCAACGCTCGCGCTAGTGACAGCATTATTTATAGTTCGACGTCGCGCCAAAGCGAATGAGCACATTTCGCCTACGGCTTAGGCCGCCCTCCTAGTGTGGCTGCTCGGTGTCTGCAGGCAGCGAGGGTCTGCAAGCTTCCTGTGTTCGCACCTATGTCACCTGTGCTTGCTTGTCAGAGACAGACTATCGCAAAACACACAACTCACTCCATGAATTGATTGCTACGGCATCTGTTATCAGCAGTCACAACTAGCAACACCAGTAGCAGCTGACTGCACGCTAAGAATAGGAATGTGCAGTGGGATTTACGTGTACTCAGCGCAAGGCAGATCTTTCCGACATAGGCTTGAGAATCTTACGGGAACACTTGTACTGTTTCTAAATTAAGTGTAGGCGTGGGAGGAGGGTGCTTCCTGCGCACTAATAACAGCACGCTTGTCAATTGTGGATGCTAATCATTCGCTTGTATCTTCCTAGACACATCTGCTGGTTGTGAATTATTCCACTTGCATGGCAAGGTGCGCATGTAGGTGTGTTAAAAATTCTGGAGGCACTGGGTATTGATCCCAGTACCTCTCGCATACTAAGCGAGCGCTCTACCATCTGAGCTACGCCCGCCGCCCCAGAGACTTATGGTGCTACATACAGCCATATAGACGACACAGACCCTTGCACTCCCATTATTCAGCAGACAAACACTACTCTCTATGTATCCGTTAGGGTGTCTTTCAGGTTTCGTGCATTCTGTATCGAATCGTAGTTGGCCACAATGAAAGTGGCACGTATAACGTCGAAAATAGAATTCGGACACCGCTCTGAGTAAGACCAACGTGTTGTCCACCCTCTAGACTTCAATGAGGTTAAGCCGCGATACCTAAGACAGATCTGCACTCGATGACACCTCGATAACAGCCGGTCCCCACACTTACATCTTGCTCTCCTTACGTCAGTATACATCATATCAGTCTGTGACGCTGGCTTTGCAACATCTTGCGTGCCTTTAGGTTCGCCGCGACCAAAACTTACCATGCACTGACCACAAAAAATGGAGCCGCCGCGGCTTGAACCCTGGACCTTTCACATGCCAAGCAGACGCTCTACCAACTGAGCTACGCCCCATGCACGAGCAAACTGCGCTATTCCCCATTCTTTGCGACTCAGATGCGCACTGACACGATGGTTGGTTGGTTTGTAGCGGGGAAGAGAGCAGAGTACAAAGGCGCCGACCCATTCTTATACACAAAAGTTCCAAGTAGTTTCGATGCTCTGGTATTACAAATACAAATTCCGTCTGTTTTTAACGTCTTAAATTGAAAGAGCCGTCACAAATTGCTCCGTTTTCACTCCTTGTCGACAATCATACAGCACCTGAGGTAACAAACACATCTCGAGCCCCGTTGTGCACTCCATTATTCATGCCAACTCAGTGCCTCGCTCTTTACTACTGTGTACCAATCTTGTCGTCCAACTGCAAAACACTGGGCCACAACAAGTTTCCGCGTCTCCGTTGCACTGCGCATACTACGAAACGCTCCCCAAACTTGGCACTCACCCTCGCAGCCGACTTTTCCGACTTACCACGACGCTCACGCAACGCTCGCGCTAGTGACAGCATTATTTATAGTTCGACGTCGCGCCAAAGCGAATGAGCACATTTCGCCTACGGCTTAGGCCGCCCTCCTAGTGTGGCTGCTCGGTGTCTGCAGGCAGCGAGGGTCTGCAAGCTTCCTGTGTTCGCAACTATGTCACCTGTGCTTGCTTGTCAGAGACAGACTATCGCAAAACATACAACTCACTCCATGAATTGATTGCTACGGCATCTGTTATCAGCAGTCACAACTAGCAACACCAGTAGCAGCTGACTGCACGCTAAGAATAGGAATGTGCAGTGGGATTTACGTGTACTCAGCGCAAGGCAGATCTTTCCGACATAGGCTTGAGAATCTTACGGGAACACTTGTACTGTTTCTAAATTAAGTGTAGGCGTGGGAGGAGGGTGCTTCCTGCGCACTAATAACAGCACGCTTGTCAATTGTGGATGCTAATCATTCGCTTGTATCTTCCTAGACACATCTGCTGGTTGTGAATTATTCCACTTGCATGGCAAGGTGCGCATGTAGGTGTGTTAAAAATTCTGGAGGCACTGGGTATTGATCCCAGTACCTCTCGCATACTAAGCGAGCGCTCTACCATCTGAGCTACGCCCGCCGCCCCAGAGACTTATGGTGCTACATACAGCCATATAGACGACACAGACCCTTGCACTCCCATTATTCAGCAGACAAACACTACTCTCTATGTATCCGTTAGGGTGTCTTTCAGGTTTCGTGCATTCTGTATCGAATCGTAGTTGGCCACAATGAAAGTGGCACGTATAACGTCGAAAATAGAATTCAGACACCGCTCAGAGTAAGACCAACGTGTTGTCCACCCTCTAGACTTCAATGAGGTTAAGCCGCGATACCTAAGACAGATCTGCACTCGATGACACCTCGATAACAGCCGGTCCCCACACTTACATCTTGCTCTCCTTACGTCAGTATACATCATATCAGTCTGTGACGCTGGCTTTGCAACATCTTGCGTGCCTTTAGGTTCGCCGCGACCAACACTTACCATGCACTGACCACAAAAAATGGAACCGCCGCGGCTTGAACCCTGGACCTTTCACATGCCAAGCAGACGCTCTACCAACTGAGCTACGCCCCATGCACGAGCAAACTGCGCTATTCCCCATTCTTTGCGACTCAGATGCGCACTGACACGATGGTTGGTTGGTTTGTAGCGGTGAAGAGAGCAGAGTACAAAGGCGCGGACCCGTTCTTATACACAAAAGTTCCAAGTAGTTTCGATGCTCTGGTATTACAAATACAAATTCCGTCTGTTTTTAACGTCTTAAATTGAAAGAGCCGTCACAAATTGCTCCGTTTTCACTCCTTGTCGACAATCATACAGCACCTGAGGTAACAAACACATCTCTAGCCCCGTTGTGCACTCCATTATTCATGCCAACTCAGTGCCTCGCTCTTTACTACTGTGTACCAATCTTGTCGTCCAACTGCAAAACACTGGGCCACAACAAGTTTCCGCGTCTCCGTTGCACTGCGGATACTACGAAACGCTCCCCAAACTTGGCACTCACCCACGCAGCCGACTTTTCCGACTTTCCACGACGCTCACGCTAGTGACAGCATTATTTATAGTTCGACGTCGCGCCAAAGCGAATGAGCACATTTCGCCTACGGCTTAGGCCGCCCTCCTAGTGTGGCTGCTCGGTGTCTGCAGGCAGCGAGGGTCTGCAAGCTTCCTGTGTTCGCACCTATGTCACCTGTGCTTGCTTGTCAGAGACAGACTATCGCAAAACATACAACTCACTCCATGAATTGATTGCTACGGCATCTGTTATCAGCAGTCACAACTAGCAACACCAGTAGCAGCTGACTGCACGCTAAGAATAGGAATGTGCAGTGGGATTTACGTGTACTCAGCGCAAGGCAGATCTTTCCGACATAGGCTTGAGAATCTTACGGGAACACTTGTACTGTTTCTAAATTAAGTGTAGGCGTGGGTGGAGGGTGCTTCCTGCGCACCAATAACAGCACGCTTGTCAATTGTGGATGCTAATCATTCGCTTGTATCTTCCTAGACACATCTGCTGGTTGTGAATTATTCCACTTGCATGGCAAGGTGCGCATGTAGGTGTGTTAAAAATTCTGGAGGCACTGGGTATTGATCTCAGTACCTCTCGCATACTAAGCGAGCGCTCTACCATCTGAGCTACGCCCGCCCCCCCAGAGACTTATGGTGCTACATACAGCCATATAGACGACACAGACCCTTGCACTCCCATTATTCAGCAGACAAACACTACTCTCTATGTATCCGTTAGGGTGTCTTTCAGGTTTCGTGCATTCTGTATCGAATCGTAGTTGGCCACAATGAAAGTGGCACGTATAACGTCGAAAATAGAATTCGGACACCGCTCTGAGTAAGACCAACGTGTTGTCCACCCTCTAGCCTTCAATGAGGTTAAGCCGCGATACCTAAGACAGATCTGCACTCGATGACACCTCGATAACAGCCGGTCCCCACACTTACATCTTGCTCTCCTTACGTCAGTATACATCATATCAGTCTGTGACGCTGGCTTTGCAACATCTTGCGTGCCTTTAGGTTCGCCGCGACCAAAACTTACCATGCACTGACCACAAAAAATGGAGCCGCCGCGGCTTGAACCCTGGACCTTTCACATGCCAAGCAGACGCTCTACCAACTGAGCTACGCCCCATGCACGAGCAAACTGCGCTATTCCCCATTCTTTGCGACTCAGATGCGCACTGACACGATGGTTGGTTGGTTTGTAGCGGGGAAGAGAGCAGAGTACAAAGGCGCCGACCCATTCTTATACACAAAAGTTCCAAGTAGTTTCGATGCTCTGGTATTACAAATACAAATTCCGTCTGTTTTTAACGTCTTAAATTGAAAGAGCCGTCACAAATTGCTCCGTTTTCACTCCTTGTCGACAATCATACAGCACCTGAGGTAACAAACACATCTCGAGCCCCGTTGTGCACTCCATTATTCATGCCAACTCAGTGCCTCGCTCTTTACTACTGTGTACCAATCTTGTCGTCCAACTGCAAAACACTGGGCCACAACAAGTTTCCGCGTCTCCGTTGCACTGCGCATACTACGAAACGCTCCCCAAACTTGGCACTCACCCTCGCAGCCGACTTTTCCGACTTACCACGACGCTCACGCAACGCTCGCGCTAGTGACAGCATTATTTATAGTTCGACGTCGCGCCAAAGCGAATGAGCACATTTCGCCTACGGCTTAGGCCGCCCTCCTAGTGTGGCTGCTCGGTGTCTGCAGGCAGCGAGGGTCTGCAAGCTTCCTGTGTTCGCAACTATGTCACCTGTGCTTGCTTGTCAGAGACAGACTATCGCAAAACATACAACTCACTCCATGAATTGATTGCTACGGCATCTGTTATCAGCAGTCACAACTAGCAACACCAGTAGCAGCAGACTGCACGCTAAGAATAGGAGTGTGCAGTGGGATTTACGTGTACTCAGCGCAAGGCAGATCTTTCCGACATAGGCTTGAGAATCTTACGGGAACACTTGTACTGTTTCTAAATTAAGTGTAGGCGTGGGAGGAGGGTGCTTCCTGCGCACTAATAACAGCATGCTTGTCAATTGTGGATGCTAATCATTCGCTTGTATCTTCCTAGACACATCTGCTGGTTGTGAATTATTCCACTTGCATGGCAAGGTGCGCATGTAGGTGTGTTAAAAATTCTGGAGGCACTGGGTATTGATCCCAGTACCTCTCGCATACTAAGCGAGCGCTCTACCATCTGAGCTACGCCCGCCCCCCCAGAGACTTATGGTGCTACATACAGCCATATAGACGACACAGACCCTTGCACTCCCATTATTCAGCAGACAAACACTACTCTCTATGCATCCGTTAGGGTGTCTTTCAGGTTTCGTGCATTCTGTATCGAATCGTAGTTGGCCACAATGAAAGTGGCACGTATAACGTCGAAAATAGAATTCGGACACCGCTCTGAGTAAGACCAACGTGTTGTCCACCCTCTAGACTTCAATGAGGTTAAGCCGCGATACCTAAGACAGATCTGCACTCGATGACACCTCGATAACAGCCGGTCCCCACACTTACATCTTGCTCTCCTTACGTCAGTATACATCATATCAGTCTGTGACGCTGGCTTTGCAACATCTTGCGTGCCTTTAGGTTCGCCGCGACCAAAACTTACCATGCACTGACCACAAAAAATGTAGCCGCCGCGGCTTGAACCCTGGACCTTTCACATGCCAAGCAGACGCTCTACCAACTGAGCTACGCCCCATGCACGAGCAAACTGCGCTATTCCCCATTCTTTGCGACTCAGATGCGCACTGACACGATCGTTGGTTGGTTTGTAGCGGTGAAGAGAGCAGAGTACAAAGGCGCGGACCCGTTCTTATACACAAAAGTTCCAAGTAGTTTCGATGCTCTGGTATTACAAATACAAATTCCGTCTGTTTTTAACGTCTTAAATTGAAAGAGCCGTTTCAAATTGCTCCGTTTTCACTCCTTGTCGACAATCATACAGCACCTGAGGTAACAAACACATCTCGAGCCCCGTTGTGCACTCCATTATTCATGCAAACTCAGTGCCTCGCTCTTTACTACTGTGTACCAATCTTGTCGTCCAACTGCAAAACACTGGGCCACAACAAGTTTCCGCGTCTCCGTTGCACTGCGCATACTACGAAACGCTCCCCAAACTTGGCACTCACCCTCGCAGCCGAATTTTCCGACTTTCCACGACGCTCACGCTAGTGACAGCATTATTTATAGTTCGACGTCGCGCCAAAGCGAATGAGCACATTTCGCCTACGGCTTAGGCCGCCCTCCTAGTGTGGCTGCTCGGTGTCTGCAGGCAGCGAGGGTCTGCAAGCTTCCTGTGTTCGCACCTATGTCACCTGTGCTTGCTTGTCAGAGACAGACTATCGCAAAACATACAACTCACTCCATGAATTGATTGCTACGGCATCTGTTATCAGCAGTCACAACTAGCAACACCAGTAGCAGCTGACTGCACGCTAAGAATAGGAATGTGCAGTGGGATTTACGTGTACTCAGCGCAAGGCAGATCTTTCCGACATAGGCTTGAGAATCTTACGGGAACACTTGTACTGTTTCTAAATTAAGTGTAGGCGTGGGAGGAGGGTGCTTCCTGCGCACTAATAACAGCACGCTTGTCAATTGTGGATGCTAATCATTCGCTTGTATCTTCCTAGACACATCTGCTGGTTGTGAATTATTCCACTTGTATGGCAAGGTGCGCATGTAGGTGTGTTAAAAATTCTGGAGGCACTGGGTATTGATCCCAGTACCTCTCGCATACTAAGCGAGCGCTCTACCATCTGAGCTTCGCCCGCCCCGACAGAGACTGATGGTGCTACAAACAGCCATATAGACGACACAGACCCTTGCACTCCCATTATTCAGCAGACAAACACTACTCTCTATGTATCCGTTAGGGTGTCTTTCAGGTTTCGTGCATTCTGTATCGAATCGTAGTTGGCCACAATGAAAGTGACACGTATAACGTCGAAAATAGAATTCGGACACCGCTCTGAGTAAGACCAACGTGTTGTCCACCCTCTAGACTTCAATGAGGTTAAGCCGCGATACCTAAGACAGATCTGCACTCGATGACACCTCGATAACAGCCGGTCCCCACACTTACATCTTGCTCTCCTTACGTCAGTATACATCATATCAGTCTGTGACGCTGGCTTTGCAACATCTTGCGTGCCTTTAGGTTCGTCGCGACCAAAACTCACCATGCACTGACCACAAAAAATGGAGCCGCCGCGGCTTGAACCCTGGACCTTTCACATGCCAAACAGACGCTCTACCGACTGAGCTACGCCCCATGCACGAGCAAACTGCGCTATTCCCCATTCTTTACGACTCAGATGCGCACTGACACGATGGTTGGTTGGTTTGTAGCGGTGAAGAGAGCAGAGTACAAAGGCGCGGACCCGTACTTATACACAAAAGTTCCAAGTAGTTTCGATGCTCTGGTATTACAAATACAAATTCCGTCTGTTTTTAACGTCTTAAATTGAAAGAGCCGTCACAAATTGCTCCGTTTTCACTCCTTGTCGACAATCATACAGCACCTGAGGTAACAAACACATCTCTAGCCATGTTGTGCACTCCATTATTCATGCCAACTCAGTGCCTCGCTCTTTACTACTGTGTACCAATCTTGTCGTCCAACTGCAAAACACTGGGCCACAACAAGTTTCCGCGTCTCCGTTGCACTGCGCATACTACGAAACGCTCCCCAAACTTGGCACTCACCCACGCAGCCGACTTTTCCGACTTTCCACGACGCTCACGCAACGCTCACGCTAGTGACAGCATTATTTATAGTTCGACGTCGCGCCAAAGCGAATGAGCACATTTCGCCTACGGCTTAGGCCGCCCTCCTAGTGTGGCTGCTCGGTGTCTGCAGGCAGCGAGGGTCTGCAAGCTTCCTGTGTTCGCACCTATGTCACCTGTGCTTGCTTGTCAGAGACAGACTATCTCAAAACATACAACTCACTCCATGAATTGATTGCTACGGCATCTGTTATCAGCAGTCACAACTAGCAACACCAGTAGCAGCTGACTGCACGCAAAGAATAAGAATGTGCAGTGGGATTTACGTGTACTCAGCGCAAGGCAGATCTTTCCGACATAGGCTTGAGAATCTTACGGGAACACTTGTACTGTTTCTAAATTAAGTGTAGGCGTGGGAGGAGGGTGCTTCCTGCGCACTAATAACAGCACGCTTGTCAATTGTGGATGCTAATCATTCGCTTGTATCTTCCTAGACACATCTGCTGGTTGTGAATTACTCCACTTGCATGGCAAGGTGCGCATGTAGGTGTGTTAAAAATTCTGGAGGCACTGGGTATTGATCCCAGTACCTCTCGCATACTAAGCGAGCGCTCTACCATCTGAGCTACGCCCGCCCCCCCCAGAGACTTATGATGCTACATACAGCCATATAGACGACACAGACCCTTGCACTCCCATTATTCAGCAGACAAAGACTACTCTCTATGTATCCGTTAGGGTGTCTTTCAGGTTTCGTGCATTCTGTATCGAATCGTAGTTGGCCACAATGAAAGTGGCACGTATAACGTCGAAAATAGAATTCGGACACCGCTCTGAGTAAGACCAACGTGTTGTCCACGCTCTAGACTTCAATGAGGTTAAGCCGCGATACCTAAGACAGATCTGCACTCGATGACACCTCGATAACAGCCGGTCCCCACACTTACATCTTGCTCTCCTTACGTCAGTATACATCATATCAGTCTGTGACGCTGGCTTTGCAACATCTTGCGTGCCTTTAGGTTCGCCTCGACCAACACTTACCATGCACTGACCACAAAAAATGGAGGCGCCGCGGCTTGAACCCTGGACCTTTCACATGCGAAGCGAACGCTCTACCAACTGAGCTACGCCCCATGCACGACCAAACTGCGCTATTCCCCATTCTTTGCGACTCAGATGCGCACGGACACGATGGTAGGTTGGTTTGTAGCGGTGAAGGGAGCAGAGTACAAAGGCGCGGACCCGTTCATATACACAAAAGTTCCAAGTAGTTTCTATGCTCTGGTATTACAAATGCAAATTCCGTCTGTTTTTAACGTCTTAAATTGAAAGAGCCGTCACAAATTGCTCCGTTTTCACTCCTTGTCGACAATCATACCGCACCTGAGGTAACAAACACATCTCGAGCCCCATTGTGCACTCCATTATTCATGCCAACTCAGTGCCTCGCTCTTTACTACTGTGTACCAATCTTGTCGTGCAGCTGCAAAACACTGGGCCACAACAAGTTTCCGCGTCTCCATTGCACTGCGCATACTACGAAACGCTCCCCAAACTTGGCACTCACCCACGCAGCCGACTTTTCCGACTTTCCACGACGCTCACGCTAGTGACAGCATTATTTATAGTTCGACGTCGCGCCAAAGCGAATGAGCACATTTCGCCTACGGCTTAGGCCACCCTCCTATTGTGGCTGCTCGGTGTCTGCAGGCAGCGAGGGTCTGCAAGCTTCCTGTGTTCGCACCTATGTCACCTGTGCTTGCTTGTCAGAGACAGTCTATCGCAAAACATACAACCCACTTCATGAATTGATTGCTACGGCATCTGTTATCAGCAGTCACAACTAGCAACACCAGTAGCAGCCGACTGCACGCAAAGAATAGGAATGTGCAGTGGGATTTACGTGAACTCGGCGCAAGGCAGATCTTTCCGACATAGGCTTGAGAATCTTACGGGAACACTTGTACTGTTTCTAAATTAAGTGTAGGCGTGGGAGGAGGGTGCTTCCTGCGCACTAATAACAGCACGCTTGTCAATTGTGGATGCTAATCATTCGCTTGTATCTTCCTAGACACATCTGCTGGCTGTGAATTATTCCACTTGCATGGCAAGGTGCGCATGTAGGTGTGTTAAAAATTCCCAGTACCTCTCGCATACTAAGCGAGCGCTCTGCCATCTGAGCTACGCCCGCCTCCCCGAAGACTAATGGTGCTACATACAGCCATATAGACGACATAGACCCTTGCACTCCCATTATTCAGCAGACAAACACTACTCTCTATGTATCCGTTAGGGTGTCTTTCAGGTTTCGTGCATTCTGTATCGAATCGTAGTTGGCCACAATGAAAGTGGCACGTATAACGTCGAAAATAGAATTCGGACACCGCTCTGAGTAAGACCAACGTGTTGTCCACGCTCTAGACTTCAATGAGGTTAAGCCGCGATACCTAAGACAGATCTGCACTCGATGACACCTCGATAACAGCCGGTCCCCACACTTACATCTTGCTCTCCTTACGTCAGTATACATCATATCAGTCTGTGACGCTGGCTTTGCAACATCTTGCGTGCCTTTAGGTTCGCCTCGACCAACACTTACCATGCACTGACCACAAAAAATGGAGGAGCCGCGGCTTGAGCCCTGGACCTTTCACATGGGAAGCGAACGCTCTACCAACTGAGCTACGCCCCATGCACGACCAAATTGCGCTATTCCCCATTCTTTGCGACTCAGATGCGCACGGACACGATGGTAGGTTGGTTTGTAGCGGTGAAGGGAGCAGAGTACAAAGGCGCGGACCCGTTCATATACACAAAAGTTCCAAGTAGTTTCTATGCTCTGGTATTACAAATGCAAATTCCGTCTGTTTTTAACGTCTTAAATTGAAAGAGCCGTCACAAATTGCTCCGTTTTCACTCCTTGTCGACAATCATACCGCACCTGAGGTAACAAACACATCTCGAGCCCCATTGTGCACTCCATTATTCATGCCAACTCAGTGCCTCGCTCTTTACTACTGTGTACCAATCTTGTCGTGCAGCTGCAAAACACTGGGCCACAACAAGTTTCCGCGTCTCCATTGCACTGTGCATACTACGAAACGCTCCCCAAACTTGGCACTCACCCACGCAGCCGACTTTTCCGACTTTCCACGACGCTCACGCTAGTGACAGCATTATTTATAGTTCGACGTCGCGCCAAGGCGAATGAGCACATTTCGCCTACGGCTTAGGCCACCCTCCTATTGTGGCTGCTCGGTGTCTGCAGGCAGCGAGGGTCTGCAAGATTCCTGTGTTCGCACCTATGTCACCTGTGCTTGCTTGTCAGAGACAGTCTATCGCAAAACATACAACTCACTTCATGAATTGATTGCTACGGCATCTGTTATCAGCAGTCACAACTAGCAACACCAGTAGCAGCCGACTGCACGCAAAGAATAGGAATGTGCAGTGGGATTTACGTGAACTCGGCGCAAGGCAGATCTTTCCGACATAGGCTTGAGAATCTTACGGGAACACTTGTACTGTTTCTAAATTAAGTGTAGGCGTGGGAGGAGGGTGCTTCCTGCGCACTAATAACAGCACGCTTGTCAATTGTGGATGCTAATCATTCGCTTGTATCTTCCTAGACACATCTGCTCGCTGCGAATTATTCCACTTGCATGGCAAGGTGCGCATGTGGGTGTGTTAAAAATTCTGGAGGCACTCGGTATTGACCCCAGTACCTCTCGCATACTAATCGAGCGCTCTACCATCTGAGCTACGTCCGCCCCCCCCGAAGACTAATGGTGCTACATACAGCCATATAGACAACATAGACCCATGCACTCCCATTATTCAGCAGACAAACACTACTCTCTATGTATCCGTTAGGGTGTCTTTCAGGTTTCGTGCATTCTGTATCGAATCGTAGTTGGACAAAATGAAAGTGGCACGTATAACGTCGAAAATAGAATTCGGACACCGCTCTGAGTAAGACCAACGTGTTGTCCACCCTCTAGACTTCAATGAGGTTAAGCCGCGATACCTAAGACAGATCTGCACTCGATGACACCTCGATAACAGCCGGTCCCCACACTTACATCTTGCTCTCCTTACGTCAGTATACATCATATCAGTCTGTGACGCTGGCTTTGCAACATCTTGCGTGCCTTTAGGTTCGCCGCGACCAACACTTACCATGCACTGACCACAAAAAATGGAGGTGCCACGGCTTGAACCCTGGACCTTTCACATGCGAAGCGAACGCTCTACCAACTGAGCTACGCCCCACGCACGACCGAACTGCTCTATTCCCCATTATTTGCGACTCAGATGCGCACGGACACGATGGTTGTTTGGTTTGTAGCGGTGAAGGGAGCAGAGTACAAAGGCGCGGACCCGTTCATATACACAAAAGTTCCAAGTAGTTTCGATGCTCTGGTATTACAAATGCAAATTCCGTCTGTTTTTAACGTCTTAAATTGAAAGAGCAGTCACAAATTGCTCCGTTTTCACTCCTTGTCGACAATCATACCGCACCTGAGGTAACAAACACATCTCGAGCCCCATTGTGCACTCCATTATTCATGCCAACTCAGTGCCTCGCTCTTTACTACTGTGTACCAATCTTGTCGTCCAACTGCAAAACACTGGGCCACAACAAGTTTCCGCGTCTCCGTTGCACTGCGCATACTACGAAACGCTCCCCAATCTTGGCACTCACCCACGCAGCCGACTTTTCCGACTTTCCACAACGCTCACGCTAGTGACAGCATTATTTATAGTTCGACGTCGCGCCAAAGCCAATGAGCACATTTCGCCTACTTCTTAGGCCGCCCTCCTAGTGTGGCTGCTCGGTGTCTGCAGGCAGCGAGGGTCTGCAAGCTTCCTGTGTTCGCACCTATGTCACCTGTGCTTGCTTGTCAGAGACAGACTATCGCAAAACATACAACTCACTCCATGAATTGATTGCTACGGCATCTGTTATCAGCAGTCACAACTAGCAACACCAGTAGCAGCCGACTGCACGCAAAGAATAGGAATGTGCAGTGGGATTTACGTGAACTCGGCGCAAGGCAGATCTTTCCGACATAGGCTTGAGAATCTTACGGGAACACTTGTACTGTTTGTAAATTAAGTGTAGGCGTGGGAGGAGGGTGCTTCCTGCGCACTAATAACAGCACGCTTGTCAATTGTGGATGCTAATCATTCGCTTGTATCTTCCTAGACACATCTGCTGGCTGTGAATTATTCCACTTGCATGGCAAGGTGCGCATGTAGGTGTGTTAAAAATTCCCAGTACCTCTCGCATACTAAGCGAGCGCTCTGCCATCTGAGCTACGCCCGCCTCCCCGAAGACTAATGGTGCTACATACAGCCATATAGACGACATAGACCCTTGCACTCCCATTATTCAGCAGACAAACACTACTCTCTATGTATGCGTTAGGGTGTCTTTCAGGTTTCGTGCATTCTGTATCGAATCGTAGTTGGCCACAATGAAAGTGGCACGTATAACGTCGAAAATAGAATTCGGACACCGCTCTGAGTAAGACCAACGTGTTGTCCACCCTCTAGACTTCAATGAGGTTAAGCCGCGATACCTAAGACAGATCTGCACTCGATGACACCTCGATAACAGCCGGTCCCCACACTTACATCTTGCTCTCCTTACGTCAGTATACATCATATCAGTCTGTGACGCTGGCTTTGCAACATCTTGCGTGCCTTTAGGTTCGCCGCGACCAAAACTTACCATGCACTGACCACAAAAAATGTAGCCGCCGCGGCTTGAACCCTGGACCTTTCACATGCCAAGCAGACGCTCTACCAACTGAGCTACGCCCCATGCACGAGCAAACTGCGCTATTCCCCATTCTTTGCGACTCAGATGCGCACTGACACGATCGTTGGTTGGTTTGTAGCGGTGAAGAGAGCAGAGTACAAAGGCGCGGACCCGTTCTTATACACAAAAGTTCCAAGTAGTTTCGATGCTCTGGTATTACAAATACAAATTCCGTCTGTTTTTAACGTCTTAAATTGAAAGAGCCGTCACAAATTGCTCCGTTTTCACTCCTTGTCGACAATCATACAGCACCTGAGGTAACAAACACATCTCGAGCCCCGTTGTGCACTCCATTATTCATGCAAACTCAGTGCCTCGCTCTTTACTACTGTGTACCAATCTTGTCGTCCAACTGCAAAACACTGGGCCACAACAAGTTTCCGCGTCTCCGTTGCACTGCGCATACTACGAAACGCTCCCCAAACTTGGCACTCACCCTCGCAGCCGACTTTTCCGACTTACCACGACGCTCACGCAACGCTCGCGCTAGTGACAGCATTATTTATAGTTCGACGTCGCGCCAAAGCGAATGAGCACATTTCGCCTACGGCTTAGGCCGCCCTCCTAGTGTGGCTGCTCGGTGTCTGCAGGCAGCGAGGGTCTGCAAGCTTCCTGTGTTCGCAACTATGTCACCTGTGCTTGCTTGTCAGAGACAGACTATCGCAAAACATACAACTCACTCCATGAATTGATTGCTACGGCATCTGTTATCAGCAGTCACAACTAGCAACACCAGTAGCAGCAGACTGCACGCTAAGAATAGGAGTGTGCAGTGGGATTTACGTGTACTCAGCGCAAGGCAGATCTTTCCGACATAGGCTTGAGAATCTTACGGGAACACTTGTACTGTTTCTAAATTAAGTGTAGGCGTGGGAGGAGGGTGCTTCCTGCGCACTAATAACAGCATGCTTGTCAATTGTGGATGCTAATCATTCGCTTGTATCTTCCTAGACACATCTGCTGGTTGTGAATTATTCCACTTGCATGGCAAGGTGCGCATGTAGGTGTGTTAAAAATTCTGGAGGCACTGGGTATTGATCCCAGTACCTCTCGCATACTAAGCGAGCGCTCTACCATCTGAGCTACGCCCGCCCCCCCAGAGACTTATGGTGCTACATACAGCCATATAGACGACACAGACCCTTGCACTCCCATTATTCAGCAGACAAACACTACTCTCTATGCATCCGTTAGGGTGTCTTTCAGGTTTCGTGCATTCTGTATCGAATCGTAGTTGGCCACAATGAAAGTGGCACGTATAACGTCGAAAATAGAATTCGGACACCGCTCTGAGTAAGACCAACGTGTTGTCCACCCTCTAGACTTCAATGAGGTTAAGCCGCGATACCTAAGACAGATCTGCACTCGATGACACCTCGATAACAGCCGGTCCCCACACTTACATCTTGCTCTCCTTACGTCAGT
The DNA here is from genome assembly GCF_023897955.1 of Schistocerca gregaria. Classification (NCBI taxonomy): domain Eukaryota; kingdom Metazoa; phylum Arthropoda; class Insecta; order Orthoptera; family Acrididae; genus Schistocerca; species Schistocerca gregaria. Next base: position 22,826,400 of record NC_064928.1, on the reverse strand, counting down.
ATACATCATATCAGTCTGTGACGCTGGCTTTGCAACATCTTGCGTGCCTTTAGGTTCGCCGCGACCAAAACTTACCATGCACTGACCACAAAAAATGTAGCCGCCGCGGCTTGAACCCTGGACCTTTCACATGCCAAGCAGACGCTCTACCAACTGAGCTACGCCCCATGCACGAGCAAACTGCGCTATTCCCCATTCTTTGCGACTCAGATGCGCACTGACACGATGGTTGGTTGGTTTGTAGCGGTGAAGAGAGCAGAGTACAAAGGCGCGGACCCGTTCTTATACACAAAAGTTCCAAGTAGTTTCGATGCTCTGGTATTACAAATACAAATTCCGTCTGTTTTTAACGTCTTAAATTGAAAGAGCCGTTTCAAATTGCTCCGTTTTCACTCCTTGTCGACAATCATACAGCACCTGAGGTAACAAACACATCTCGAGCCCCGTTGTGCACTCCATTATTCATGCAAACTCAGTGCCTCGCTCTTTACTACTGTGTACCAATCTTGTCGTCCAACTGCAAAACACTGGGCCACAACAAGTTTCCGCGTCTCCGTTGCACTGCGCATACTACGAAACGCTCCCCAAACTTGGCACTCACCCTCGCAGCCGAATTTTCCGACTTTCCACGACGCTCACGCTAGTGACAGCATTATTTATAGTTCGACGTCGCGCCAAAGCGAATGAGCACATTTCGCCTACGGCTTAGGCCGCCCTCCTAGTGTGGCTGCTCGGTGTCTGCAGGCAGCGAGGGTCTGCAAGCTTCCTGTGTTCGCACCTATGTCACCTGTGCTTGCTTGTCAGAGACAGACTATCGCAAAACATACAACTCACTCCATGAATTGATTGCTACGGCATCTGTTATCAGCAGTCACAACTAGCAACACCAGTAGCAGCTGACTGCACGCTAAGAATAGGAATGTGCAGTGGGATTTACGTGTACTCAGCGCAAGGCAGATCTTTCCGACATAGGCTTGAGAATCTTACGGGAACACTTGTACTGTTTCTAAATTAAGTGTAGGCGTGGGAGGAGGGTGCTTCCTGCGCACTAATAACAGCACGCTTGTCAATTGTGGATGCTAATCATTCGCTTGTATCTTCCTAGACACATCTGCTGGTTGTGAATTATTCCACTTGCATGGCAAGGTGCGCATGTAGGTGTGTTAAAAATTCTGGAGGCACTGGGTATTGATCCCAGTACCTCTCGCATACTAAGCGAGCGCTCTACCATCTGAGCTTCGCCCGCCCCGACAGAGACTGATGGTGCTACAAACAGCCATATAGACGACACAGACCCTTGCACTCCCATTATTCAGCAGACAAACACTACTCTCTATGTATCCGTTAGGGTGTCTTTCAGGTTTCGTGCATTCTGTATCGAATCGTAGTTGGCCACAATGAAAGTGACACGTATAACGTCGAAAATAGAATTCGGACACCGCTCTGAGTAAGACCAACGTGTTGTCCACCCTCTAGACTTCAATGAGGTTAAGCCGCGATACCTAAGACAGATCTGCACTCGATGACACCTCGATAACAGCCGGTCCCCACACTTACATCTTGCTCTCCTTACGTCAGTATACATCATATCAGTCTGTGACGCTGGCTTTGCAACATCTTGCGTGCCTTTAGGTTCGCCGCGACCAAAACTCACCATGCACTGACCACAAAAAATGGAGCCGCCGCGGCTTGAACCCTGGACCTTTCACATGCCAAACAGACGCTCTACCGACTGAGCTACGCCCCATGCACGAGCAAACTGCGCTATTCCCCATTCTTTACGACTCAGATGCGCACTGACACGATGGTTGGTTGGTTTGTAGCGGTGAAGAGAGCAGAGTACAAAGGCGCGGACCCGTACTTATACACAAAAGTTCCAAGTAGTTTCGATGCTCTGGTATTACAAATACAAATTCCGTCTGTTTTTAACGTCTTAAATTGAAAGAGCCGTCACAAATTGCTCCGTTTTCACTCCTTGTCGACAATCATACAGCACCTGAGGTAACAAACACATCTCTAGCCATGTTGTGCACTCCATTATTCATGCCAACTCAGTGCCTCGCTCTTTACTACTGTGTACCAATCTTGTCGTCCAACTGCAAAACACTGGGCCACAACAAGTTTCCGCGTCTCCGTTGCACTGCGCATACTACGAAACGCTCCCCAAACTTGGCACTCACCCACGCAGCCGACTTTTCCGACTTTCCACGACGCTCACGCAACGCTCACGCTAGTGACAGCATTATTTATAGTTCGACGTCGCGCCAAAGCGAATGAGCACATTTCGCCTACGGCTTAGGCCGCCCTCCTAGTGTGGCTGCTCGGTGTCTGCAGGCAGCGAGGGTCTGCAAGCTTCCTGTGTTCGCACCTATGTCACCTGTGCTTGCTTGTCAGAGACAGACTATCTCAAAACATACAACTCACTCCATGAATTGATTGCTACGGCATCTGTTATCAGCAGTCACAACTAGCAACACCAGTAGCAGCTGACTGCACGCAAAGAATAAGAATGTGCAGTGGGATTTACGTGTACTCAGCGCAAGGCAGATCTTTCCGACATAGGCTTGAGAATCTTACGGGAACACTTGTACTGTTTCTAAATTAAGTGTAGGCGTGGGAGGAGGGTGCTTCCTGCGCACTAATAACAGCACGCTTGTCAATTGTGGATGCTAATCATTCGCTTGTATCTTCCTAGACACATCTGCTGGTTGTGAATTACTCCACTTGCATGGCAAGGTGCGCATGTAGGTGTGTTAAAAATTCTGGAGGCACTGGGTATTGATCCCAGTACCTCTCGCATACTAAGCGAGCGCTCTACCATCTGAGCTACGCCCGCCCCCCCCAGAGACTTATGATGCTACATACAGCCATATAGACGACACAGACCCTTGCACTCCCATTATTCAGCAGACAAACACTACTCTCTGTGTATCCGTTAGGGTGTCTTTCAGGTTTCGTGCATTCTGTATCGAATCGTAGTTGGCCACAATGAAAGTGGCACGTATAACGTCGAAAATAGAATTCGGACACCGCTCTGAGTAAGACCAACGTGTTGTCCACGCTCTAGACTTCAATGAGGTTAAGCCGCGATACCTAAGACAGATCTGCACTCGATGACACCTCGATAACAGCCGGTCCCCACACTTACATCTTGCTCTCCTTACGTCAGTATACATCATATCAGTCTGTGACGCTGGCTTTGCAACATCTTGCGTGCCTTTAGGTTCGCCTCGACCAACACTTACCATGCACTGACCACAAAAAATGGAGGAGCCGCGGCTTGAACCCTGGACCTTTCACATGCGAAGCGAACGCTCTACCAACTGAGCTACGCCCCATGCACGACCAAATTGCGCTATTCCCCATTCTTTGCGACTCAGATGCGCACGGACACGATGGTAGGTTGGTTTGTAGCGGTGAAGGGAGCAGAGTACAAAGGCGCGGACCCGTTCATATACACAAAAGTTCCAAGTAGTTTCTATGCTCTGGTATTACAAATGCAAATTCCGTCTGTTTTTAACGTCTTAAATTGAAAGAGCCGTCACAAATTGCTCCGTTTTCACTCCTTGTCGACAATCATACCGCACCTGAGGTAACAAACACATCTCGAGCCCCATTGTGCACTCCATTATTCATGCCAACTCAGTGCCTCGCTCTTTACTACTGTGTACCAATCTTGTCGTGCAGCTGCAAAACACTGGGCCACAACAAGTTTCCGCGTCTCCATTGCACTGTGCATACTACGAAACGCTCCCCAAACTTGGCACTCACCCACGCAGCCGACTTTTCCGACTTTCCACGACGCTCACGCTAGTGACAGCATTATTTATAGTTCGACGTCGCGCCAAGGCGAATGAGCACATTTCGCCTACGGCTTAGGCCACCCTCCTATTGTGGCTGCTCGGTGTCTGCAGGCAGCGAGGGTCTGCAAGCTTCCTGTGTTCGCACCTATGTCACCTGTGCTTGCTTGTCAGAGACAGTCTATCGCAAAACATACAACTCACTTCATGAATTGATTGCTACGGCATCTGTTATCAGCAGTCACAACTAGCAACACCAGTAGCAGCCGACTGCACGCAAAGAATAGGAATGTGCAGTGGGATTTACGTGAACTCGGCGCAAGGCAGATCTTTCCGACATAGGCTTGAGAATCTTACGGGAACACTTGTACTGTTTCTAAATTAAGTGTAGGCGTGGGAGGAGGGTGCTTCCTGCGCACTAATAACAGCACGCTTGTCAATTGTGGATGCTAATCATTCGCTTGTATCTTCCTAGACACATCTGCTCGCTGTGAATTATTCCACTTGCATGGCAAGGTGCGCATGTGGGTGTGTTAAAAATTCTGGAGGCACTCGGTATTGACCCCAGTACCTCTCGCATACTAATCGAGCGCTCTACCATCTGAGCTACGTCCGCCCCCCCGAAGACTAATGGTGCTACATACAGCCATATAGACAACATAGACCCATGCACTCCCATTATTCAGCAGACAAACACTACTCTCTATGTATCCGTTAGGGTGTCTTTCAGGTTTCGTGCATTCTGTATCGAATCGTAGTTGGACAAAATGAAAGTGGCACGTATAACGTCGAAAATAGAATTCGGACACCGCTCTGAGTAAGACCAACGTGTTGTCCACCCTCTAGACTTCAATGAGGTTAAGCCGCGATACCTAAGACAGATCTGCACTCGATGACACCTCGATAACAGCCGGTCCCCACACTTACATCTTGCTCTCCTTACGTCAGTATACATCATATCAGTCTGTGACGCTGGCTTTGCAACATCTTGCGTGCCTTTAGGTTCGCCGCGACCAACACTTACCATGCACTGACCACAAAAAATGGAGGTGCCACGGCTTGAACCCTGGACCTTTCACATGCGAAGCGAACGCTCTACCAACTGAGCTACGCCCCACGCACGACCGAACTGCTCTATTCCCCATTATTTGCGACTCAGATGCGCACGGACACGATGGTTGGTTGGTTTGTAGCGGTGAAGGGAGCAGAGTACAAAGGCGCGGACCCGTTCATATACACAAAAGTTCCAAGTAGTTTCGATGCTCTGGTATTACAAATGCAAATTCCGTCTGTTTTTAACGTCTTAAATTGAAAGAGCAGTCACAAATTGCTCCGTTTTCACTCCTTGTCGACAATCATACCGCACCTGAGGTAACAAACACATCTCGAGCCCCATTGTGCACTCCATTATTCATGCCAACTCAGTGCCTCGCTCTTTACTACTGTGTACCAATCTTGTCGTCCAACTGCAAAACACTGGGCCACAACAAGTTTCCGCGTCTCCATTGCACTGCGCATACTACGAAACGCTCCCCAATCTTGGCACTCACCCACGCAGCCGACTTTTCCGACTTTCCACAACGCTCACGCTAGTGACAGCATTATTTATAGTTCGACGTCGCGCCAAAGCCAATGAGCACATTTCGCCTACTTCTTAGGCCGCCCTCCTAGTGTGGCTGCTCGGTGTCTGCAGGCAGCGAGGGTCTGCAAGCTTCCTGTGTTCGCACCTATGTCACCTGTGCTTGCTTGTCAGAGACAGACTATCGCAAAACATACAACTCACTCCATGAATTGATTGCTACGGCATCTGTTATCAGCAGTCACAACTAGCAACACCAGTAGCAGCCGACTGCACGCAAAGAATAGGAATGTGCAGTGGGATTTACGTGAACTCGGCGCAAGGCAGATCTTTCCGACATAGGCTTGAGAATCTTACGGGAACACTTGTACTGTTTCTAAATTAAGTGTAGGCGTGGGAGGAGGGTGCTTCCTGCGCACTAATAACAGCACGCTTGTCAATTGTGGATGCTAATCATTCGCTTGTATCTTCCTAGACACATCTGCTGGCTGTGAATTATTCCACTTGCATGGCAAGGTGCGCATGTAGGTGTGTTAAAAATTCCCAGTACCTCTCGCATACTAAGCGAGCGCTCTGCCATCTGAGCTACGCCCGCCTCCCCGAAGACTAATGGTGCTACATACAGCCATATAGACGACATAGACCCTTGCACTCCCATTATTCAGCAGACAAACACTACTCTCTATGTATGCGTTAGGGTGTCTTTCAGGTTTTCTTGCATTCTGTATCGAATCGTAGTTGGCCACAATGAAAGTGGCACGTATAACGTCGAAAATAGAATTCGGACACCGCTCTGAGTAAGACCAACGTGTTGTCCACCCTCTAGACTTCAATGAGGTTAAGCCGCGATACCTAAGACAGATCTGCACTCGATGACACCTCGATAACAGCCGGTCCCCACACTTACATCTTGCTCTCCTTACGTCAGTATACATCATATCAGTCTGTGACGCTGGCTTTGCAACATCTTGCGTGCCTTTAGGTTCGCCGCGACCAAAACTTACCATGCACTGACCACAAAAAATGTAGCCGCCGCGGCTTGAACCCTGGACCTTTCACATGCCAAGCAGACGCTCTACCAACTGAGCTACGCCCCATGCACGAGCAAACTGCGCTATTCCCCATTCTTTGCGACTCAGATGCGCACTGACACGATCGTTGGTTGGTTTGTAGCGGTGAAGAGAGCAGAGTACAAAGGCGCGGACCCGTTCTTATACACAAAAGTTCCAAGTAGTTTCGATGCTCTGGTATTACAAATACAAATTCCGTCTGTTTTTAACGTCTTAAATTGAAAGAGCCGTCACAAATTGCTCCGTTTTCACTCCTTGTCGACAATCATACAGCACCTGAGGTAACAAACACATCTCGAGCCCCGTTGTGCACTCCATTATTCATGCAAACTCAGTGCCTCGCTCTTTACTACTGTGTACCAATCTTGTCGTCCAACTGCAAAACACTGGGCCACAACAAGTTTCCGCATCTCCGTTGCACTGCGCATACTACGAAACGCTCCCCAAACTTGGCACTCACCCTCGCAGCCGACTTTTCCGACTTTCCACGACGCTCACGCAACGCTCACGCTAGTGACAGCATTATTTATAGTTCGACGTCGCGCCAAAGCGAATGAGCACATTTCGCCTACGGCTTAGGCCGCCCTCCTAGTGTGGCTGCTCGGTGTCTGCAGGCAGCGAGGGTCTGCAAGCTTCCTGTGTTCGCACCTATGTCACCTGTGCTTGCTTGTCAGAGACAGACTATCGCAAAACATACAACTCACTCCATGAATTGATTGCTACGGCATCTGTTATCAGCAGTCACAACTAGCAACACCAGTAGCAGCTGACTGCACGCTAAGAATAGGAATGTGCAGTGGGATTTACGTGTACTCAGCGCAAGGCAGATCTTTCCGACATAGGCTTGAGAATCTTACGGGAACACTTGTACTGTTTCTAAATTAAGTGTAGGCGTGGGAGGAGGGTGCTTCCTGCGCACTAATAACAGCACGCTTGTCAATTGTGGATGCTAATCATTCGCTTGTATCTTCCTAGACACATCTGCTGGTTGTGAATTACTCCACTTGCATGGCAAGGTGCGCATGTAGGTGTGTTAAAAATTCTGGAGGCACTGGGTATTGATCCCAGTACCTCTCGCATACTAAGCGAGCGCTCTACCATCTGAGCTACGCCCGCCCCCCCCAGAGACTTATGATGCTACATACAGCCATATAGACGACACAGACCCTTGCACTCCCATTATTCAGCAGACAAACACTACTCTCTGTGTATCCGTTAGGGTGTCTTTCAGGTTTCGTGCATTCTGTATCGAATCGTAGTTGGCCACAATGAAAGTGGCACGTATAACGTCGAAAATAGAATTCGGACACCGCTCTGAGTAAGACCAACGTGTTGTCCACGCTCTAGACTTCAATGAGGTTAAGCCGCGATACCTAAGACAGATCTGCACTCGATGACACCTCGATAACAGCCGGTCCCCACACTTACATCTTGCTCTCCTTACGTCAGTATACATCATATCAGTCTGTGACGCTGGCTTTGCAACATCTTGCGTGCCTTTAGGTTCGCCTCGACCAACACTTACCATGCACTGACCACAAAAAATGGAGGAGCCGCGGCTTGAACCCTGGACCTTTCACATGCGAAGCGAACGCTCTACCAACTGAGCTACGCCCCATGCACGACCAAATTGCGCTATTCCCCATTCTTTGCGACTCAGATGCGCACGGACACGATGGTAGGTTGGTTTGTAGCGGTGAAGGGAGCAGAGTACAAAGGCGCGGACCCGTTCATATACACAAAAGTTCCAAGTAGTTTCTATGCTCTGGTATTACAAATGCAAATTCCGTCTGTTTTTAACGTCTTAAATTGAAAGAGCCGTCACAAATTGCTCCGTTTTCACTCCTTGTCGACAATCATACCGCACCTGAGGTAACAAACACATCTCGAGCCCCATTGTGCACTCCATTATTCATGCCAACTCAGTGCCTCGCTCTTTACTACTGTGTACCAATCTTGTCGTGCAGCTGCAAAACACTGGGCCACAACAAGTTTCCGCGTCTCCATTGCACTGTGCATACTACGAAACGCTCCCCAAACTTGGCACTCACCCACGCAGCCGACTTTTCCGACTTTCCACGACGCTCACGCTAGTGACAGCATTATTTATAGTTCGACGTCGCGCCAAGGCGAATGAGCACATTTCGCCTACGGCTTAGGCCACCCTCCTATTGTGGCTGCTCGGTGTCTGCAGGCAGCGAGGGTCTGCAAGCTTCCTGTGTTCGCACCTATGTCACCTGTGCTTGCTTGTCAGAGACAGTCTATCGCAAAACATACAACTCACTTCATGAATTGATTGCTACGGCATCTGTTATCAGCAGTCACAACTAGCAACACCAGTAGCAGCCGACTGCACGCAAAGAATAGGAATGTGCAGTGGGATTTACGTGAACTCGGCGCAAGGCAGATCTTTCCGACATAGGCTTGAGAATCTTACGGGAACACTTGTACTGTTTCTAAATTAAGTGTAGGCGTGGGAGGAGGGTGCTTCCTGCGCACTAATAACAGCACGCTTGTCAATTGTGGATGCTAATCATTCGCTTGTATCTTCCTAGACACATCTGCTCGCTGTGAATTATTCCACTTGCATGGCAAGGTGCGCATGTGGGTGTGTTAAAAATTCTGGAGGCACTCGGTATTGACCCCAGTACCTCTCGCATACTAATCGAGCGCTCTACCATCTGAGCTACGTCCGCCCCCCCGAAGACTAATGGTGCTACATACAGCCATATAGACAACATAGACCCATGCACTCCCATTATTCAGCAGACAAACACTACTCTCTATGTATCCGTTAGGGTGTCTTTCAGGTTTCGTGCATTCTGTATCGAATCGTAGTTGGACAAAATGAAAGTGGCACGTATAACGTCGAAAATAGAATTCGGACACCGCTCTGAGTAAGACCAACGTGTTGTCCACCCTCTAGACTTCAATGAGGTTAAGCCGCGATACCTAAGACAGATCTGCACTCGATGACACCTCGATAACAGCCGGTCCCCACACTTACATCTTGCTCTCCTTACGTCAGTATACATCATATCAGTCTGTGACGCTGGCTTTGCAACATCTTGCGTGCCTTTAGGTTCGCCGCGACCAACACTTACCATGCACTGACCACAAAAAATGGAGGTGCCACGGCTTGAACCCTGGACCTTTCACATGCGAAGCGAACGCTCTACCAACTGAGCTACGCCCCACGCACGACCGAACTGCTCTATTCCCCATTATTTGCGACTCAGATGCGCACGGACACGATGGTTGGTTGGTTTGTAGCGGTGAAGGGAGCAGAGTACAAAGGCGCGGACCCGTTCATATACACAAAAGTTCCAAGTAGTTTCGATGCTCTGGTATTACAAATGCAAATTCCGTCTGTTTTTAACGTCTTAAATTGAAAGAGCAGTCACAAATTGCTCCGTTTTCACTCCTTGTCGACAATCATACCGCACCTGAGGTAACAAACACATCTCGAGCCCCATTGTGCACTCCATTATTCATGCCAACTCAGTGCCTCGCTCTTTACTACTGTGTACCAATCTTGTCGTCCAACTGCAAAACACTGGGCCACAACAAGTTTCCGCGTCTCCATTGCACTGCGCATACTACGAAACGCTCCCCAATCTTGGCACTCACCCACGCAGCCGACTTTTCCGACTTTCCACAACGCTCACGCTAGTGACAGCATTATTTATAGTTCGACGTCGCGCCAAAGCCAATGAGCACATTTCGCCTACTTCTTAGGCCGCCCTCCTAGTGTGGCTGCTCGGTGTCTGCAGGCAGCGAGGGTCTGCAAGCTTCCTGTGTTCGCACCTATGTCACCTGTGCTTGCTTGTCAGAGACAGACTATCGCAAAACATACAACTCACTCCATGAATTGATTGCTACGGCATCTGTTATCAGCAGTCACAACTAGCAACACCAGTAGCAGCCGACTGCACGCAAAGAATAGGAATGTGCAGTGGGATTTACGTGAACTCGGCGCAAGGCAGATCTTTCCGACATAGGCTTGAGAATCTTACGGGAACACTTGTACTGTTTCTAAATTAAGTGTAGGCGTGGGAGGAGGGTGCTTCCTGCGCACTAATAACAGCACGCTTGTCAATTGTGGATGCTAATCATTCGCTTGTATCTTCCTAGACACATCTGCTGGCTGTGAATTATTCCACTTGCATGGCAAGGTGCGCATGTAGGTGTGTTAAAAATTCCCAGTACCTCTCGCATACTAAGCGAGCGCTCTGCCATCTGAGCTACGCCCGCCTCCCCGAAGACTAATGGTGCTACATACAGCCATATAGACGACATAGACCCTTGCACTCCCATTATTCAGCAGACAAACACTACTCTCTATGTATGCGTTAGGGTGTCTTTCAGGTTTTCTTGCATTCTGTATCGAATCGTAGTTGGCCACAATGAAAGTGGCACGTATAACGTCGAAAATAGAATTCGGACACCGCTCTGAGTAAGACCAACGTGTTGTCCACCCTCTAGACTTCAATGAGGTTAAGCCGCGATACCTAAGACAGATCTGCACTCGATGACACCTCGATAACAGCCGGTCCCCACACTTACATCTTGCTCTCCTTACGTCAGTATACATCATATCAGTCTGTGACGCTGGCTTTGCAACATCTTGCGTGCCTTTAGGTTCGCCGCGACCAAAACTTACCATGCACTGACCACAAAAAATGTAGCCGCCGCGGCTTGAACCCTGGACCTTTCACATGCCAAGCAGACGCTCTACCAACTGAGCTACGCCCCATGCACGAGCAAACTGCGCTATTCCCCATTCTTTGCGACTCAGATGCGCACTGACACGATCGTTGGTTGGTTTGTAGCGGTGAAGAGAGCAGAGTACAAAGGCGCGGACCCGTTCTTATACACAAAAGTTCCAAGTAGTTTCGATGCTCTGGTATTACAAATACAAATTCCGTCTGTTTTTAACGTCTTAAATTGAAAGAGCCGTCACAAATTGCTCCGTTTTCACTCCTTGTCGACAATCATACAGCACCTGAGGTAACAAACACATCTCGAGCCCCGTTGTGCACTCCATTATTCATGCAAACTCAGTGCCTCGCTCTTTCTACTGTGTACCAATCTTGTCGTCCAACTGCAAAACACTGGGCCACAATAAGTTTCCGCGTCTCCATTGCACTGCGCATACTACGAAACGCTCCCCAAACTTGGCACTCACCCACGCAGCCGACTTTTCCGACTTTCCACGACGCTCACGCTAGTGACAGCATTATTTATAGTTCGACGTCGCGCCAAAGCGAATGAGCACATTCCGCCTACGGCTTAGGCCGCCCTCCTAGTGTGGCTGCTCGGTGTCTGCAGGCAGCGAGGGTCTGCAAGCTTCCTGTGTTCGCACCTATGTCACCTGTGCTTGCTTGTCAGAGACAGACTATCGCAAAACATACAACTCACTCCATGAATTGATTGCTACGGCATCTGTTATCAGCAGTCACAACTAGCAACACCAGTAGCAGCCGACTGCACGCAAAGAATAGGAATGTGCAGTGGGATTTACGTGAACTCGGCGCAAGGCAGATCTTTCCGACATAGGCTTGAGAATCTTACGGGAACACTTGTGCTGTTTCTAAATTAAGTGTAGGCGTGGGAGGAGGGTGCTTCCTGCACACTAATAACAGCACGCTTGTCAATTGTGGATGCTAATCATTCGCTTGTATCTTCCTAGACACATCTGCTGGCTGTGAATTATTCCACTTGCATGGCAAGGTGCGCATGTAGGTGTGTTAAAAATTCCCAGTACCTCTCGCATACTAAGCGAGCGCTCTGCCATCTGAGCTACGCCCGCCTCCCCGAAGACTAATGGTGCTACATACAGCCATATAGACGACATAGACCCTTGCACTCCCATTATTCAGCAGACAAACACTACTCTCTATGTATCCGTTAGGGTGTCTTTCAGGTTTCGTGCATTCTGTATCGAATCGTAGTTGGCCACAATGAAAGTGGCACGTATAACGTCGAAAATAGAATTCGGACACCGCTCTGAGTAAGACCAACGTGTTGTCCACCTTCTAGACTTCAATGAGGTTAAGCCGCGATACCTAAGACAGATCTGCACTCGATGACACCTCGATAACAGCCGGTCCCCACACTTACATCTTGCTCTCCTTACGTCAGTATACATCATATCAGTCTGTGACGCTGGCTTTGCAACATCTTGCGTGCCTTTAGGTTCGCCGCGACCAACACTTACCATGCACTAACCACAAAAAATGGAGGCGCCGCGGCTTCAACCCTGGACCTTTCACGTGCGAAGCGAACGCTCTACCAACTGAGCTACGCCCCATGCACGACCAAACTGCGCTATTCCCCATTCTTTGCGACTCAGATGCGCACGGACACGATGGTTGGTTGGTTTGTAGCGGTGAAGGGAGCAGAGTACAAAGGCGCGGACCCGTTCATATACACAACAGTTCCAAGTAGTTTCGATGCTCTGGTATTACAAATGCAAATTCCGTCTGTTTTTAACGTCTTAAATTGAAAGAGCCGTCACAAATTGCTCCGTTTTCACTCCTTGTCGACAATCATACCGCACCTGAGGTTACAAACACATCTCGAGCCCCATTGTGCACTCCATTATTCATGCCAACTCAGTGCCTCGCTCTTTACTACTGTGTACCAATCTTGTCGTCCAACTGCAAAACACTGGGCCACAATAAGTTTCCGCGTCTCCATTGCACTGCGCATACTACGAAACGCTCCCCAAACTTGGCACTCACCCACGCAGCCGACTTTTCCGACTTTCCACGACGCTCACGCTAGTGACAGCATTATTTATAGTTCGACGTCGCGCCAAAGCCAATGAGCACATTTCGCCTACTTCTTAGGCCGCCCTCCTAGTGTGGCTGCTCGGTGTCTGCAGGCAGCGAGGGTCTGCAAGCTTCCTGTGTTCGCACCTATGTCACCTGTGCTTGCTCGTCAGAGACAGACTACCGCAAAACATACAACTCACTCCATGAATTGATTGCTACGGCATCTGTTATCAGCAGTCACAACTAGCAACACCAGTAGCAGCCGACTGCACGCAAAGAATAGGAATGTGCAGTGGGATTTACGTGAACTCGGCGCAAGGCAGATCTTTCCGACATAGGCTTGAGAATCTTACGGGAACACTTGTACTGTTTCTAAATTAAGTGTAGGCGTGGGAGGAGGGTGCTTCCTGCGCACTAATAACAGCACGCTTGTCAATTGTGGATGCTAATCATTCGCTTGTATCTTCCTAACCACATCTGCTGGCTGTGAATTATTCCACTTGCATGGCAAGGTGCGCATGTAGGTGTGTTAAAAATTCCCAGTACCTCTCGCATACTAAGCGAGCGCTCTGCCATCTGAGCTACGCCCGCCTCCCCGAAGACTAATGGTGCTACATACAGCCATATAGACGACATAGACCCTTGCACTCCCATTATTCAGCAGACAAACACTACTCTCTATGTATCCGTTAGGGTGTCTTTCAGGTTTCGTGCATTCTGTATCGAATCGTAGTTGGCCACAATGAAAGTGGCACGTATAACGTCGAAAATAGAATTCGGACACCGCTCTGAGTAAGACCAACGTGTTGTCCACCTTCTAGACTTCAATGAGGTTAAGCCGCGATACCTAAGACAGATCTGCACTCGATGACACCTCGATAACAGCCGGTCCCCACACTTACATCTTGCTCTCCTTACGTCAGTATACATCATATCAGTCTGTGACGCTGGCTTTGCAACATCTTGCGTGCCTTTAGGTTCGCCGCGACCAACACTTACCATGCACTGACCACAAAAAATGGAGGCGCCGCGGCTTCAACCCTGGACCTTTCACGTGCGAAGCGAACGCTCTACCAACTGAGCTACGCCCCATGCACGACCAAACTGCGCTATTCCCCATTCTTTGCGACTCAGATGCGCACGGACACGATGGTTGGTTGGTTTGTAGCGGTGAAGGGAGCAGAGTACAAAGGCGCGGACCCGTTCATATACACAACAGTTCCAAGTAGTTTCGATGCTCTGGTATTACAAATGCAAATTCCGTCTGTTTTTAACGTCTTAAATTGAAAGAGCCGTCACAAATTGCTCCGTTTTCACTCCTTGTCGACAATCATACCGCACCTGAGGTTACAAACACATCTCGAGCCCCATTGTGCACTCCATTATTCATGCCAACTCAGTGCCTCGCTCTTTACTACTGTGTACCAATCTTGTCGTCCAACTGCAAAACACTGGGCCACAATAAGTTTCCGCGTCTCCATTGCACTGCGCATACTACGAAACGCTCCCCAAACTTGGCACTCACCCACGCAGCCGACTTTTCCGACTTTCCACGACGCTCACGCTAGTGACAGCATTATTTATAGTTCGACGTCGCGCCAAAGCCAATGAGCACATTTCGCCTACTTCTTAGGCCGCCCTCCTAGTGTGGCTGCTCGGTGTCTGCAGGCAGCGAGGGTCTGCAAGCTTCCTGTGTTCGCACCTATGTCACCTGTGCTTGCTCGTCAGAGACAGACTACCGCAAAACATACAACTCACTCCATGAATTGATTGCTACGGCATCTGTTATCAGCAGTCACAACTAGCAACACCAGTAGCAGCCGACTGCACGCAAAGAATAGGAATGTGCAGTGGGATTTACGTGAACTCGGCGCAAGGCAGATCTTTCCGACATAGGCTTGAGAATCTTACGGGAACACTTGTTCTGTTTCTAAATTAAGTGTAGGCGTGGGAGGAGGGTGCTTCCTGCGCACTAATAACAGCACGCTTGTCAATTGTGGATGCTAATCATTCGCTCGTATCTTCCTAGACACTTCTGCTGGCTGTGAATTATTCCACTTGCATGGCAAGGTGCGCATGTAGGTGTGTTAAAAATTCCCAGTACCTCTCGCATACTAAGCGAGCGCTCTGCCATCTGAGCTACGCCCGCCTCCCCGAAGACTAATGGTGCTACATACAGCCATATAGACGACATAGACCCTTGCACTCCCATTATTCAGCAGACAAACACTACTCTCTATGTATCCGTTAGGGTGTCTTTCAGGTTTCGTGCATTCTGTATCGAATCGTAGTTGGCCACAATGAAAGTGGCACGTATAACGTCGAAAATAGAATTCGGACACCGCTCTGAGTAAGACCAACGTGTTGTCCACCCTCTAGTCTTCAATGAGGTTAAGCCGCGATACCTAAGACAGATCTGCACTCGATGACACCTCGATAACAGCCGGTCCCCACACCTCCATCTTGCTCTCCTTACCTCAGTATACATCATATCAGTCTGTGACGCTGGCTTTGCAACATCTTGCGTGCCTTTAGGTTCGCCGCGACTAACACTTACCATGCACTGACCACAAAAAATTGGAGGCGCCGCGGCTTGAACCCTGGACCATTCACATGCGAAGCGAACGCTCTACCAACTGAGCTACGCCCCATGCACGACCAATCTGCGCTATTCCCCATTCTTTGCGACTCAGATGCGCACGGACACGATGGTTGGTTGGTTTGTAGCGGTGAAGGGAGCAGAGTACAAAGGCGCGGACCCGTTCATATACACAAAAGTTCCAAGTAGTTTCGATGCTCTGGTATTACAAATGCAAATTCCGTCTGTTTTTAACGTCTTAAATTGAAAGAGCCGTCACAAATTGCTCCGTTTTCACTCCTTGTCGACAATCATACCGCACCTGAGGTAACAATCACATCTCGAGCCCCATTGTGCACTCCATTATTCATGCCAACTCAGTGTCTCGCTCTTTACTACTGTGTACCAATGTTGTCGTCCAACTGCAAAACACTGGGCCACAACAAGTTTCCGCGTCTCCATTGCACTGCGGATACTACGAAACGCTCCCCAAACTTGGCACTTACCCACGCAGCCGACTTTTCCGACTTTCCACGACGCTCACGCTAGTGACAGCATTATTTATAGTTCGACGTCGCGCCAAAGCCAATGAGCACATTTCGCCTACTTCTTAGGCCGCCCTCCTAGTGTGGCTGCTCGGTGTCTGCAGGCAGCGAGGGTCTGCAAGCTTCCTGTGTTCGCACCTATGTCACCTGTGCTTGCTCGTCAGAGACAGACTATCGCAAAACATACAACTCACTCCATGAATTGATTGCTACGGCATCTGTTATCAGCAGTCACAACTAGCAACACCAGTAGCAGCCGACTGCACGCAAAGAATAGGAATGTGCAGTGGGATTTACGTGAACTCGGCGCAAGGCAGATCTTTCCGACATAGGCTTGAGAATCTTACGGGAACACTTGTACTGTTTCTAAATTAAGTGTAGGCGTGGGAGGAGGGTGCTTCCTGCGCACTAATAACAGCACGCTTGTCAATTGTGGATGCTAATCATTCGCTTGTATCTTCCTAGACACATCTGCTGGCTGTGAATTATTCCACTTGCATGGCAAGGTGCGCATGTAGGTGTGTTAAAAATTCCCAGTACCTCTCGCATACTAAGCGAGCGCTCTGCCATCTGAGCTACGCCCGCCTCCCCGAAGACTAATGGTGCTACATACAGCCATATAGACGACATAGACCCTTGCACTCCCATTATTCAGCAGACAAACACTACTCTCTATGTATCCGTTAGGGTGTCTTTCAGGTTTCGTGCATTCTGTATCGAATCGTAGTTGGCCACAATGAAAGTGGCACGTATAACGTCGAAAATAGAATTCGGACACCGCTCTGAGTAAGACCAACGTGTTGTCCACCTTCTAGACTTCAATGAGGTTAAGCCGCGATACCTAAGACAGATCTGCACTCGATGACACCTCGATAACAGCCGGTCCCCACACTTACATCTTGCTCTCCTTACGTCAGTATACATCATATCAGTCTGTGACGCTGGCTTTGCAACATCTTGCGTGCCTTTAGGTTCGCCGCGACCAACACTTACCATGCACTGACCACAAAAAATGGAGGCGCCGCGGCTTCAACCCTGGACCTTTCACGTGCGAAGCGAACGCTCTACCAACTGAGCTACGCCCCATGCACGACCAAACTGCGCTATTCCCCATTCTTTGCGACTCAGATGCGCACGGACACGATGGTTGGTTGGTTTGTAGCGGTGAAGGGAGCAGAGTACAAAGGCGCGGACCCGTTCATATACACAACAGTTCCAAGTAGTTTCGATGCTCTGGTATTACAAATGCAAATTCCGTCTGTTTTTAACGTCTTAAATTGAAAGAGCCGTCACAAATTGCTCCGTTTTCACTCCTTGTCGACAATCATACCGCACCTGAGGTTACAAACACATCTCGAGCCCCATTGTGCACTCCATTATTCATGCCAACTCAGTGCCTCGCTCTTTACTACTGTGTACCAATCTTGTCGTCCAACTGCAAAACACTGGGCCACAATAAGTTTCCGCGTCTCCATTGCACTGCGCATACTACGAAACGCTCCCCAAACTTGGCACTCACCCACGCAGCCGACTTTTCCGACTTTCCACGACGCTCACGCTAGTGACAGCATTATTTATAGTTCGACGTCGCGCCAAAGCCAATGAGCACATTTCGCCTACTTCTTAGGCCGCCCTCCTAGTGTGGCTGCTCGGTGTCTGCAGGCAGCGAGGGTCTGCAAGCTTCCTGTGTTCGCACCTATGTCACCTGTGCTTGCTCGTCAGAGACAGACTACCGCAAAACATACAACTCACTCCATGAATTGATTGCTACGGCATCTGTTATCAGCAGTCACAACTAGCAACACCAGTAGCAGCCGACTGCACGCAAAGAATAGGAATGTGCAGTGGGATTTACGTGAACTCGGCGCAAGGCAGATCTTTCCGACATAGGCTTGAGAATCTTACGGGAACACTTGTTCTGTTTCTAAATTAAGTGTAGGCGTGGGAGGAGGGTGCTTCCTGCGCACTAATAACAGCACGCTTGTCAATTGTGGATGCTAATCATTCGCTTGTATCTTCCTAGACACTTCTGCTGGCTGTGAATTATTCCACTTGCATGGCAAGGTGCGCATGTACGTGTGTTAAAAATTCCCAGTACCTCTCGCATACTAAGCGAGCGCTCTGCCATCTGAGCTACGCCCGCCTCCCCGAAGACTAATGGTGCTACATACAGCCATATAGACGACATAGACCCTTGCACTCCCATTATTCAGCAGACAAACACTACTCTCTATGTATCCGTTAGGGTGTCTTTCAGGTTTCGTGCATTCTGTATCGAATCGTAGTTGGCCACAATGAAAGTGGCACGTATAACGTCGAAAATAGAATTCGGACACCGCTCTGAGTAAGACCAACGTGTTGTCCACCCTCTAGTCTTCAATGAGGTTAAGCCGCGATACCTAAGACAGATCTGCACTCGATGACACCTCGATAACAGCCGGTCCCCACACCTCCATCTTGCTCTCCTTACCTCAGTATACATCATATCAGTCTGTGACGCTGGCTTTGCAACATCTTGCGTGCCTTTAGGTTCGCCGCGACTAACACTTACCATGCACTGACCACAAAAAATTGGAGGCGCCGCGGCTTGAACCCTGGACCTTTCACATGCGAAGCGAACGCTCTACCAACTGAGCTACGCCCCATGCACGACCAATCTGCGCTATTCCCCATTCTTTGCGACTCAGATGCGCACGGACACGATGGTTGGTTGGTTTGTAGCGGTGAAGGGAGCAGAGTACAAAGGCGCGGACCCGTTCATATACACAAAAGTTCCAAGTAGTTTCGATGCTCTGGTATTACAAATGCAAATTCCGTCTGTTTTTAACGTCTTAAATTGAAAGAGCCGTCACAAATTGCTCCGTTTTCACTCCTTGTCGACAATCATACCGCACCTGAGGTAACAATCACATCTCGAGCCCCATTGTGCACTCCATTATTCATGCCAACTCAGTGTCTCGCTCTTTACTACTGTGTACCAATGTTGTCGTCCAACTGCAAAACACTGGGCCACAACAAGTTTCCGCGTCTCCATTGCACTGCGGATACTACGAAACGCTCCCCAAACTTGGCACTTACCCACGCAGCCGACTTTTCCGACTTTCCACGACGCTCACGCTAGTGACAGCATTATTTATAGTTCGACGTCGCGCCAAAGCGAATGAGCACATTTCGCCTACGGCTTAGGCCGCCCTCCTAGTGTGGCTGCTCGGTGTCTGCAGGCAGCGAGGGTCTGCAAGCTTCCTGTGTTCGCACCTATGTCACCTGTGCTTGCTTGTCAGAGACAGACTATCGCAAAACATACAACTCACTCCATGAATTGATTGCTACGGCATCTGTTATCAGCAGTCACAACTAGCAACACCAGTAGCAGCCGACTGCACGCAAAGAATAGGAATGTGCAGTGGGATTTACGTGAACTCGGCGCAAGGCAGATCTTTCCGACATAGGCTTGAGAATCTTACGGGAACACTTGTACTGTTTCTAAATTAAGTGTAGGCGTGGGAGGAGGGTGCTTCCTGCGCACTAATAACAGCACGCTTGTCAATTGTGGATGCTAATCATTCGCTTGTATCTTCCTAGACACATCTGCTGGCTGTGAATTATTCCACTTGCATGGCAAGGTGCGCATGTAGGTATGTTAAAAATTCCCAGTACCTCTCGCATACTAAGCGAGCGCTCTGCCATCTGAGCTACGCCCGCCTCCCCGAAGACTAATGGTGCTACATACAGCCATATAGACGACATAGACCCTTGCACTCCCATTATTCAGCAGACAAACACTACTCTCTTTGTATCCGTTAGGGTGTCTTTCAGGTTTCGTGCATTCTGTATCGAATCGTAGTTGGCCACAATGAAAGTGGCACGTATAACGTCGAAAATAGAATTCGGACACCGCTCTGAGTAAGACCAACGTGTTGTCCACCCTCTAGTCTTCAATGAGGTTAAGCCGCGATACCTAAGACAGATCTGCACTCGATGACACCTCGATAACAGCCGGTCCCCACACCTCCATCTTGCTCTCCTTACGTCAGTATACATCATATCAGTCTGTGACGCTGGCCTTGCAACATCTTGCGTGCCTTTAGGTTCGCCGCGACCAACACTTACCATGCACTGACCACAAAAAATGGAGGCTCCGCGGCTTGAACCCTGGACCTTTAACATGCGAAGCGAACGCTCTACCAACTGAGCTACGCCCCATGCACGACCAATCTGCGCTATTCCCCATTCTTTGCGACTCAGATGCGCACGGACACGATGGTTGGTTGGTTTGTAGCGGTGAAGGGAGCAGAGTACAAAGGCGCGGACCCGTTCATATACACAAAAGTTCCAAGTAGTTTCGATGCTCTGGTATTACAAATGCAAATTCCGTCTGTTTTTAACGTCTTAAATTGAAAGAGCCGTCACAAATTGCTCCGTTTTCACTCCTTGTCGACAATCATACCGCACCTGAGGTAACAAACATATCTCGAGCCCCATTGTGCACTCCATTATTCATGCCAACTCAGTGCCTCGCTCTTTACTACTGATTACCAATCTTGTCGTCCAACTGCAAAACACTGGGCCACAATAAGTTTCCGCGTCTCCATTGCACTGCGCATACTACGAAACGCTCCCCAAACTTGGCACTCACCCACGCAGCCGACTTTTCCGACTTTCCACGACGCTCACGCTAGTGACAGCATTATTTATAGTTCGACGTCGCGCCAAAGCCAATGAGCACATTTCGCCTACTTCTTAGGCCGCCCTCCTAGTGTGGCTGCTCGGTGTCTGCAGGCAGCGAGGGTCTGCAAGCTTCCTGTGTTCGCACCTATGTCACCTGTGCTTGCTTGTCAGAGACAGACTATCGCAAAACATACAACTCACTCCATGAATTGATTGCTACGGCATCTGTTATCAGCAGTCACAACTAGCAACACCAGCAGCAGCCGACTGCACGCAAAGAATAGGAATGTGCAGTGGGATTTACGTGAACTCGGCGCAAGGCAGATCTTTCCGACATAGGCTTGCGAATCTTACGGGAACACTTGTACTGTTTCTAAATTAAGTGTAGGCGTGGGAGGAGGGTGCTTCCTGCGCACTAATAACAGCACGCTTGTCAATTGTGGATGCTAATCATTCGCTTGTATCTTCCTAGACACATCTGCTGGCTGTGAATTATTCCACTTGCATGGCAAGGTGCGCATGTACGTGTGTTAAAAATTCCCAGTACCTCTCGCATACTAAGCGAGCGCTCTGCCATCTGTGCTACGCCCGCCTCCCCGAAGACTAATGGTGCTACATACAGCCATATAGACGACATAGACCCTTGCACTCCCATTATTCAGCAGACAAACACTACTCTCTATGTATCCGTTAGGGTGTCTTTCAGGTTTCGTGCATTCTGTATCGAATCGTAGTTGGCCACAATGAAAGTGGCACGTATAACGTCGAAAATAGAATTCGGACACCGCTCTGAGTAAGACCAACGTGTTGTCCACCCTCTAGACTTCAATGAGGTTAAGCCGCGATACCTAAGACAGATCTGCACTCGATGACACCTCGATAACAGCCGGTCCCCACACTTACATCTTGCTCTCCTTACGTCAGTATGCATCATATCAGTCTGTGACGCTGGCTTTGCAACATCTTGCGTGCCTTTAGGTTCGCCGCGACCAACACTTACCATGCACTGACCACAGAAAATGGAGGCGCCGCGGCTTGAACCCTGGACCTTTCACATGCGAAGCGAACGCTCTACCAACTGAGCTACGCCCCATGCACGACCAAACTGCGCTATTCCCCATTCTTTGTGACTCAGATGCGCACGGACACGATGGTTGGTTGGTTTGTAGCGGTGAAGGGAGCAGAGTACAAAGGCGCGGACCCGTTCATATACACAAAAGTTCCAAGTAGTTTCGATGCTCTGGTATTACAAATGCAAATTCCGTCTGTTTTTAACGTCTTAAATTGAAAGAGCCGTCACAAATTGCTCCGTTTTCACTCCTTGTCGACAATCATACCGCACCTGAGGTAACAAACACATCTCGAGCCCCATTGTGCACTCCATTATTCATGCCAACTCAGTGCCTCGCTCTTTACTACTGTGTACCAATGTTGTCGTCCAACTGCAAAACACTGGGCCACAACAAGTTTCCGCGTCTCCATTGCACTGCGGATACTACGAAACGCTCCCCAAACTTGGCACTCACCCACGCAGCCGACTTTTCCGACTTTCCACGACGCTCACGCAACGCTCACGCTAGTGACAGCATTATTTATAGTTCGACGTCGCGCCAAAGCGAATGAGCACATTTCGCCTACGGCTTAGGCCGCCCTCCTAGTGTGGCTGCTCGGTGTCTGCAGGCAGCGAGGGTCTGCAAGCTTCCTGTGTTCGCACCTATGTCACCTGTGCTTGCTTGTCAGAGACAGACTATCGCAAAACATACAACTCACTCCATGAATTGATTGCTACGGCATCTGTTATCAGCAGTCACAACTAGCAACACCAGTAGCAGCCGACTGCACGCAAAGAATAGGAATGTGCAGTGGGATTTACGTGAACTCGGCGCAAGGCAGATCTTTCCGACATAGGCTTGAGAATCTTACGGGAACACTTGTACTGTTTCTAAATTAAGTGTAGGCGTGGGAGGAGGGTGCTTCCTGCGCACTAATAACAGCACGCTTGTCAATTGTGGATGCTAATCATTCGCTTGTATCTTCCTAGACACATCTGCTGGCTGTGAATTATTCCACTTGCATGGCAAGGTGCGCATGTACGTGTGTTAAAAATTCCCAGTACCTCTCGCATACTAAGCGAGCGCTCTGCCATCTGAGCTACGCCCGCCTCCCCGAAGACTAGTGGTGCTACATACAGCCATATAGACGACATAGACCCTTGCACTCCCATTATTCAGCTGACAAACACTACTCTCTATGTATCCGTTAGGGTGTCTTTCAGGTTTCGTGCATTCTGTATCGAATCGTAGTTGGCCACAATGAAAGTGGCACGTATAACGTCGAAAATAGAATTCGGACACCGCTCTGAGTAAGACCAACGTGTTGTCCACCCTCTAGACTTCAATGAGGTTAAGCCGCGATACCTAAGACAGATCTGCACTCGATGACACCTCGATAACAGCCGGTCCCCACACTTACATCTTGCTCTCCTTACGTCGGTATACATCATATCAGTCTGTGACGCTAGCTTTGCAACATCTTGCATGCCTTTAGGTTCGCCGCGACCAACACTTACCATTCACTGACCACAAAAATTGGAGGCGCCGCGGCTTGAACCCTGGACCTTTCACATGCGAAGCGAACGCTCTACCAACTGAGCTACGCCCCATGCACGACCGAACTGCGCTATCCCCATTCTTTGCGACTCAGATGCGCACGGACACGATGGTTGGTTGGTTTATAGCGGTGAAGGGAGCAGAGTACAAAGGCGCGGACCCGTTCATATACACAAAAGTTCCAAGTAGTTTCGATGCTCTGGTATTACAAATGCAAATTCCGTCTGTTTTTAACGTCTTAAATTGAAAGAGCCGTCACAAATTGCTCCGTTTTCACTCCTTGTCGACAATCATACCGCACCTGAGGTAACAAACACATCTCTAGCCCCATTGTGCACTCCATTATTCATGCCAACTCAGTGCCTCGCTCTTTATTACTGTGTACCAATGTTGTCGTCCAACTGCAAAACACTGGGCCACAACAAGTTTCCGCGTCTCCATTGCACTGCGGATACTACGAAACGCTCCCCAAACTTGGCACTCACCCACGCAGCCGACTTTTCCGACTTTCCACGACGCTCACGCTAGTGACAGCATTATTTATAGTTCGACGTCGCGCCAAAGCGAATGAGCACATTTCGCCTACGGCTTAGGCCGCCCTCATAGTGTGGCTGCTCGGTGTCTGCAGGCAGCGAGGGTCTGCAAGCTTCCTGTGTTCGCACCTATGTCACCTGTGCTTGCTTGTCAGAGACAGACTATCGCAAAACATACAACTCACTCCATGAATTGATTGCTACGGCATCTGTTATCAGCAGTCACAACTAGCAACACCAGTAGCAGCCGACTGCACGCAAAGAATAGGAATGTGCAGTGGGATTTACGTGAACTCGGCGCAAGGCAGATCTTTCCGACATAGGCTTGAGAATCTTACGGGAACACTTGTACTGTTTCTAAATTAAGTGTAGGCGTGGGAGGAGGGTGCTTCCTGCGCACTAATAACAGCACGCTTGTCAATTGTGGATGCTAATCATTCGCTTGTATCTTCCTAGACACATCTGCTGGCTGTGAATTATTCCACTTGCATGGCAAGGTGCGCATGTAGGTGTGTTAAAAATTCCCAGTACCTCTCGCATACTAAGCGAGCGCTCTGCCATCTGAGCTACGCCCGCCCCCCGAAGACTAGTGGTGCTACATACAGCAATATAGACGACATAGACCCTTGCACTCCCATTATTCAGCAGACAAACACTACTCTCTATGTATCCGTTAGGGTGTCTTTCAGGTTTCGTGCATTCTGTATCGAATCGTAGTTGGCCACAATGAAAGTGGCACGTATAACGTCGAAAATAGAATTCGGACACCGCTATGAGTAAGACCAACGTGTTGTCCACCCTCTAGACTTCAATGAGGTTAAGCCGCGATACCTAAGACAGATCTTCACTCGATGACACCTCGATAACAGCCGGTCCCCACACTTACATCTTGCTCTCCTTACGTCAGTATACATCATATCAGTCTGTGACGCTAGCTTTGCAACATCTTGCGTGCCTTTAGGTTCGCCGCGACCAAGACTTACCATTCACTGACCACAAAAATTGGAGGCCCCGCGGCTTGAACCCTGGACCTTTCACATGCGAAGCGAACGCTCTACCAACTGAGCTACGCCCCATGCACGCCCGAACTGCGCTATCCCCATTGTTTGCGACTCAGATGCGCACGGACACGATGGTTGGTTGGTTTATAGCGGTGAAGGGAGCAGAGTACAAAGGCGCGGACCCGTTCATATACACAAAAGTTCCAAGTAGTTTCGATGCTCTGGTATTACAAATGCAAATTCCGTCTGTTTTTAACGTCTTAAATTGAAAGAGCCGTCACAAATTGCTCCGTTTTCACTCCTTGTCGACAATCATACCGCACCTGAGGTAACAAACACATCTCGAGCCCCATTGTGCACTCCATTATTCATGCCAACTCAGTGCCTCGCTCTTTACTACTGTGTACCAATGTTGTCGTCCAACTGCAAAACACTGGGCCACAACAAGTTTCCGCGTCTCCATTGCACTGCGGATACTACGAAACGCTCCCCAAACTTGGCACTCACCCACGCAGCCGACTTTTCCGACTTTCCACGACGCTCACGCTAGTGACAGCATTATTTATAGTTCGACGTCGCGCCAAAGCGAATGAGCACATTTCGCCTACGGCTTAGGCCGCCCTCCTAGTGTGGCTGCTCGGTGTCTGCAGGCAGCGAGGGTCTGCAAGCTTCCTGTGTTCGCACCTATGTCACCTGTGCTTGCTTGTCAGAGACAGACTATCGCAAAACATACAACTCACTCCATGAATTGATTGCTACGGCATCTGTTATCAGCAGTCACAACTAGCAACACCAGTAGCAGCCGACTGCACGCAAAGAATAGGAATGTGCAGTGGGATTTACGTGAACTCGGCGCAAGGCAGATCTTTCCGACATAGGCTTGAGAATCTTACGGGAACACTTGTACTGTTTCTAAATTAAGTGTAGGCGTGGGAGGAGGGTGCTTCCTGCGCACTAATAACAGCACGCTTGTCAATTGTGGATGCTAATCATTCGCTTGTATCTTCCTAGACACATCTGCTGGCTGTGAATTATTCCACTTGCATGGCAAGGTGCGCATGTACGTGTGTTAAAAATTCCCAGTACCTCTCGCATACTAAGCGAGCGCTCTGCCATCTGAGCTACGCCCGCCCCCCCGAAGACTAGTGGTGCTACATACAGCCATACAGACGACATAGACCCTTGCACTCCCATTATTCAGCAGACAAACACTACTCTCTATGTATCCGTTAGGGTGTCTTTCAGGTTTCGTGCATTCTGTATCGAATCGTAGTTGGCCACAATGAAAGTGGCACGTATAACGTCGAAAATAGAATTCGGACACCGCTCTGAGTAAGACCAACGTGTTGTCCACCCTCTAGACTTCAATGAGGTTAAGCCGCGATACCTAAGACAGATCTGCACTCGATGACACCTCGATAACAGCCGGTCCCCACACTTACATCTTGCTCTCCTTACGTCAGTATACATCATATCAGTCTGTGACGCTAGCTTTGCAACATCTTGCGTGCCTTTAGGTTCGCCGCGACCAACACTTACCATTCACTGACCACAAAAATTGGAGGCGCCGCGGCTTGAACCCTGGACCTTTCACATGCGAAGCGAACGCTCTACCAACTGAGCTACGCCCCATGCACGACCGAACTGCGCTATCCCCATTCTTTGCGACTCAGATGCGCACGGACACGATGGTTGGTTGGTTTATAGCGGTGAAGGGAGCAGAGTACAAAGGCGCGGACCCGTTCATATACACAAAAGTTCCAAGTAGTTTCGATGCTCTGGTATTACAAATGCAAATTCCGTCTGTTTTTAACGTCTTAAATTGAAAGAGCCGTCACAAATTGCTCCGTTTTCACTCCTTGTCGACAATCATACCGCACCTGAGGTAACAAACACATCTCGAGCCCCATTGTGCACTCCATTATTCATGCCAACTCAATGCCTCGCTCTTTACTACTGTGTACCAATGTTGTCGTCCAACTGCAAAACACTGGGCCACAACAAGTTTCCGCGTCTCCATTGCACTGCGGATACTACGAAACGCTCCCCAAACTTGGCACTCACCCACGCAGCCGACTTTTCCGACTTTCCACGACGCTCACGCTAGTGACAGCATTATTTATAGTTCGACGTCGCGCCAAAGTGAATGAGCACATTTCGCCTACGGCTTAGGCCGCCCTCCTAGTGTGGCTGCTCGGTGTCTGCAGGCAGCGAGGGTCTGCAAGCTTCCTGTGTTCGCACCTATGTCACCTGTGCTTGCTTGTCAGAGACAGACTATCGCAAAACATACAACTCACTCCATGAATTGATTGCTACGGCATCTGTTATCAGCAGTCACAACTAGCAACACCAGTAGCAGCCGACTGCACGCAAAGAATAGGAATGTGCAGTGGGATTTACGTGAACTCGGCGCAAGGCAGATCTTTCCGACATAGGCTTGAGAATCTTACGGGAACACTTGTACTGTTTCTAAATTAAGTGTAGGCGTGGGAGGAGGGTGCTTCCTGCGCACTAATAACAGCACGCTTGTCAATTGTGGATGCTAATCATTCGCTTGTATCTTCCTAGACACATCTGCTGGCTGTGAATTATTCCACTTGCATGGCAAGGTGCGCATGTAGGTGTGTTAAAAATTCCCAGTACCTCTCGCATACTAAGCGAGCGCTCTGCCATCTGAGCTACGCCCGCCCCCCCGAAGACTAGTGGTGCTACATACAGCCATACAGACGACATAGACCCTTGCACTCCCATTATTCAGCAGACAAACACTACTCTCTATGTATCCGTTAGGGTGTCTTTCAGGTTTCGTGCATTCTGTATCGAATCGTAGTTGGCCACAATGAAAGTGGCACGTATAACGTCGAAAATAGAATTCGGACACCGCTCTGAGTAAGACCAACGTGTTGTCCACCCTCTAGACTTCAATGAGGTTAAGCCGCGATACCTAAGACAGATCTGCACTCGATGACACCTCGATAACAGCCGGTCCCCACACTTACATCTTGCTCTCTCTACGTCAGTATACATCATATCAGTCTGTGACGCTAGCTTTGCAACATCTTGCGTGCCTTTAGGTTCGCCGCGACCAACACTTACCATTCACTGACCACAAAAATTGGAGGCGCCGCGGCTTGAACCCTGGACCTTTCACATGCGAAGCGAACGCTCTACCAACTAAGCTACGCCCCATGCACGACCGAACTGCGCTATCCCTATTCTTTGGACTCAGATGCGCACGGACACGATGGTTGGTTGGTTTATAGCGGTGAAGGGAGCAGAGTACAAAGGCGCGGACCCGTTCATATACACAAAAGTTCCAAGTAGTTTCGATGCTCTGGTATTACAAATGCAAATTCCGTCTGTTTTTAACGTCTTAAATTGAAAGAGCCGTCACAAATTGCTCCGTTTTCACTCCTTGTCGACAATCATACCGCACCTGAGGTAACAAACACATCTCGAGCCCCATTGTGCACTCCATTATTCATGCCAACTCAGTGCCTCGCTCTTTACTACTGTGTACCAATGTTGTCGTCCAACTGCAAAACACTGGGCCACAACAAGTTTCCGCGTCTCCATTGCACTGCGGATACTACGAAACGCTCCCCAAACTTGGCACTTACCCACGCAGCCGACTCTTCCGACTTTCCACGACGCTCACGCTAGTGACAGCATTATTTATAGTTCGACGTCGCGCCAAAGCGAATGAGCACATTTCGCCTACGGCTTAGGCCGCCCTCCTAGTGTGGCTGCTCGGTGTCTGCAGGCAGCGAGGGTCTGCAAGCTTCCTGTGTTCGCACCTATGTCACCTGTGCTTGCTTGTCAGAGACAGACTATCGCAAAACATACAACTCACTCCATGAATTGATTGCTACGGCATCTGTTATCAGCAGTCACAACTAGCAACACCAGTAGCAGCCGACTGCACGCAAAGAATAGGAATGTGCAGTGGGATTTACGTGAACTCGGCGCAAGGCAGTTCTTCCCGACATAGGCTTGAGAATCTTACGGGAACACTTGTACTGTTTCTAAATTAAGTGTAGGCGTGGGAGGAGGGTGCTTCCTGCGCACTAATAACAGCACGCTTGTCAATTGTGGATGCTAATCATTCGCTTGTATCTTCCTAGACACATCTGCTGGCTGTGAATTATTCCACTTGCATGGCAAGGTGCGCATGTACGTGTGTTAAGAATTCCCAGTACCTCTCGCATACTAAGCGAGCGCTCTGCCATCTGAGCTACGCCCGCCTCCCCGAAGACTAGTGGTGCTACATACAGCCATATAGACGACATAGACCCTTGCACTCCCATTATTCAGCAGACAAACACTACTCTCTATGTATCCGTTAGGGTGTCTTTCAGGTTTCGTGCATTCTGTATCGAATCGTAGTTGGCCACAATGAAAGTGGCACGTATAACGTCGAAAATAGAATTCGGACACCGCTCTGAGTAAGACCAACGTGTTGTCCACCCTCTAGACTTCAATGAGGTTAAGCCGCGATACCTAAGACAGATCTGCACTCGATGACACCTCGATAACAGCCGGTCCCCACACTTACATCTTGCTCTCCTTACGTCAGTATACATCATATCAGTCTGTGACGCTAGCTTTGCAACATCTTGCGTGCCTTTAGGTTCGCCGCGACCAACACTTACCATTCACTGACCACAAAAATTGGAGGCGCCGCGGCTTGAACCCTGGACCTTTCACATGCGAAGCGAACGCTCTACCAACTAAGCTACGCCCCATGCACGACCGAACTGCGCTATCCCCATTCTTTGCGACTCAGATGCGCACGGACACGATGGTTGGTTGGTTTATAGCGGTGAAGGGAGCAGAGTACAAAGGCGCGGACCCGTTCATATACACAAAAGTTCCAAGTAGTTTCGATGCTCTGGTATTACAAATGCAAATTCCGTCTGTTTTTAACGTCTTAAATTGAAAGAGCCGTCACAAATTGCTCCGTTTTCACTCCTTGTCGACAATCATACCGCACCTGAGGTAACAAACACATCTCGAGCCCCATTGTGCACTCCATTATTCATGCCAACTCAGTGCCTCGCTCTTTACTACTGTGTACCAATGTTGTCGTCCAACTGCAAAACACTGGGCCACAACAAGTTTCCGCGTCTCCATTGCACTGCGGATACTACGAAACGCTCCCCAAACTTGGCACTTACCCACGCAGCCGACTCTTCCGACTTTCCACGACGCTCACGCTAGTGACAGCATTATTTATAGTTCGACGTCGCGCCAAAGCGAATGAGCACATTTCGCCTACGGCTTAGGCCGCCCTCCTAGTGTGGCTGCTCGGTGTCTGCAGGCAGCGAGGGTCTGCAAGCTTCCTGTGTTCGCACCTATGTCACCTGTGCTTGCTTGTCAGAGACAGACTATCGCAAAACATACAACTCACTCCATGAATTGATTGCTACGGCATCTGTTATCAGCAGTCACAACTAGCAACACCAGTAGCAGCCGACTGCACGCAAAGAATAGGAATGTGCAGTGGGATTTACGTGAACTCGGCGCAAGGCAGTTCTTCCCGACATAGGCTTGAGAATCTTACGGGAACACTTGTACTGTTTCTAAATTAAGTGTAGGCGTGGGAGGAGGGTGCTTCCTGCGCACTAATAACAGCACGCTTGTCAATTGTGGATGCTAATCATTCGCTTGTATCTTCCTAGACACATCTGCTGGCTGTGAATTATTCCACTTGCATGGCAAGGTGCGCATGTACGTGTGTTAAGAATTCCCAGTACCTCTCGCATACTAAGCGAGCGCTCTGCCATCTGAGCTACGCCCGCCTCCCCGAAGACTAGTGGTGCTACATACAGCCATATAGACGACATAGACCCTTGCACTCCCATTATTCAGCAGACAAACACTACTCTCTATGTATCCGTTAGGGTGTCTTTCAGGTTTCGTGCATTCTGTATCGAATCGTAGTTGGCCACAATGAAAGTGGCACGTATAACGTCGAAAATAGAATTCGGACACCGCTCTGAGTAAGACCAACGTGTTGTCCACCCTCTAGACTTCAATGAGGTTAAGCCGTGATACCTAAGACAGATCTGCACTCGATGACACCTCGATAACAGCCGGTCCCCACACTTACATCTTGCTCTCCTTACGTCAGTATACATCATATCAGTCTGTGACGCTAGCTTTGCAACATCTTGCGTGCCTTTAGGTTCGCCGCAACCAACACTTACCATTCACTGACCACAAAAATTGGAGGCGCCGCGGCTTGAACACTGGACCTTTCACATGCAAAGCGAACGCTCTACCAACTGAGCTACGCCCCATGCACGACCGAACTGCGCTATCCCCCTTCTTTGCGACTCAGATGCGCACGGACACTATGGTTGGTTGGTTTATAGCGGTGAAGGGAGCAGAGTACAAAGGCGCGGACCCGTTCATATACACAAAAGTTCCAAGTAGTTTCGATGCTCTGGTATTACAAATGCAAATTCCGTCTGTTTTTAACGTCTTAAATTGAAAGAGCCGTCACAAATTGCTCCGTTTTCACTCCTTGTCGACAATCATACCGCACCTGAGGTAACAAACACATCTCGAGCCCCATTGTGCACTCCATTATTCATGCCAACTCAGTGCCTCGCTCTTTACTACTGTGTACCAATGTTGTCGTCCAACTGCAAAACACTGGGCCACAACAAGTTTCCGCGTCTCCATTGCACTGCGGATACTACGAAACGCTCCCCAAACTTGGCACTCACCCACGCAGCCGACTTTTCCGACTTTCCACGACGCTCACGCTAGTGACAGCATTATTTATAGTTCGACGTCGCGCCAAAGCGAATGAGCACATTTCGCCTACGGCTTAGGCCGCCCTCCTAGTGTGGCTGCTCGGTGTCTGCAGGCAGCGAGGGTCTGCAAGCTTCCTGTGTTCGCACCTATGTCACCTGTGCTTGCTTGTCAGAGACAGACTATCGCAAAACATACAACTCACTCCATGAATTGATTGCTACGGCATCTGTTATCAGCAGTCACAACTAGCAACACCAGTAGCAGCCGACTGCACGCAAAGAATAGGAATGTGCAGTGGGATTTACGTGAACTCGGCGCAAGGCAGATCTTTCCGACATAGGCTTGAGGATCTTACGGGAACACTTGTACTGTTTCTAAATTAAGTGTAGGCGTGGGAGGAGGGTGCTTCCTGCGCACTAATAACAGCACGCTTGTCAATTGTGGATGCTAATCATTCGCTTGTATCTTCCTAGACACATCTGCTGGCTGTGAATTATTCCACTTGCATGGCAAGGTGCGCATGTACGTGTGTTAAAAATTCCCAGTACCTCTCGCATACTAAGCGAGCGCTCTGCCATCTGAGCTACGCCCGCCCCCCCGAAGACTAGTGGTGCTACATACAGCCATACAGACGACATAGACCCTTGCACTCCCATTATTCAGCAGACAAACACTACTCTCTATGTATCCGTTAGGGTGTCTTTCAGGTTTCGTGCATTCTGTATCGAATCGTAGTTGGCCACAACGAAAGTGGCACGTATAACGTCGAAAATAGAATTCGGACACCGCTCTGAGTAAGACCAACGTGTTGTCCACCCTCTAGACTTCAATGAGGTTAAGCCGCGATACCTAAGACAGATCTGCACTCGATGACACCTCGATAACAGCCGGTCCCCACACTTACATCTTGCTCTCCTTACGTCAGTATACATCATATCAGTCTGTGATGCTAGCTTTGCAACATCTTGCGTGCCTTTAGGTTCGCCGCGACCAACACTTACCATTCACTGACCACAAAAATTGGAGGCGCCGCGGCTTGAACACTGGACCTTTCACATACGAAGCGAACGCTCTACCAACTGAGCTACGCCCCATGCACGACCGAACTGCGCTATCCCCATTCTTTGCGACTCAGATGCGCACGGACACTATGGTTGGTTGGTTTATAGCGGTGAAGGGAGCAGAGTACAAAGGCGCGGACCCGTTCATATACACAAAAGTTCCAAGTAGTTTCGATGCTCTGGTATTACAAATGCAAATTCCGTCTGTTTTTAACGTCTTAAATTGAAAGAGCCGTCACAAATTGCTCCGTTTTCACTCCTTGTCGACAATCATACCGCACCTGAGGTAACAAACACATCTCGAGCCCCATTGTGCACTCCATTATTCATGCCAACTCAGTGCCTCGCTCTTTACTACTGTGTACCAATGTTGTCGTCCAACTGCAAAACACTGGGCCACAACAAGTTTCCGCGTCTCCATTGCACTGCGGATACTACGAAACGCTCCCCAAACTTGGCACTCACCCACGCAGCCGACTTTTCCGACTTTCCACGACGCTCACGCTAGTGACAGCATTATTTATAGTTCGACGTCGCGCCAAAGCGAATGAGCACATTTCGCCTACGGCTTAGGCCGCCCTCCTAGTGTGGCTGCTCGGTGTCTGCAGGCAGCGAGGGTCTGCAAGCTTCCTGTGTTCGCACCTATGTCACCTGTGCTTGCTTGTCAGAGACAGACTATCGCAAAACATACAACTCACTCCATGAATTGATTGCTACGGCATCTGTTATCAGCAGTCACAACTAGCAACACCAGTAGCAGCCGACTGCACGCAAAGAATAGGAATGTGCAGTGGGATTTACGTGAACTCGGCGCAAGGCAGATCTTTCCGACATAGGCTTGAGAATCTTACGGGAACACTTGTACTGTTTCTAAATTAAGTGTAGGCGTGGGAAGAGGGTGCTTCCTGCGCACTAATAACAGCACGCTTGTCAATTGTGGATGCTAATCATTCGCTTGTATCTTCCTAGACACATCTGCTGGCTGTGAATTATTCCACTTGCATGGCAAGGTGCGCATGTACGTGTGTTAAAAATTCCCAGTACCTCTCGCATACTAAGCGAGCGCTCTGCCATCTGAGCTACGCCCGCCCCCCCGAAGACTAGTGGTGCTACATACAGCCATACAGACGACATAGACCCTTGCACTCCCATTATTCAGCAGACAAACACTACTCTCTATGTATCCGTTAGGGTGTCTTTCAGGTTTCGTGCATTCTGTATCGAATCGTAGTTGGCCACAACGAAAGTGGCACGTATAACGTCGAAAATAGAATTCGGACACCGCTCTGAGTAAGACCAACGTGTTGTCCACCCTCTAGACTTCAATGAGGTTAAGCCGCGATACCTAAGACAGATCTGCACTCGATGACACCTCGATAACAGCCGGTCCCCACACTTACATCTTGCTCTCCTTACGTCAGTATACATCATATCAGTCTGTGACGCTAGCTTTGCAACATCTTGCGTGCCTTTAGGTTCGCCGCGACCAACACTTACCATTCACTGACCACAAAAATTGGAGGCGCCGCGGCTTGAACACTGGACCTTTCACATGCGAAGCGAACGCTCTACCAACTGAGCTACGCCCCATGCACGACCGAACTGCGCTATCCCCATTCTTTGCGACTCAGATGCGCACGGACACTATGGTTGGTTGGTTTATAGCGGTGAAGGGAGCAGAGTACAAAGGCGCGGACCCGTTCATATACACAAAAGTTCCAAGTAGTTTCGATGCTCTGGTATTACAAATGCAAATTCCGTCTGTTTTTAACGTCTTAAATTGAAAGAGCCGTCACAAATTGCTCCGTTTTCACTCCTTGTCGACAATCATACCGCACCTGAGGTAACAAACACATCTCGAGCCCCATTGTGCACTCCATTATTCATGCCAACTCAGTGCCTCGCTCTTTACTACTGTGTACCAATGTTGTCGTCCAACTGCAAAACACTGGGCCACAACAAGTTTCCGCGTCTCCATTGCACTGCGGATACTACGAAACGCTCCCCAAACTTGGCACTCACCCACGCAGCCGACTTTTCCGACTTTCCACGACGCTCACGCTAGTGACAGCATTATTTATAGTTCGACGTCGCGCCAAAGCGAATGAGCACATTTCGCCTACGGCTTAGGCCGCCCTCCTAGTGTGGCTGCTCGGTGTCTGCAGGCAGCGAGGGTCTGCAAGCTTCCTGTGTTCGCACCTATGTCACCTGTGCTTGCTTGTCAGAGACAGACTATCGCAAAACATACAACTCACTCCATGAATTGATTGCTACGGCATCTGTTATCAGCAGTCACAACTAGCAACACCAGTAGCAGCCGACTGCACGCAAAGAATAGGAATGTGCAGTGGGATTTACGTGAACACGGCGCAAGGCAGATCTTTCCGACATAGGCTTGAGAATCTTACGGGAACACTTGTACTGTTTCTAAATTAAGTGTAGGCGTGGGAGGATGGTGCTTCCTGCGCACTAATAACAGCACGCTTGTCAATTGTGGATGCTAATCATTCGCTTGTATCTTCCTAGACACATCTGCTGGCTGTGAATTATTCCACTTGCATGGCAAGGTGCGCATGTACGTGTGTTAAAAATTCCCAGTACCTCTCGCATACTAAGCGAGCGCTCTGCCATCTGAGCTACGCCCGCCCCCCCCCCGAAAACTAGTGGTGCTACATACAGCCATACAGACGACATAGACCCTTGCACTCCCATTATTCAGCAGACAAACACTACTCTCTATGTATCCGTTAGGGTGTCTTTCAGGTTTCGTGCATTCTGTATCGAATCGTAGTTGGCCACAACGAAACTGGCACGTATAACGTCGAAAATAGAATTCGGACACCGCTCTGAGTAAGACCAACGTGTTGTCCACCCTCTAGACTTCAATGAGGTTAAACCGCGATACCTAAGACAGATCTGCACTCGATGACACCTCGATAACAGCCGGTCCCCACACTTACATCTTGCTCTCCTTACGTCAGTATACATCATATCAGTCTGTGACGCTAGCTTTGCAACATCTTGCGTGCCTTTAGGTTCGCCGCGACCAACACTTACCATTCACTGACCACAAAAATTGGAGGCGCCGCGGCTTGAACACTGGACCTTTCACATGCGAAGCGAACGCTCTACCAACTGAGCTACGCCCCATGCACGACCGAACTGCGCTATCCCCATTCTTTGCGACTCAGATGCGCACGGACACTATGGTTGGTTGGTTTATAGCGGTGAAGGGAGCAGAGTACAAAGGCGCGGACCCGTTCATATACACAAAAGTTCCAAGTAGTTTCGATGCTCTGGTATTACAAATGCAAATTCCGTCTGTTTTTAACGTCTTAAATTGAAAGAGCCGTCACAAATTGCTCCGTTTTCACTCCTTGTCGACAATCATACCGCACCTGAGGTAACAAACACATCTCGAGCCCCATTGTGCACTCCATTATTCATGCCAACTCAGTGCCTCGCTCTTTACTACTGTGTACCAATGTTGTCGTCCAACTGCAAAACACTGGGCCACAACAAGTTTCCGCGTCTCCATTGCACTGCGGATACTACGAAACGCTCCCCAAACTTGGCACTCACCCACGCAGCCGACTTTTCCGACTTTCCACGACGCTCACGCTAGTGACAGCATTATTTATAGTTCGACGTCGCGCCAAAGCGAATGAGCACATTTCGCCTACGGCTTAGGCCGCCCTCCTAGTGTGGCTGCTCGGTGTCTGCAGGCAGCGAGGGTCTGCAAGCTTCCTGTGTTCGCACCTATGTCACCTGTGCTTGCTTGTCAGAGACAGACTATCGCAAAACATACAACTCACTCCATGAATTGATTGCTACGGCATCTGTTATCAGCAGTCACAACTAGCAACACCAGTAGCAGCCGACTGCACGCAAAGAATAGGAATGTGCAGTGGGATTTACGTGAACTCGGCGCAAGGCAGATCTTTCCGACATAGGCTTGAGAATCTTACGGGAACACTTGTACTGTTTCTAAATTAAGTGTAGGCGTGGGAAGAGGGTGCTTCCTGCGCACTAATAACAGCACGCTTGTCAATTGTGGATGCTAATCATTCGCTTGTATCTTCCTAGACACATCTGCTGGCTGTGAATTATTCCACTTGCATGGCAAGGTGCGCATGTACGTGTGTTAAAAATTCCCAGTACCTCTCGCATACTAAGCGAGCGCTCTGCCATCTGAGCTACGCCCGCCCCCCCGAAGACTAGTGGTGCTACATACAGCCATACAGACGACATAGACCCTTGCACTCCCATTATTCAGCAGACAAACACTACTCTCTATGTATCCGTTAGGGTGTCTTTCAGGTTTCGTGCATTCTGTATCGAATCGTAGTTGGCCACAACGAAAGTGGCACGTATAACGTCGAAAATAGAATTCGGACACCGCTCTGAGTAAGACCAACGTGTTGTCCACCCTCTAGACTTCAATGAGGTTAAGCCGCGATACCTAAGACAGATCTGCACTCGATGACACCTCGATAACAGCCGGTCCCCACACTTACATCTTGCTCTCCTTACGTCAGTATACATCATATCAGTCTGTGACGCTAGCTTTGCAACATCTTGCGTGCCTTTAGGTTCGCCGCGACCAACACTTACCATTCACTGACCACAAAAATTGGAGGCGCCGCGGCTTGAACACTGGACCTTTCACATGCGAAGCGAACGCTCTACCAACTGAGCTACGCCCCATGCACGACCGAACTGCGCTATCCCCATTCTTTGCGACTCAGATGCGCACGGACACTATGGTTGGTTGGTTTATAGCGGTGAAGGGAGCAGAGTACAAAGGCGCGGACCCGTTCATATACACAAAAGTTCCAAGTAGTTTCGATGCTCTGGTATTACAAATGCAAATTCCGTCTGTTTTTAACGTCTTAAATTGAAAGAGCCGTCACAAATTGCTCCGTTTTCACTCCTTGTCGACAATCATACCGCACCTGAGGTAACAAACACATCTCGAGCCCCATTGTGCACTCCATTATTCATGCCAACTCAGTGCCTCGCTCTTTACTACTGTGTACCAATGTTGTCGTCCAACTGCAAAACACTGGGCCACAACAAGTTTCCGCGTCTCCATTGCACTGCGGATACTACGAAACGCTCCCCAAACTTGGCACTCACCCACGCAGCCGACTTTTCCGACTTTCCACGACGCTCACGCTAGTGACAGCATTATTTATAGTTCGACGTCGCGCCAAAGCGAATGAGCACATTTCGCCTACGGCTTAGGCCGCCCTCCTAGTGTGGCTGCTCGGTGTCTGCAGGCAGCGAGGGTCTGCAAGCTTCCTGTGTTCGCACCTATGTCACCTGTGCTTGCTTGTCAGAGACAGACTATCGCAAAACATACAACTCACTCCATGAATTGATTGCTACGGCATCTGTTATCAGCAGTCACAACTAGCAACACCAGTAGCAGCCGACTGCACGCAAAGAATAGGAATGTGCAGTGGGATTTACGTGAACACGGCGCAAGGCAGATCTTTCCGACATAGGCTTGAGAATCTTACGGGAACACTTGTACTGTTTCTAAATTAAGTGTAGGCGTGGGAGGATGGTGCTTCCTGCGCACTAATAACAGCACGCTTGTCAATTGTGGATGCTAATCATTCGCTTGTATCTTCCTAGACACATCTGCTGGCTGTGAATTATTCCACTTGCATGGCAAGGTGCGCATGTACGTGTGTTAAAAATTCCCAGTACCTCTCGCATACTAAGCGAGCGCTCTGCCATCTGAGCTACGCCCGCCCCCCCCCCGAAAACTAGTGGTGCTACATACAGCCATACAGACGACATAGACCCTTGCACTCCCATTATTCAGCAGACAAACACTACTCTCTATGTATCCGTTAGGGTGTCTTTCAGGTTTCGTGCATTCTGTATCGAATCGTAGTTGGCCACAACGAAACTGGCACGTATAACGTCGAAAATAGAATTCGGACACCGCTCTGAGTAAGACCAACGTGTTGTCCACCCTCTAGACTTCAATGAGGTTAAACCGCGATACCTAAGACAGATCTGCACTCGATGACACCTCGATAACAGCCGGTCCCCACACTTACATCTTGCTCTCCTTACGTCAGTATACATCATATCAGTCTGTGACGCTAGCTTTGCAACATCTTGCGTGCCTTTAGGTTCGCCGCGACCAACACTTACCATTCACTGACCACAAAAATTGGAGGCGCCGCGGCTTGAACACTGGACCTTTCACATGCGAAGCGAACGCTCTACCAACTGAGCTACGCCCCATGCACGACCGAACTGCGCTATCCCCATTCTTTGCGACTCAGATGCGCACGGACACTATGGTTGGTTGGTTTATAGCGGTGAAGGGAGCAGAGTACAAAGGCGCGGACCCGTTCATATACACAAAAGTTCCAAGTAGTTTCGATGCTCTGGTATTACAAATGCAAATTCCGTCTGTTTTTAACGTCTTAAATTGAAAGAGCCGTCACAAATTGCTCCGTTTTCACTCCTTGTCGACAATCATACCGCACCTGAGGTAACAAACACATCTCGAGCCCCATTGTGCACTCCATTATTCATGCCAACTCAGTGCCTCGCTCTTTACTACTGTGTACCAATGTTGTCGTCCAACTGCAAAACACTGGGCCACAACAAGTTTCCGCGTCTCCATTGCACTGCGGATACTACGAAACGCTCCCCAAACTTGGCACTCACCCACGCAGCCGACTTTTCCGACTTTCCACGACGCTCACGCTAGTGACAGCATTATTTATAGTTCGACGTCGCGCCAAAGCGAATGAGCACATTTCGCCTACGGCTTAGGCCGCCCTCCTAGTGTGGCTGCTCGGTGTCTGCAGGCAGCGAGGGTCTGCAAGCTTCCTGTGTTCGCACCTATGTCACCTGTGCTTGCTTGTCAGAGACAGACTATCGCAAAACATACAACTCACTCCATGAATTGATTGCTACGGCATCTGTTATCAGCAGTCACAACTAGCAACACCAGTAGCAGCCGACTGCACGCAAAGAATAGGAATGTGCAGTGGGATTTACGTGAACTCGGCGCAAGGCAGATCTTTCCGACATAGGCTTGAGAATCTTACGGGAACACTTGTACTGTTTCTAAATTAAGTGTAGGCGTGGGAGGAGGGTGCTTCCTGCGCACTAATAACAGCACGCTTGTCAATTGTGGATGCTAATCATTCGCTTGTATCTTCCTAGACACATCTGCTGGCTGTGAATTATTCCACTTGCATGGCAAGGTGCGCATGTAGGTGTGTTAAAAATTCCCAGTACCTCTCGCATACTAAGCGAGCGCTCTGCCATCTGAGCTACGCCCGCCCCCCCGAAGACTAGTGGTGCTACATACAGC
Source organism: Schistocerca gregaria (assembly GCF_023897955.1). Taxonomy (NCBI): domain Eukaryota; kingdom Metazoa; phylum Arthropoda; class Insecta; order Orthoptera; family Acrididae; genus Schistocerca; species Schistocerca gregaria. Next base: position 22,786,058 of record NC_064928.1, on the reverse strand, counting down.
CATACAGACGACATAGACCCTTGCACTCCCATTATTCAGCAGACAAACACTACTCTCTATGTATCCGTTAGGGTGTCTTTCAGGTTTCGTGCATTCTGTATCGAATCGTAGTTGGCCACAATGAAAGTGGCACGTATAACGTCGAAATTAGAATTCGGACACCGCTCTGAGTAAGACCAACGTGTTGTCCACCCTCTAGACTTCAATGAGGTTAATCCGCGATACCTAAGACAGATCTGCACTCGATGACACCTCGATAACAGCCGGTCCCCACACTTACATCATGCTCTCCTTACGTCAGTATACATCATATCAGTCTGTGACGCTAGCTTTGCAACATCTTGCGTGCCTTTAGGTTCGCCGCGACCAACACTTACCATTCACTGACCACAAAAATTGGAGGCGCCGCGGCTTGAACCCTGGACCTTTCACATGCGAAGCGAACGCTCTACCAACTGAGCTACGCCCCATGCACGACCGAACTGCGCTATCCCCATTCTTTGCGACTCAGATGCGCACGGACACGATGGTTGGTTGGTTTATAGCGGTGAAGGGAGCAGAGTACAAAGGCGCGGACCCGTTCATATACACAAAAGTTCCAAGTAGTTTCGATGCTCTGGTATTACAAATGCAAATTCCGTCTGTTTTTAACGTCTTAAATTGAAAGAGCCGTCACAAATTGCTCCGTTTTCACTCCTTGTCGACAATCATACCGCACCTGAGGTAACAAACACATCTCGAGCCCCATTGTCCACTCCATTATTCATGCCAACTCAATGCCTCGCTCTTTACTACTGTGTACCAATGTTGTCGTCCAACTGCAAAACACTGGGCCACAACAAGTTTCCGCGTCTCCATTGCACTGCGGATACTACGAAACGCTCCCCAAACTTGGCACTCACCCACGCAGCCGACTTTTCCGACTTTCCACGACGCTCACGCTAGTGACAGCATTATTTATAGTTCGACGTCGCGCCAAAGCGAATGAGCACATTTCGCCTACGGCTTAGGCCGCCCTCCTAGTGTGGCTGCTCGGTGTCTGCAGGCAGCGAGGGTCTGCAAGCTTCCTGTGTTCGCACCTATGTCACCTGTGCTTGCTTGTCAGAGACAGACTATCGCAAAACATACAACTCACTCCATGAATTGATTGCTACGGCATCTGTTATCAGCAGTCACAACTAGCAACACCAGTAGCAGCCGACTGCACGCAAAGAATAGGAATGTGCAGTGGGATTTACGTGAACTCGGCGCAAGGCAGATCTTTCCGACATAGGCTTGAGAATCTTACGGGAACACTTGTACTGTTTCTAAATTAAGTGTAGGCGTGGGAGGAGGGTGCTTCCTGCGCACTAATAACAGCACGCTTGTCAATTGTGGATGCTAATCATTCGCTTGTATCTTCCTAGACACATCTGCTGGCTGTGAATTATTCCACTTGCATGGCAAGGTGCGCATGTACGTGTGTTAAAAATTCCCAGTACCTCTCGCATACTAAGCGAGCGCTCTGCCATCTGAGCTACGCCCGCCCCCCCGAAGACTAGTGGTGCTACATACAGCCATACAGACGACATAGACCCTTGCACTCCCATTATTCAGCAGACAAACACTACTCTCTATGTATCCGTTAGGGTGTCTTTCAGGTTTCGTGCATTCTGTATCGAATCGTAGTTGGCCACAATGAAAGTGGCACGTATAACGTCGAAATTAGAATTCGGACACCGCTCTGAGTAAGACCAACGTGTTGTCCACCCTCTAGACTTCAATGAGGTTAAGCCGCGATACCTAAGACAGATCTGCACTCGATGACACCTCGATAACAGCCGGTCCCCACACTTACATCTTGCTCTCCTTACGTCAGTATACATCATATCAGTCTGTGACGCTAGCTTTGCAACATCTTGCGTGCCTTTAGGTTCGCCGCGACCAACACTTACCATTCACTGACCACAAAAATTGGAGGCGCCGCGGCTTGAACCCTGGACCTTTCACATGCGAAGCGAACGCTCTACCAACTGAGCTACGCCCCAGGCACGACCGAACTGCGCTATCCCCATTCTTTGCGACTCAGATGCGCACGGACACGATGGTTGGTTGGTTTATAGCGGTGAAGGGAGCAGAGTACAAAGGCGCGGACCCGTTCATATACACAAAAGTTCCAAGTAGTTTCGATGCTCTGGTATTACAAATGCAAATTCCGTCTGTTTTTAACGTCTTAAATTGAAAGAGCCGTCACAAATTGCTCCGTTTTCACTCCTTGTCGACAATCATACCGCACCTGAGGTAACAAACACATCTCGAGCCCCATTGTGCACTCCATTATTCATGCCAACTCAGTGCCTCGCTCTTTACTACTGTGTACCAATGTTGTCGTCCAACTGCAAAACACTGGGCCACAATAAGTTTCCGCGTCTCCATTGCACTGCGGATACTACGAAACGCTCCCCAAACTTGGCACTCACCCACGCAGCCGACTTTTCCGACTTTCCACGACGCTCACGCTAGTGACAGCATTATTTATAGTTCGACGTCGCGCCAAAGCGAATGAGCACATTTCGCCTACGGCTTAGGCCGCCCTCCTAGTGTGGCTGCTCGGTGTCTGCAGGCAGCGAGGGTCTGCAAGCTTCCTGTGTTCGCACCTATGTCACCTGTGCTTGCTTGTCAGAGACAGACTATCGCAAAACATACAACTCACTCCATGAATTGATTGCTACGGCATCTGTTATCAGCAGTCACAACTAGCAACACCAGTAGCAGCCGACTGCACGCAAAGAATAGGAATGTGCAGTGGGATTTACGTGAACTCGGCGCAAGGCAGATCTTTCCGACATAGGCTTGAGAATCTTACGGGAACACTTGTACTGTTTCTAAATTAAGTGTAGGCGTGGGAGGAGGGTGCTTCCTGCGCACTAATAACAGCACGCTTGTCAATTGTGGATGCTAATCATTCGCTTGTATCTTCCTAGACACATCTGCTGGCTGTGAATTATTCCACTTGCATGGCAAGGTGCGCATGTACGTGTGTTAAAAATTCCCAGTACCTCTCGCATACTAAGCGAGCGCTCTGCCATCTGAGCTACGCCCGCCCCCCCGAAGACTAGTGGTGCTACATACAGCCATACAGACGACATAGACCCTTGCACTCCCATTATTCAGCAGACAAACACTACTCTCTATGTATCCGTTAGGGTGTCTTTCAGGTTTCGTGCATTCTGTATCGAATCGTAGTTGGCCACAATGAAAGTGGCACGTATAACGTCGAAAATAGAATTCGGACACCGCTCTGAGTAAGACCAACGTGTTGTCCACCCTCTAGACTTCAATGAGGTTAAGCCGCGATACCTAAGACAGATCTGCACTCGATGACACCTCGATAACAGCCGGTCCCCACACTTACATCTTGCTCTCCTTACGTCAGTATACATCATATCAGTCTGTGACGCTAGCTTTGCAACATCTTGCGTGCCTTTAGGTTCGCCGCGACCAACACTTACCATTCACTGACCACAAAAATTGGAGGCGCCGCGGCTTGAACCCTGGACCTTTCACATGCGAAGCGAACGCTCTACCAACTGAGCTACGCCCCATGCACGACCGAACTGCGCTATCCCCATTCTTTGCGACTCAGATGCGCACGGACACTATGGTTGGTTGGTTTATAGCGGTGAAGGGAGCAGAGTACAAAGGCGCGGACCCGTTCATATACACAAAAGTTCCAAGTAGTTTCGATGCTCTGGTATTACAAATGCAAATTCCGTCTGTTTTTAACGTCTTAAATTGAAAGAGCCGTCACAAATTGCTCCGTTTTCACTCCTTGTCGACAATCATACCGCACCTGAGGTAACAAACACATCTCTAGCCCCATTGTGCACTCCATTATTCATGCCAACTCAATGCCTCGCTCTTTACTACTGTGTACCAATGTTGTCGTCCAACTGCAAAACACTGGGCCACAACAAGTTTCCGCGTCTCCATTGCACTGCGGATACTACGAAACGCTCCCCAAACTTGGCACTCACCCACGCAGCCGATTTTTCCGACTTTCCACGACGCTCACGCTAGTGACATCATTATTTATAGTTCGACGTCGCGCCAAAGCGAATGAGCACATTTCGCCTACGGCTTAGGCCGCCCTCCTAGTGTGGCTGCTCGGTGTCTGCAGGCAGCGAGGGTCTGCAAGCTTCCTGTGTTCGCACCTATGTCACCTGTGCTTGCTTGTCAGAGACAGACTATCGCAAAACATACAACTCACTCCATGAATTGATTGCTACGGCATCTGTTATCAGCAGTCACAACTAGCAACACCAGTAGCAGCCGACTGCACGCAAAGAATAGGAATGTGCAGTGGGATTTACGTGAACTCGGCGCAAGGCAGATCTTTCCGACATAGGCTTGAGAATCTTACGGCAACACTTGTACTGTTTCTAAATTAAGTGTAGGCGTGGGAGGAGGGTGCTTCCTGCGCACTAATAACAGCACGCTTGTCAATTGTGGATGCTAATCATTCGCTTGTATCTTCCTAGACACATCTGCTGGCTGTGAATTATTCCACTTGCATGGCAAGGTGCGCATGTACGTGTGTTAAAAATTCCCAGTACCTCTCGCATACTAAGCGAGCGCTCTGCCATCTGAGCTACGCCCGCCCCCCCGAAGACTAGTGGTGCTACATACAGCCATACAGACGACATAGACCCTTGCACTCCCATTATTCAGCAGACAAACACTACTCTCTATGTATCCGTTAGGGTGTCTTTCAGGTTTCGTGCATTCTGTATCGAATCGTAGTTGGCCACAATGAAAGTGGCACGTATAACGTCGAAAATAGAATTCGGACACCGCTCTGAGTAAGACCAACGTGTTGTCCACCCTCTAGACTTCAATGAGGTTAAGCCGCGATACCTAAGACAGATCTGCACTCGATGACACCTCGATAACAGCCGGTCCCCACACTTACATCTTGCTCTCCTTACGTCAGTATACATCATATCAGTCTGTGACGCTAGCTTTGCAACATCTTGCGTGCCTTTAGGTTCGCCGCGACCAACACTTACCATTCACTGACCACAAAAATTGGAGGCGCCGCGGCTTGAACCCTGGACCTTTCACATGCGAAGCGAACGCTCTACCAACTGAGCTACGCCCCAGGCACGACCGAACTGCGCTATCCCCATTCTTTGCGACTCAGATGCGCACGGACACGATGGTTGGTTGGTTTATAGCGGTGAAGGGAGCAGAGTACAAAGGCGCGGACCCGTTCATATACACAAAAGTTCCAAGTAGTTTCGATGCTCTGGTATTACAAATGCAAATTCCGTCTGTTTTTAACGTCTTAAATTGAAAGAGCCGTCACAAATTGCTCCGTTTTCACTCCTTGTCGACAATCATACCGCACCTGAGGTAACAAACACATCTCGAGCCCCATTGTGCACTCCATTATTCATGCCAGCTCAGTGCCTCGCTCTTTACTACTGTGTACCAATGTTGTCGTCCAACTGCAAAACACTGGGCCACAACAAGTTTCCGCGTCTCCATTGCACTGCAGATACTACGAAACGCTCCCCAAACTTGGCACTCACCCACGCAGCTGACTTTTCCGACTTTCCACGACGCTCACGCTAGTGACAGCATTATTTATAGTTCGACGTCGCGCCAAAGCGAATGAGCACATTTCGCCTACGGCTTAGGCCGCCCTCCTAGTGTGGCTGCTCGGTGTCTGCAGGCAGCGAGGGTCTGCAAGCTTCCTGTGTTCGCACCTATGTCACCTGTGCTTGCTTGTCAGAGACAGACTATCGCAAAACATACAACTCACTCCATGAATTGATTGCTACGGCATCTGTTATCAGCAGTCACAACTAGCAACACCAGTAGCAGCCGACTGCACGCAAAGAATAGGAATGTGCAGTGGGATTTACGTGAACTCGGCGCAAGGCAGATCTTTCCGACATAGGCTTGAGAATCTTACGGGAACACTTGTACTGTTTCTAAATTAAGTGTAGGCGTGGGAGGAGGGTGCTTCCTGCGCACTAATAACAGCACGCTTGTCAATTGTGGATGCTAATCATTCGCTTGTATCTTCCTAGACACATCTGCTGGCTGTGAATTATTCCACTTGCATGGCAAGGTGCGCATGTAGGTGTGTTAAAAATTCCCAGTACCTCTCGCATACTAAGCGAGCGCTCTGCCATCTGAGCTACGCCCGCCCCCCCGAAGACTAGTGGTGCTACATACAGCCATACAGACGACATAGACCCTTGCACTCCCATTATTCAGCAGACAAACACTACTCTCTATGTATCCGTTAGGGTGTCTTTCAGGTTTCGTGCATTCTGTATCGAATCGTAGTTGGCCACAATGAAAGTGGCACGTATAACGTCGAAAATAGAATTCGGACACCGCTCTGAGTAAGACCAACGTGTTGTCCACCCTCTAGACTTCAATGAGGTTAAGCCGCGATACCTAAGACAGATCTGCACTCGATGACACCTCGATAACAGCCGGTCCCCACACTTACATCTTGCTCTCCTTACGTCAGTATACATCATATCAGTCTGTCACGCTAGCTTTGCAACATCTTGCGTGCCTTTAGGTTCGCCGCGACCAACACTTACCATTCACTGACCACAAAAATTGGAGGCGCCGCGGCTTGAACCCTGGACCTTTCACATGCGAAGCGAACGCTCTACCAACTGAGCTACGCCCAAGGCACGACCGAACTGCGCTATCCCCATTCTTTGCGACTCAGATGCGCACGGACACGATGGTTGGTTGGTTTATAGCGGTGAAGGGAGCAGAGTACAAAGGCGCGGACCCGTTCATATACACAAAAGTTCCAAGTAGTTTCGATGCTCTGGTATTACAAATGCAAATTCCGTCTGTTTTTAACGTCTTAAATTGAAAGAGCCGTCACAAATTGCTCCGTTTTCACTCCTTGTCGACAATCATACCGCACCTGAGGTAACAAACACATCTCGAGCCCCATTGTGCACTCCATTATTCATGCCAACTCAGTGCCTCGCTCTTTACTACTGTGTACCAATGTTGTCGTCCAACTGCAAAACACTGGGCCACAACAAGTTTCCGCGTCTCCATTGCACTGCGGATACTACGAAACGCTCCCCAAACTTGGCACTCACCCACGCAGCCGACTTTTCCGACTTTCCACGACGCTCACGCTAGTGACATCATTATTTATAGTTCGACGTCGCGCCAAAGCGAATGAGCACATTTCGCCTACGGCTTAGGCCGCCCTCCTAGTGTGGCTGCTCGGTGTCTGCAGGCAGCGAGGGTCTGCAAGCTTCCTGTGTTCGCACCTATGTCACCTGTGCTTGCTTGTCAGAGACAGACTATCGCAAAACATACAACTCACTCCATGAATTGATTGCTACGGCATCTGTTATCAGCAGTCACAACTAGCAACACCAGTAGCAGCCGACTGCACGCAAAGAATAGGAATGTGCAGTGGGATTTACGTGAACTCGGCGCAAGGCAGATCTTTCCGACATAGGCTTGAGAATCTTACGGCAACACTTGTACTGTTTCTAAATTAAGTGTAGGCGTGGGAGGAGGGTGCTTCCTGCGCACTAATAACAGCACGCTTGTCAATTGTGGATGCTAATCATTCGCTTGTATCTTCCTAGACACATCTGCTGGCTGTGAATTATTCCACTTGCATGGCAAGGTGCGCATGTAGGTGTGTTAAAAATTCCCAGTACCTCTCGCATACTAAGCGAGCGCTCTGCCATCTGAGCTACGCCCGCCCCCCCGAAGACTAGTGGTGCTACATACAGCCATACAGACGACATAGACCCTTGCACTCCCATTATTCAGCAGACAAACACTACTCTCTATGTATCCGTTAGGGTGTCTTTCAGGTTTCGTGCATTCTGTATCGAATCGTAGTTGGCCACAATGAAAGTGGCACGTATAACGTCGAAAATAGAATTCGGACACCGCTCTGAGTAAGACCAACGTGTTGTCCACCCTCTAGACTTCAATGAGGTTAAGCCGCGATACCTAAGACAGATCTGCACTCGATGACACCTCGATAACAGCCGGTCCCCACACTTACATCTTGCTCTCCTTACGTCAGTATACATCATATCAGTCTGTGACGCTAGCTTTGCAACATCTTGCGTGCCTTTAGGTTCGCCGCGACCAACACTTACCATTCACTGACCACAAAAATTGGAGGCGCCGCGGCTTGAACCCTGGACCTTTCACATGCGAAGCGAACGCTCTACCAACTGAGCTACGCCCCAGGCACGACCGAACTGCGCTATCCCCATTCTTTGCGACTCAGAAGCGCACGGACACGATGGTTGGTTGGTTTATAGCGGTGAAGGGAGCAGAGTACAAAGGCGCGGACCCGTTCATATACACAAAAGTTCCAAGTAGTTTCGATGCTCTGGTATTACAAATGCAAATTCCGTCTGTTTTTAACGTCTTAAATTGAAAGAGCCGTCAAAAATTGCTCCGTTTTCACTCCTTGTCGACAATCATACCGCACCTGAGGTAACAAACACATCTCGAGCCCCATTGTGCACTCCATTATTCATGCCAACTCAGTGCCTCGCTCTTTACTACTGTGTACCAATGTTGTCGTCCAACTGCAAAACACTAGGCCACAACAAGTTTCCGCGTCTCCATTGCACTGCGGATACTACGAAACGCTCCCCAAACTTGGCACTCACCCACGCAGCCGACTTTTCCGACTTTCCACGACGCTCACGCTAGTGACAGCATTAATTATAGTTCGACGTCGCGCCAAAGCGAATGAGCACATTTCGCCTACGGCTTAGGCCGCCCTCCTAGTGTGGCTGCTCGGTGTCTGCAGGCAGCGAGGGTCTGCAAGCTTCCTGTGTTCGCACCTATGTCACCTGTGCTTGCTTGTCAGAGACAGACTATCGCAAAACATACAACTCACTCCATGAATTGATTGCTACGGCATCTGTTATCAGCAGTCACAACTAGCAACACCAGTAGCAGCCGACTGCACGCAAAGAATAGGAATGTGCAGTGGGATTTACGTGAACTCGGCGCAAGGCAGATCTTTCCGACATAGGCTTGAGAATCTTACGGGAACACTTGTACTGTTTCTAAATTAAGTGTAGGCGTGGGAGGAGGGTGCTTCCTGCGCACTAATAACAGCACGCTTGTCAATTGTGGATGCTAATCATTCGCTTGTATCTTCCTAGACACATCTGCTGGCTGTGAATTATTCCACTTGCATGGCAAGGTGCGCATGTAGGTGTGTTAAAAATTCCCAGTACCTCTCGCATACTAAGCCAGCGCTCTGCCATCTGAGCTACGCCCGCCCCCCCGAAGACTAGTGGTGCTACATACAGCCATACAGACGACATAGACCCTTGCACTCCCATTATTCAGCAGACAAACACTACTCTCTATGTATCCGTTAGGGTGTCTTTCAGGTTTCGTGCATTCTGTATCGAATCGTAGTTGGCCACAATCAAAGTGGCACGTATAACGTCGAAAATAGAATTCGGACACCGCTCTGAGTAAGACCAACGTGTTGTCCACCCTCTAGACTTCAATGAGGTTAAGCCGCGATACCTAAGACAGATCTGCACTCGGTGACACCTCGATAACAGCCGGTCCCCACACTTACATCTTGCTCTCCTTACGTCAGTATACATCATATCAGTCTGTGACGCTAGCTTTGCAACATCTTGCGTGCCTTTAGGTTCGCCGCGACCAACACTTACCATTCACTGACCACAAAAATTGGAGGCGCCGCGGCTTGAACCCTGGACCTTTCACATGCGAAGCGAACGCTCTACCAACTGAGCTACGCCCCATGCACGACCGAACTGCGCTATCCCCATTCTTTGCGACTCAGATGCGCACGGACACGATGGTTGGTTGGTTTATAGCGGTGAAGGGAGCAGAGTACAAAGGCGCGGACCCGTTCATATACACAAAAGTTCCAAGTAGTTTCGATGCTCTGGTATTACAAATGCAAATTCCGTCTGTTTTTAACGTCTTAAATTGAAAGAGCCGTCACAAATTGCTCCGTTTTCACTCCTTGTCGACAATCATACCGCACCTGAGGTAAAAAACACATCTCGAGCCCCATTGTGCACTCCATTATTCATGCCAACTCAATGCCTCGCTCTTTACTACTGTGTACCAATGTTGTCGTCCAACTGCAAAACACTGGGCCACAACAAGTTTCCGCGTCTCCTTTGCACTGCGGATACTACGAAACGCTCCCCAAACTTGGCACTCACCCACGCAGCCGACTTTTCCGACTTTCCACGACGCTCACGCTAGTGACAGCATTATTTATAGTTCGACGTCGCGCCAAAGCGAATGAGCACATTTCGCCTACGGCTTAGGCCGCCCTCCTAGTGTGGCTGCTCGGTGTCTGCAGGCAGCGAGGGTCTGCAAGCTTCCTGTGTTCGCACCTATGTCACCTGTGCTTGCTCGTCAGAGACAGACTATCGCAAAACATACAACTCACTCCATGAATTGATTGCTACGGCATCTGTTATCAGCAGTCACAACTAGCAACACCAGTAGCAGCCGACTGCACGCAAAGAATAGGAATGTGCAGTGGGATTTACGTGAACTCGGCGCAAGGCAGATCTTTCCGACATAGGCTTGAGAATCTTACGGGAACACTTGTACTGTTTCTAAATTAAGTGTAGGCGTGGGAGGAGGGTGCTTCCTGCGCACTAATAACAGCACGCTTGTCAATTGTGGATGCTAATCATTCGCTTGTATCTTCCTAGACACATCTGCTGGCTGTGAATTATTCCACTTGCATGGCAAGGTGCGCATGTAGGTGTGTTAAAAATTCCCAGTACCTCTCGCATACTAAGCGAGCGCTCTGCCATCTGAGCTACGCCCGCCCCCCCGAAGACTAGTGGTGCTACATACAGCCATACAGACGACATAGACCCTTGCACTCCCATTATTCAGCAGACAAACACTACTCTCTATGTATCCGTTAGGGTGTCTTTCAGGTTTCGTGCATTCTGTATCGAATCGTAGTTGGCCACAATCAAAGTGGCACGTATAACGTCGAAAATAGAATTCGGACACCGCTCTGAGTAAGACCAACGTGTTGTCCACCCTCTAGACTTCAATGAGGTTAAGCCGCGATACCTAAGACAGATCTGCACTCGATGACACCTCGATAACAGCCGGTCCCCACACTTACATCTTGCTCTCCTTACGTCAGTATACATCATATCAGTCTGTCACGCTAGCTTTGCAACATCTTGCGTGCCTTTAGGTTCGCCGCGACCAACACTTACCATTCACTGACCACAAAAATTGGAGGCGCCGCGGCTTGAACCCTGGACCTTTCACATGCGAAGCGAACGCTCTACCAACTGAGCTACGCCCCAGGCACGACCGAACTGCGCTATCCCCATTCTTTGCGACTCAGAAGCGCACGGACACGATGGTTGGTTGGTTTATAGCGGTGAAGGGAGCAGAGTACAAAGGCGCGGACCCGTTCATATACACAAAAGTTCCAAGTAGTTTCGATGCTCTGGTATTACAAATGCAAATTCCGTCTGTTTTTAACGTCTTAAATTGAAAGAGCCGTCAAAAATTGCTCCGTTTTCACTCCTTGTCGACAATCATACCGCACCTGAGGTAACAAACACATCTCGAGCCCCATTGTGCACTCCATTATTCATGCCAACTCAGTGCCTCGCTCTTTACTACTGTGTACCAATGTTGTCGTCCAACTGCAAAACACTAGGCCACAACAAGTTTCCGCGTCTCCATTGCACTGCGGATACTACGAAACGCTCCCCAAACTTGGCACTCACCCACGCAGCCGACTTTTCCGACTTTCCACGACGCTCACGCTAGTGACAGCATTAATTATAGTTCGACGTCGCGCCAAAGCGAATGAGCACATTTCGCCTACGGCTTAGGCCGCCCTCCTAGTGTGGCTGCTCGGTGTCTGCAGGCAGCGAGGGTCTGCAAGCTTCCTGTGTTCGCACCTATGTCACCTGTGCTTGCTTGTCAGAGACAGACTATCGCAAAACATACAACTCACTCCATGAATTGATTGCTACGGCATCTGTTATCAGCAGTCACAACTAGCAACACCAGTAGCAGCCGACTGCACGCAAAGAATAGGAATGTGCAGTGGGATTTACGTGAACTCGGCGCAAGGCAGATCTTTCCGACATAGGCTTGAGAATCTTACGGGAACACTTGTACTGTTTCTAAATTAAGTGTAGGCGTGGGAGGAGGGTGCTTCCTGCGCACTAATAACAGCACGCTTGTCAATTGTGGATGCTAATCATTCGCTTGTATCTTCCTAGACACATCTGCTGGCTGTGAATTATTCCACTTGCATGGCAAGGTGCGCATGTAGGTGTGTTAAAAATTCCCAGTACCTCTCGCATACTAAGCCAGCGCTCTGCCATCTGAGCTACGCCCGCCCCCCCGAAGACTAGTGGTGCTACATACAGCCATACAGACGACATAGACCCTTGCACTCCCATTATTCAGCAGACAAACACTACTCTCTATGTATCCGTTAGGGTGTCTTTCAGGTTTCGTGCATTCTGTATCGAATCGTAGTTGGCCACAATCAAAGTGGCACGTATAACGTCGAAAATAGAATTCGGACACCGCTCTGAGTAAGACCAACGTGTTGTCCACCCTCTAGACTTCAATGAGGTTAAGCCGCGATACCTAAGACAGATCTGCACTCGGTGACACCTCGATAACAGCCGGTCCCCACACTTACATCTTGCTCTCCTTACGTCAGTATACATCATATCAGTCTGTGACGCTAGCTTTGCAACATCTTGCGTGCCTTTAGGTTCGCCGCGACCAACACTTACCATTCACTGACCACAAAAATTGGAGGCGCCGCGGCTTGAACCCTGGACCTTTCACATGCGAAGCGAACGCTCTACCAACTGAGCTACGCCCCATGCACGACCGAACTGCGCTATCCCCATTCTTTGCGACTCAGATGCGCACGGACACGATGGTTGGTTGGTTTATAGCGGTGAAGGGAGCAGAGTACAAAGGCGCGGACCCGTTCATATACACAAAAGTTCCAAGTAGTTTCGATGCTCTGGTATTACAAATGCAAATTCCGTCTGTTTTTAACGTCTTAAATTGAAAGAGCCGTCACAAATTGCTCCGTTTTCACTCCTTGTCGACAATCATACCGCACCTGAGGTAAAAAACACATCTCGAGCCCCATTGTGCACTCCATTATTCATGCCAACTCAATGCCTCGCTCTTTACTACTGTGTACCAATGTTGTCGTCCAACTGCAAAACACTGGGCCACAACAAGTTTCCGCGTCTCCTTTGCACTGCGGATACTACGAAACGCTCCCCAAACTTGGCACTCACCCACGCAGCCGACTTTTCCGACTTTCCACGACGCTCACGCTAGTGACAGCATTATTTATAGTTCGACGTCGCGCCAAAGCGAATGAGCACATTTCGCCTACGGCTTAGGCCGCCCTCCTAGTGTGGCTGCTCGGTGTCTGCAGGCAGCGAGGGTCTGCAAGCTTCCTGTGTTCGCACCTATGTCACCTGTGCTTGCTCGTCAGAGACAGACTATCGCAAAACATACAACTCACTCCATGAATTGATTGCTACGGCATCTGTTATCAGCAGTCACAACTAGCAACACCAGTAGCAGCCGACTGCACGCAAAGAATAGGAATGTGCAGTGGGATTTACGTGAACTCGGCGCAAGGCAGATCTTTCCGACATAGGCTTGAGAATCTTACGGGAACACTTGTACTGTTTCTAAATTAAGTGTAGGCGTGGGAGGAGGGTGCTTCCTGCGCACTAATAACAGCACGCTTGTCAATTGTGGATGCTAATCATTCGCTTGTATCTTCCTAGACACATCTGCTGGCTGTGAATTATTCCACTTGCATGGCAAGGTGCGCATGTAGGTGTGTTAAAAATTCCCAGTACCTCTCGCATACTAAGCGAGCGCTCTGCCATCTGAGCTACGCCCGCCCCCCCGAAGACTAGTGGTGCTACATACAGCCATACAGACGACATAGACCCTTGCACTCCCATTATTCAGCAGACAAACACTACTCTCTATGTATCCGTTAGGGTGTCTTTCAGGTTTCGTGCATTCTGTATCGAATCGTAGTTGGCCACAATCAAAGTGGCACGTATAACGTCGAAAATAGAATTCGGACACCGCTCTGAGTAAGACCAACGTGTTGTCCACCCTCTAGACTTCAATGAGGTTAAGCCGCGATACCTAAGACAGATCTGCACTCGATGACACCTCGATAACAGCCGGTCCCCACACTTACATCTTGCTCTCCTTACGTCAGTATACATCATATCAGTCTGTGACGCTAGCTTTGCAACATCTTGCGTGCCTTTAGGTTCGCCGCGACCAACACTTACAATTCACTGACCACAAAAATTGGAGGCGCCGCGGCTTGAACCCTGGACCTTTCACATGCGAAGCGAACACTCTACCAACTGAGCTACGCCCCAGGCACGACCGAACTGCGCTATCCCCATTCTTTGCGACTCAGATGCGCACGGACACGATGGTTGGTTGGTTTATAGCGGTGAAGGGAGCAGAGTACAAAGGCGCGGACCCGTTCATATACACAAAAGTTCCAAGTAGTTTCGATGCTCTGGTATTACAAATGCAAATTCCGTCTGTTTTTAACGTCTTAAATTGAAAGAGCCGTCACAAATTGCTCCGTTTTCACTCCTTGTCGACAATCATACCGCACCTGAGGTAACAAACACATCTCGAGCCCCATTGTGCACTCCATGATTCATGCCAACTCAATGCCTCGCTCTTTACTACTGTGTACCAATGTTGTCGTCCAACTGCAAAACACTGGGCCACAACAAGTTTCCGCGTCTCCATTACACTGCGGATACTACGAAACGCTCCCCAAACTTGGCACTCACCCACGCAGCCGACTTTTCCGACTTTCCACGACGCTCACGCTTTTTTTTTTTTTTTTTTCCTTTATTGTGATTTTAATACCTGTGACAAACAGGTAGGCCGGCAGCGGACCAAGTATGCCGCTCTTCGGCCTCAGAGTATACACAGAACAGAGATGAGTGAGATATAAAAACAATCAAGACGGCGGGGTACAAACAGTAGACAAAACAGAGTTAAAACGGAGTCGGTCACGTGCGTAGCACAATGGATAAAAGCGGAGAAACACGGTGCACAAACGCAGATGGCAGATGGCCACACGTGAACCAGCGGAGCACAAACGACGAAACACAAACACACTGCAGGAGAGTCGAGGCACAAACACATGCGATGGTCTTCGGCGTAGGACGATGAAAGTAACTGATGGAAGACAGCAGAGTCGTGGCCTGCCAAGGGGAAAAGGTGTGGGGAAGAGGAGAGAGAGGGGGAGGGGAAGATGCCAGTGGAGGAGAGGGATGGAGGAGAAGGGGGAGGGTAGGGGGAGTGGAAGCCCAAGGAGAAAGGGGAGGGGAGGGAGGGAGAGAAGGGAGAGAGGGTGCCCACAGGAAAAGGAGAGGAGAGGGAAGGTAAGGCTCAAAGTTGGTAGGAGGGGTAGATGGAGGGGAGGAGGGCATCATCAGGGAGGGGGAGTTGACGGAAGCCACCGAGGGAGAGGGTGTGGAGGGTGTAAAGATGGAGAGCAGGTGGGATATAGGAATGCAGGCGCGGCAGCGGGTTGGGGTGGGAGAGGATGGGAGAGACAAGAGGGTGTGGAGGATCAAGCTTGCGGGAGGTGTAGAGGATCCGTAACCGTTCGAGGAAAAGGAGGAGGTGCGGGAAGGGAATCAGGTCATAGAGGATCCGCGTGGGGGAAGGGAGACGGATGCGATAGGCGAGGCGGAGCGCATGGCGTTCTAGGATCTGAATGGACTTGTAGAAGGTAGGAGGGGCAGAGATCCAGGCGGGATGAGCATAGCAAAGGATAGGACGGATGAGGGACTTGTAGGTGTAGAGGATGGTGGAAGGGTCCAGACCCCATGTACGGCCAGAAAGGAGCTTAAGGAGGCGGAGGCGGGAGCGTGCCTTGGCTTGGATCGTCCGGAGATGTGGGTTCCAGGAGAGGCGACGGTCGAGGGTGACACCAAGGTACTTGAGAGTAGGTGTGAGGGTGATGGGACGGCCATAAATAGTAAGATAGAAATCAAGGAGACGGAAGGAACGAGTGGTTTTGCCTACAATGATCGCCTGGGTCTTGGAAGGATTGACCTTGAGCAACCACTGGTTACACCAAGTGGTGAACCGGTCAAGATAGGATTGGAGAAGGTGCTGGGAGCGTTGCAGGGTGGGAGCGAGGGCAAGGAAGGCAGTGTCATCGGCGTACTGGAGAAGGTGTAGGGGAGGTGCAGGTGGAGGCATGTCTGCCGTGTAAAGGAGGTAGAGAAGAGGGGAAAGGACGGAACCTTGGGGCACACCGGCGGAGGGGTAGAAGGTGTAGGAATCAGTGTTGTGGATGGTGACATAGGAAGGACGGTGGGAAAGGAAGGAAGCGACCAGACGGACATAGTTGAGAGGAAGAGCAAAGGTTTGGAGCTTGAAAAGGAGACCGGAATGCCACACACGGTCATATGCGCGTTCGAGGTCGAGGGAAAGGAAGATGGCGGAACGACGGGAATTGAGTTGTTCGGAGAGGAGGTGAGTGAGGTGAAGGAGGAGGTCATCGGCTGAGAAGGACGGCCGAAAGCCACATTGGGTAGGGGGGAGGAGGCGGTGTTGGTGAAGGTGCTTGTGTAGGCGGCGGGTAAGAATGGATTCCAGGACCTTGCTGAAGACCGAGGTAAGGCTGATGGGACGGTAGGAGGAGACAGCGGAAGGCGGTTTGTCGGGCTTGAGGAACATCAGGATCCGGGAGGTTTTCCACAGGTCGGGGTAGTAGCCGGTGGACAGGACCACATTGTAGAGCCTGGCCAATGTGGAGAGGAAGGAGGCAGGAGCTTCACGGAGGTGACGGTAAGTAACACGATCGTGACCGGGAGCAGTGTTGCGTTTAGGGCGAAGTGTAGCAATGATATCTTGAGTGGTGATTGGGGTATTTAGTTCTGTGTGTGTGATGTTGTCCAAGTACTGGAAGCCAGGAGCAAGCGGGGGGACAGAGGTATCAGTTCGATCACGGACATCAGGAAAGAGGGAATAATCGAACTGGGGATCGTCAGGGATGGTAAGGATATCGGAGAGGTAGGAGGCGAAAAGGTTGGCCTTACTAAGGGCATCAGGGAAGGGGTGGTCATCATGAAGGAGAGGGTAGTAGGGAGAGGGTTTAGATCCGGTAAGGCGGCGGAAGGCTGACCAGTACTTGGACGAGTTGATAGGTAAGGTGGCATTAAGACGGGTGCATGTCTGTCGCCAGTCCCGGCGTTTCTTTGCCGTGAGTAAGTTCCTGATGTGTCGCTGTAGTTGCCGGTGGCGTCGTAGTGTGTCCTGGTCACGTGTGTGAAGGAAGGCACGGTAGAGCCGGCGGGATTCACGCAGGAGAAGGACGGCCTGTGGGGGTAAGGTGGGGCGGTGCGGATGGATGGCAATGGTAGGGACGTGGGCCTCCACGGCCTCAGACAAGGTCTGCTGGAGAAAGGAGGCAGCACGGGTAACGTCATCAGGTTGGTGGTAGGTGAGGGGGTGGCTATCGACCTGGAGAGCAAGGGAGTCCCGGTAGGCATTCCAGTTGGCACGGGAGTAGTCATGGACATATTTCGGGGGAGGGTCATGGCGCGGGTCGGGACGGGGGCGACGACCGTCTGATACAGTGAGGAGGACAGGGAGATGGTCACTGCCAATGGGATCAAGGACGTCCACCGCTATGCGGCCAAGCAGGGTGGGGGAGGCTAGGACGACATCGGGAGTGGTATTGGATTCAGGGCGGGTGTGTTGGGGAATTGGAAGGACGTCGCCTTGGAGGGTGGCAAGGAACCGATGCCACCGCCGTAACTGGGCGGCAGAACGACTATGGATGTTAAGGTCGGCGGCGATCACGTAGGAGGAGAAGGTACGGTCGATGTGGGAAAGGAAGTCGAAAGGAATAGGTGCAGCGGGGCGGACATAGATGGTGGCACAGGTAAGGGTAAGGCCGGGGAAGAAGAGACTAAGGATCAAGTGTTCTGTGGGGTCAGGAAGGAGGGGTTGGAGCCGGACAGGGATCTGGCGGTGGTGGCCAATGGCAACTCCGCCACGCGCTATCTGGAGTGGATTGTCAGACCGGTGAAGGAGGTAGGGCGAGGTGTGGACGGTGTGGTGGGGCTGAAGAAAGGTTTCGTTCAGAAGGAAGGCATCCACACGGTGGGTCGTAAGGGTATGCATAAGGAGGTGCTTGTTGGTGGGAAGGGAGCGGATGTTATTGAACAGGATACGGTGCTGTCGTGCCATAATGGGAATTTAAACGAGGGTGTCGAGACGGGAGAAGGTGAAATGGGCCTGGTTGTGGGAATAGGTGGCGTAGGTGTTGAGGTGGAACACGGAACGGGCAGCGAGGGAAATCTGGTGGAGGGTGTGGGGACGCTGAAAGGGATGGACGTTCTGGAGCACTATTGTGACGAACCTGATGATGTCCTCTGCGGTGGGGGGAGGACGGAGGGAATTGCCAGGAGGGGTGGGGTCATCCAAAGGGCGGAGAGGAACAGTGAGTTCAGGAGCGGATGGAGGAGGTCGAGCCTTGCATTTCTGGGAGTAGGTAGGGTGTTGGAGGTTGCAGGTATTGCAGGAGGGAGGAGACTGAAGGTTGGGGCACTGCCGGAGGAAGTGCGCTTGCTTACAATGCGGGCAGACTGGGGCCTCGCGGCACTCTGATGTTGGGTGTGCGTTATAACGCAGACACCTCTGGCAGCGAATGGATTGTGGTGGGGAGCGGGAGGGGTCAACCTTATACCGGCGGTGGAAGAGGAGGGCACCCTCCTTAAGGAGATGGTCGATGGAGGGAGCGTGTTCGGAGAAAACTCGCATAAGGCGAGTGGGGCCCGCAGAGTTGAAAATGCGGCGAACAGCTCGCACCTCCAGGTACGGGTGGGCCTTCAACTCCGCCAGCACCTCTTCCTCCGTGATCGTCGGGCTAAGCCGAGTGATCACGGCGGTGAGGGTCGGCGGGCGACGTGGGGGTTGGGGTTGACGGGGGGAGGAAGGGGAAGGAGCAGGGGCAAGGGAGGCATTAGGTCCAAATCGGGTGAGAGGAATTCGGGAGAGGATGTCGGAGTGTAGGGTAGGGCTTGGGGAGGTGATCAAGACAGAGTCCCTACGGGGGGTAAGAAGGGAGATGGGGGCTGCAGGGAAGTATTGGCGGAGGAGCAGGGTCAGGTTGCGGGCCTCCAGGAGAGAGGGATCAGGACGGGAGAGGAGATACTTGTAGGAGGGGGAGTTAGAAGAGGAAGTAGAGGGGGCTGGAGGGGAGACATCCATGGCATCTAGGGGTGGGGGAGGGGGAAGATGCTGGGACTTCTTGGGTGCAGAGGAGGCGGGGGTGCCACTGGGACGCTTAACAGCGGGGACAGGATGGGAGGAGGCGTGGGGCACAGGAGTGACGGGGAGATGACGGGAAGCGGCAGGTCCCGGTGTCGGTGCTGGTGCTGGTGCTGCTGTTGGTGCTGCTGTTGGTGCTGCTGCTGGTTGTGGCGCTGCTGCAGGTGGTGGTGCTGGCGCCGGCGATGGTGCGGCATGGGTCGTAGCCCGACGAGACACAACCCTGGCAGGGGCCGCATGAGTGGTGTGGGGGAGTGGGGGAAAGGGGTCGTGTGTGGAGGCTTGGGGAGAAGGAGCAGGGGATGGGGCGACAAAGGGAGCTGGGGTGGGAAGGGTGAGGAGGGGCGGGATAGAGTAGGACGGGGGCGACTGAGCACACCAAGTAAGAGTAGTGGCAGCGAGGGAGGGCGTCGTATAGACGATGGCGGTGGTAGTGGCGGTGGTGGTGGGGGTGGTCATGATGGCAGTAAGGAAAACTGGAAACACAGAAAAGAAGAATGGGGACAGACAAGGGACAAAGTCAGGAACAGATTACAGATGACAGATGAGAGACGTCGAGGAGCGAAAGGATGAAGGCAAAGACGAAGACGAGAATAGCGACGACAACGAAAGCAGGAGAGGAAGACGAAGCACTGGGTCCTGGCGGCGGCGGCGGCGGCGGCGGCGGCGGGGGCCGGAAGCTGCGGCGGCGGCGGCGGCGGCGGCGGCGGCGGGGGCCGGAAGCTGCGGCGGCGGCGGCGGCGGCGGCGGCTGGGTCCGGAAGCTGCGGCTGGGTCCGGCGACGACTGCTACTGCAAAACTGGCGGCACTGGAAACTGCTGCCGCTGCTGCTGCTGCTGCTGGCGGTTCCGGAACTGCGACTGCGACTGCGACTGCGACTGCGACTGCGACTGCGACTTCTGCGAAGCCCTAACACTTCGATACGTAGCAGTACTCTGCAAGGTATCGAAGGGCGGAACTCTTCCGAGGTCCGCCGAAGAATGCTCGCTCACGCTAGTGACAGCATTATTTATAGTTCGACGTCGCGCCAAAGCGAATGAGCACATTTCGCCTACGGCTTAGGCCGCCCTCCTAGTGTGGCTGCTCGGTGTCTGCAGGCAGCGAGGGTCTGCAAGCTTCCTGTGTTCGCACCTATGTCACCTGTGCTTGCTCGTCAGAGACAGACTATCGCAAAACATACAACTCACTCCATGAATTGATTGCTACGGCATCTGTTATCAGCAGTCACAACTAGCAACACCAGTAGCAGCCGACTGCACGCAAAGAATAGGAATGTGCAGTGGGATTTACGTGAACTCGGCGCAAGGCAGATCTTTCCGACATAGGCTTGAGAATCTTACGGGAACACTTGTACTGTTTCTAAATTAAGTGTAGGCGTGGGAGGAGGGTGCTTCCTGCGCACTAATAACAGCACGCTTGTCAATTGTGGATGCTAATCATTCGCTTGTATCTTCCTAGACACATCTGCTGGCTGTGAATTATTCCACTTGCATGGCAAGGTGCGCATGTAGGTGTGTTAAAAATTCCCAGTACCTCTCGCATACTAAGCGAGCGCTCTGCCATCTGAGCTACGCCCGCCCCCCCGAAGACTAGTGGTGCTACATACAGCCATACAGACGACATAGACCCTTGCACTCCCATTATTCAGCAGACAAACACTACTCTCTATGTATCCGTTAGGGTGTCTTTCAGGTTTCGTGCATTCTGTATCGAATCGTAGTTGGCCACAATCAAAGTGGCACGTATAACGTCGAAAATAGAATTCGGACACCGCTCTGAGTAAGACCAACGTGTTGTCCACCCTCTAGACTTCAATGAGGTTAAGCCGCGATACCTAAGACAGATCTGCACTCGATGACACCTCGATAACAGCCGGTCCCCACACTTACATCTTGCTCTCCTTACGTCAGTATACATCATATCAGTCTGTGACGCTAGCTTTGCAACATCTTGCGTGCCTTTAGGTTCGCCGCGACCAACACTTACAATTCACTGACCACAAAAATTGGAGGCGCCGCGGCTTGAACCCTGGACCTTTCACATGCGAAGCGAACACTCTACCAACTGAGCTACGCCCCAGGCACGACCGAACTGCGCTATTCCCATTCTTTGCGACTCAGATGCGCACGGACACGATGGTTGGTTGGTTTATAGCGGTGAAGGGAGCAGAGTACAAAGGCGCGGACCCGTTCATATACACAAAAGTTCCAAGTAGTTTCGATGCTCTGGTATTACAAATGCAAATTCCGTCTGTTTTTAACGTCTTAAATTGAAAGAGCCGTCACAAATTGCTCCGTTTTCACTCCTTGTCGACAATCATACCGCACCTGAGGTAACAAACACATCTCGAGCCCCATTGTGCACTCCATGATTCATGCCAACTCAATGCCTCGCTCTTTACTACTGTGTACCAATGTTGTCGTCCAACTGCAAAACACTGGGCCACAACAAGTTTCCGCGTCTCCATTACACTGCGGATACTACGAAACGCTCCCCAAACTTGGCACTCACCCACGCAGCCGACTTTTCCGACTTTCCACGACGCTCACGCTAGTGACAGCATTATTTATAGTTCGACGTCGCGCCAAAGCGAATGAGCACATTTCGCCTACGGCTTAGGCCGCCCTCCTAGTGTGGCTGCTCGGTGTCTGCAGGCAGCGAGGGTCTGCAAGCTTCCTGTGTTCGCACCTATGTCACCTGTGCTTGCTCGTCAGAGACAGACTATCGCAAAACATACAACTCACTCCATGAATTGATTGCTACGGCATCTGTTATCAGCAGTCACAACTAGCAACACCAGTAGCAGCCGACTGCACGCAAAGAATAGGAATGTGCAGTGGGATTTACGTGAACTCGGCGCAAGGCAGA
This sequence comes from Schistocerca gregaria, assembly GCF_023897955.1. NCBI lineage: Eukaryota > Metazoa > Arthropoda > Insecta > Orthoptera > Acrididae > Schistocerca > Schistocerca gregaria. Next base: position 22,763,765 of record NC_064928.1, on the reverse strand, counting down.
TCTTTCCGACATAGGCTTGAGAATCTTACGGGAACACTTGTACTGTTTCTAAATTAAGTGTAGGCGTGGGAGGAGGGTGCTTCCTGCGCACTAATAACAGCACGCTTGTCAATTGTGGATGCTAATCATTCGCTTGTATCTTCCTAGACACATCTGCTGGCTGTGAATTATTCCACTTGCATGGCAAGGTGCGCATGTAGGTGTGTTAAAAATTCCCAGTACCTCTCGCATACTAAGCGAGCGCTCTGCCATCTGAGCTACGCCCGCCCCCCCGAAGACTAGTGGTGCTACATACAGCCATACAGACGACATAGACCCTTGCACTCCCATTATTCAGCAGACAAACACTACTCTCTATGTATCCGTTAGGGTGTCTTTCAGGTTTCGTGCATTCTGTATCGAATCGTAGTTGGCCACAATCAAAGTGGCACGTATAACGTCGAAAATAGAATTCGGACACCGCTCTGAGTAAGACCAACGTGTTGTCCACCCTCTAGACTTCAATGAGGTTAAGCAGCGATACCTAAGACAGATCTGCACTCGATGACACCTCGATAACAGCCGGTCCCCACACTTACATCTTGCTCTCCTTACGTCAGTATACATCATATCAGTCTGTGACGCTAGCTTTGCAACATCTTGCGTGCCTTTAGGTTCGCCGCGACCAACACTTACAATTCACTGACCACAAAAATTGGAGGCGCCGCGGCTTGAACCCTGGACCTTTCACATGCGAAGCGAACGCTCTACCAACTGAGCTACGCCCCATGCACGACCGAACTGCGCTATCCCCATTCTTTGCGACTCAGATGCGCACGGACACGATGGTTGGTTGGTTTATAGCGGTGAAGGGAGCAGAGTACAAAGGCGCGGACCCGTTCATATACACAAAAGTTCCAAGTAGTTTCGATGCTCTGGTATTACAAATGCAAATTCCGTCTGTTTTTAACGTCTTAAATTGAAAGAGCCGTCACAAATTGCTCCGTTTTCACTCCTTGTCGACAATCATACCGCACCTGAGGTAACAAACACATCTCGAGCCCCATTGTGCACTCCATGATTCATGCCAACTCAATGCCTCGCTCTTTACTACTGTGTACCAATCTTGTCGTCCAACTGCAAAACACTGGGCCACAACAAGTTTCCGCGTCTCCATTACACTGCGGATACTACGAAACGCTCCCCAAACTTGGCACTCACCCACGCAGCCGACTTTTCCGACTTTCCACGACGCTCACGCTAATGACAGCATTATTTATAGTTCGACGTCGCGCCAAAGCGAATGAGCACATTTCGCCTACGGCTTAGGCCGCCCTCCTAGTGTGGCTGCTCGGTGTCTGCAGGCAGCGAGGGTCTGCAAGCTTCCTGTGTTCGCACCTATGTCACCTGTGCTTGCTCGTCAGAGACAGACTATCGCAAAACATACAACTCACTCCATGAATTGATTGCTACGGCATCTGTTATCAGCAGTCACAACTAGCAACACCAGTAGCAGCCGACTGCACGCAAAGAATAGGAATGTGCAGTGGGATTTACGTGAACTCGGCGCAAGGCAGATCTTTCCGACATAGGCTTGAGAATCTTACGGGAACACTTGTACTGTTTCTAAATTAAGTGTAGGCGTGGGAGGAGGGTGCTTCCTGCGCACTAATAACAGCACGCTTGTCAATTGTGGATGCTAATCATTCGCTTGTATCTTCCTAGACACATCTGCTGGCTGTGAATTATTCCACTTGCATGGCAAGGTGCGCATGTAGGTGTGTTAAAAATTCCCAGTACCTCTCGCATACTAAGCGAGCGCTCTGCCATCTGAGCTACGCCCGCCCCCCCGAAGACTAGTGGTGCTACATACAGCCATACAGACGACATAGACCCTTGCACTCCCATTATTCAGCAGACAAACACTACTCTCTATGTATCCGTTAGGGTGTCTTTCAGGTTTCGTGCATTCTGTATCGAATCGTAGTTGGCCACAATCAAAGTGGCACGTATAACGTCGAAAATAGAATTCGGACACCGCTCTGAGTAAGACCAACGTGTTGTCCACCCTCTAGACTTCAATGAGGTTAAGCCGCGATACCTAAGACAGATCTGCACTCGATGACACCTCGATAACAGCCGGTCCCCACACTTACATCTTGCTCTCCTTACGTCAGTATACATCATATCAGTCTGTGACGCTAGCTTTGCAACATCTTGCGTGCCTTTAGGTTCGCCGCGACCAACACTTACCATTCACTGACCACAAAAATTGGAGGCGCCGCGGCTTGAACCCTGGACCTTTCACATGCGAAGCGAACGCTCTACCAACTGAGCTACGCCCCAGGCACGACCGAACTGCGCTATCCCCATTCTTTGCGACTCAGATGCGCACGGACACGATGGTTGGTTGGTTTATAGCGGTGAAGGGAGCAGAGTACAAAGGCGCGGACCCGTTCATATACACAAAAGTTCCAAGTAGTTTCGATGCTCTGGTATTACAAATGCAAATTCCGTCTGTTTTTAACGTCTTAAATTGAAAGAGCCGTCAAAAATTGCTCCGTTTTCACTCCTTGTCGACAATCATACCGCACCTGAGGTAACAAACACATCTCGAGCCCCATTGTGCACTCCATTATTCATGCCAACTCAGTGCCTCGCTCTTTACTACTGTGTACCAATGTTGTCGTCCAACTGCAAAACACTAGGCCACAACAAGTTTCCGCGTCTCCATTGCACTGCGGATACTACGAAACGCTCCCCAAACTTGGCACTCACCCACGCAGCCGACTTTTCCGACTTTCCACGACGCTCACGCTAGTGACAGCATTATTTATAGTTCGACGTCGCGCCAAAGCGAATGAGCACATTTCGCCTACGGCTTAGGCCGCCCTCCTAGTGTGGCTGCTCGGTGTCTGCAGGCAGCGAGGGTCTGCAAGCTTCCTGTGTTCGCACCTATGTCACCTGTGCTTGCTTGTCAGAGACAGACTATCGCAAAACATACAACTCACTCCATGAATTGATTGCTACGGCATCTGTTATCAGCAGTCACAACTAGCAACACCAGTAGCAGCCGACTGCACGCAAAGAATAGGAATGTGCAGTGGGATTTACGTGAACTCGGCGCAAGGCAGATCTTTCCGACATAGGCTTGAGAATCTTACGGGAACACTTGTACTGTTTCTAAATTAAGTGTAGGCGTGGGAGGAGGGTGCTTCCTGCGCACTAATAACAGCACGCTTGTCAATTGTGGATGCTAATCATTCGCTTGTATCTTCCTAGACACATCTGCTGGCTGTGAATTATTCCACTTGCATGGCAAGGTGCGCATGTAGGTGTGTTAAAAATTCCCAGTACCTCTCGCATACTAAGCCAGCGCTCTGCCATCTGAGCTACGCCCGCCCCCCCGAAGACTAGTGGTGCTACATACAGCCATACAGACGACATAGACCCTTGCACTCCCATTATTCAGCAGACAAACACTACTCTCTATGTATCCGTTAGGGTGTCTTTCAGGTTTCGTGCATTCTGTATCGAATCGTAGTTGGCCACAATCAAAGTGGCACGTATAACGTCGAAAATAGAATTCGGACACCGCTCTGAGTAAGACCAACGTGTTGTCCACCCTCTAGACTTCAATGAGGTTAAGCCGCGATACCTAAGACAGATCTGCACTCGATGACACCTCGATAACAGCCGGTCCCCACACTTACATCTTGCTCTCCTTACGTCAGTATACATCATATCAGTCTGTGACGCTAGCTTTGCAACATCTTGCGTGCCTTTAGGTTCGCCGCGACCAACACTTACAATTCACTGACCACAAAAAGTGGAGGCGCCGCGGCTTGAACCCTGGACCTTTCACATGCGAAGCGAACGCTCTACCAACTGAGCTACGCCCCAGGCACGACCGAACTGCGCTATCCCCATTCTTTGCGACTCAGATGCGCACGGACACGATGGTTGGTTGGTTTATAGCGGTGAAGGGAGCAGAGTACAAAGGCGCGGACCCGTTCATATACACAAAAGTTCCAAGTAGTTTCGATGCTCTGGTATTACAAATGCAAATTCCGTCTGTTTTTAACGTCTTAAATTGAAAGAGCCGTCACAAATTGCTCCGTTTTCACTCCTTGTCGACAATCATACCGCACCTGAGGTAACAAACACATCTCGAGCCCCATTGTGCACTCCATGATTCATGCCAACTCAATGCCTCGCTCTTTACTACTGTGTACCAATGTTGTCGTCCAACTGCAAAACACTGGGCCACAACAAGTTTCCGCGTCTCCATTACACTGCGGATACTACGAAACGCTCCCCAAACTTGGCACTCACCCACGCAGCCGACTTTTCCGACTTTCCACGACGCTCACGCTAGTGACAGCATTATTTATAGTTCGACGTCGCGCCAAAGCGAATGAGCACATTTCGCCTACGGCTTAGGCCGCCCTCCTAGTGTGGCTGCTCGGTGTCTGCAGGCAGCGAGGGTCTGCAAGCTTCCTGTGTTCGCACCTATGTCACCTGTGCTTGCTCGTCAGAGACAGACTATCGCAAAACATACAACTCACTCCATGAATTGATTGCTACGGCATCTGTTATCAGCAGTCACAACTAGCAACACCAGTAGCAGCCGACTGCACGCAAAGAATAGGAATGTGCAGTGGGATTTACGTGAACTCGGCGCAAGGCAGATCTTTCCGACATAGGCTTGAGAATCTTACGGGAACACTTGTACTGTTTCTAAATTAAGTGTAGGCGTGGGAGGAGGGTGCTTCCTGCGCACTAATAACAGCACGCTTGTCAATTGTGGATGCTAATCATTCGCTTGTATCTTCCTAGACACATCTGCTGGCTGTGAATTATTCCACTTGCATGGCAAGGTGCGCATGTAGGTGTGTTAAAAATTCCCAGTACCTCTCGCATACTAAGCGAGCGCTCTGCCATCTGAGCTACGCCCGCCCCCCCGAAGACTAGTGGTGCTACATACAGCCATACAGACGACATAGACCCTTGCACTCCCATTATTCAGCAGACAAACACTACTCTCTATGTATCCGTTAGGGTGTCTTTCAGGTTTCGTGCATTCTGTATCGAATCGTAGTTGGCCACAATCAAAGTGGCACGTATAACGTCGAAAATAGAATTCGGACACCGCTCTGAGTAAGACCAACGTGTTGTCCACCCTCTAGACTTCAATGAGGTTAAGCCGCGATACCTAAGACAGATCTGCACTCGATGACACCTCGATAACAGCCGGTCCCCACACTTACATCTTGCTCTCCTTACGTCAGTATACATCATATCAGTCTGTGACGCTAGCTTTGCAACATCTTGCGTGCCTTTAGGTTCGCCGCGACCAACACTTACAATTCACTGACCACAAAAATTGGAGGCGCCGCGGCTTGAACCCTGGACCTTTCACATGCGAAGCGAACGCTCTACCAACTGAGCTACGCCCCATGCACGACCGAACTGCGCTATCCCCATTCTTTGCGACTCAGATGCGCACGGACACGATGGTTGGTTGGTTTATAGCGGTGAAGGGAGCAGAGTACAAAGGCGCGGACCCGTTCATATACACAAAAGTTCCAAGTAGTTTCGATGCTCTGGTATTACAAATGCAAATTCCGTCTGTTTTTAACGTCTTAAATTGAAAGAGCCGTCACAAATTGCTCCGTTTTCACTCCTTGTCGACAATCATACCGCACCTGAGGTAACAAACACATCTCGAGCCCCATTGTGCACTCCATGATTCATGCCAACTCAATGCCTCGCTCTTTACTACTGTGTACCAATGTTGTCGTCCAACTGCAAAACACTGGGCCACAACAAGTTTCCGCGTCTCCATTACACTGCGGATACTACGAAACGCTCCCCAAACTTGGCACTCACCCACGCAGCCGACTTTTCCGACTTTCCACGACGCTCACGCTAATGACAGCATTATTTATAGTTCGACGTCGCGCCAAAGCGAATGAGCACATTTCGCCTACGGCTTAGGCCGCCCTCCTAGTGTGGCTGCTCGGTGTCTGCAGGCAGCGAGGGTCTGCAAGCTTCCTGTGTTCGCACCTATGTCACCTGTGCTTGCTTGTCAGAGACAGACTATCGCAAAACATACAACTCACTCCATGAATTGATTGCTACGGCATCTGTTATCAGCAGTCACAACTAGCAACACCAGTAGCAGCCGACTGCACGCAAAGAATAGGAATGTGCAGTGGGATTTACGTGAACTCGGCGCAAGGCAGATCTTTCCGACATAGGCTTGAGAATCTTACGGGAACACTTGTACTGTTTCTAAATTAAGTGTAGGCGTGGGAGGAGGGTGCTTCCTGCGCACTAATAACAGCACGCTTGTCAATTGTGGATGCTAATCATTCGCTTGTATCTTCCTAGACACATCTGCTGGCTGTGAATTATTCCACTTGCATGGCAAGGTGCGCATGTAGGTGTGTTAAAAATTCCCAGTACCTCTCGCATACTAAGCGAGCGCTCTGCCATCTAAGCTACGCCCGCCCCCCCGAAGACTAGTGGTGCTACATACAGCCATATAGACGACATAGACCCTTGCACTCCCATTATTCAGCAGACAAACACTACTCTCTATGTATCCGTTAGGGTGTCTTTCAGGTTTCGTGCATTCTGTATCGAATCGTAGTTGGCCACAATGAAAGTGGCACGTATAACGTCGAAAATAGAATTCGGACACCGCTCTGAGTAAGACCAACGTGTTGTCCACCCTCTAGACTTCAATGAGGTTAAGCCGCGATACCTAAGACAGATCTGCACTCGATGACACCTCGATAACAGCCGGTCCCCACACTTACATCTTGCTCTCCTTACGTCAGTATACATCATATCAGTCTGTGACGCTAGCTTTGCAACATCTTGCGTGCCTTTAGGTTCGCCGCGACCAACACTTACCATTCACTGACCACAAAAATTGGAGGCGCCGCGGCTTGAACCCTGGACCTTTCACATGCGAAGCGAACGCTCTACCAACTGAGCTACGCCCCATGCACGACCGAACTGCGCTATCCCCATTCTTTGCGACTCAGATGCGCACGGACACGATGGTTGGTTGGTTTATAGCGGTGAAGGGAGCAGAGTACAAAGGCGCGGACCCGTTCATATACACAAAAGTTCCAAGTAGTTTCGATGCTCTGGTATTACAAATGCAAATTCCGTCTGTTTTTAACGTCTTAAATTGAAAGAGCCGTCACAAATTGCTCCGTTTTCACTCCTTGTCGACAATCATACCGCACCTGAGGTAACAAACACATCTCGAGCCCCATTGTGCACTCCATGATTCATGCCAACTCAATGCCTCGCTCTTTACTACTGTGTACCAATGTTGTCGTCCAACTGCAAAACACTGGGCCACAACAAGTTTCCGCGTCTCCATTACACTGCGGATACTACGAAACGCTCCCCAAACTTGGCACTCACCCACGCAGCCGACTTTTCCGACTTTCCACGACGCTCACGCTAATGACAGCATTATTTATAGTTCGACGTCGCGCCAAAGCGAATGAGCACATTTCGCCTACGGCTTAGGCCGCCCTCCTAGTGTGGCTGCTCGGTGTCTGCAGGCAGCGAGGGTCTGCAAGCTTCCTGTGTTCGCACCTATGTCACCTGTGCTTGCTTGTCAGAGACAGACTATCGCAAAACATACAACTCACTCCATGAATTGATTGCTACGGCATCTGTTATCAGCAGTCACAACTAGCAACACCAGTAGCAGCCGACTGCACGCAAAGAATAGGAATGTGCAGTGGGATTTACGTGAACTCGGCGCAAGGCAGATCTTTCCGACATAGGCTTGAGAATCTTACGGGAACACTTGTACTGTTTCTAAATTAAGTGTAGGCGTGGGAGGAGGGTGCTTCCTGCGCACTAATAACAGCACGCTTGTCAATTGTGGATGCTAATCATTCGCTTGTATCTTCCTAGACACATCTGCTGGCTGTGAATTATTCCACTTGCATGGCAAGGTGCGCATGTACGTGTGTTAAAAATTCCCAGTACCTCTCGCATACTAAGCGAGCGCTCTGCCATCTAAGCTACGCCCGCCCCCCCGAAGACTAGTGGTGCTACATACAGCCATATAGACGACATAGACCCTTGCACTCCCATTATTCAGCAGACAAACACTACTCTCTATGTATCCGTTAGGGTGTCTTTCAGGTTTCGTGCATTCTGTATCGAATCGTAGTTGGCCACAATCAAAGTGGCACGTATAACGTCGAAAATAGAATTCGGACACCGCTCTGAGTAAGACCAACGTGTTGTCCACCCTCTAGACTTCAATGAGGTTAAGCCGCGATACCTAAGACAGATCTGCACTCGATGACACCTCGATAACAGCCGGTCCCCACACTTACATCTTGCTCTCCTTACGTCAGTATACATCATATCAGTCTGTGACGCTAGCTTTGCAACATCTTGCGTGCCTTTAGGTTCGCCGCGACCAACACTTACCATTCACTGACCACAAAAATTGGAGGCGCCGCGGCTTGAACCCTGGACCTTTCACATGCGAAGCGAACGCTCTACCAACTGAGCTACGCCCCAGGCACGACCGAACTGCGCTATCCCCATTCTTTGCGACTCAGATGCGCACGGACACGATGGTTGGTTGGTTTATAGCGGTGAAGGGAGCAGAGTACAAAGGCGCGGACCCGTTCATATACACAAAAGTTCCAAGTAGTTTCGATGCTCTGGTATTACAAATGCAAATTCCGTCTGTTTTTAACGTCTTAAATTGAAAGAGCCGTCACAAATTGCTCCGTTTTCACTCCTTGTCGACAATCATACCGCACCTGAGGTAACAAACACATCTCGAGCCCCATTGTGCACTCCATTATTCATGCCAACTCAATGCCTCGCTCTTTACTACTGTGTACCAATGTTGTCGTCCAACTGCAAAACACTGGGCCACAACAAGTTTCCGCGTCTCCATTACACTGCGGATACTACGAAACGCTCCCCAAACTTGCCACTCACCCACGCAGCCGACTTTTCCGACTTTCCACGACGCTCACGCAACGCTCACGCTAGTGACAGCATTATTTATAGTTCGACGTCGCGCCAAAGCGAATGAGCACATTTCGCCTACGGCTTAGGCCGCCCTCCTAGTGTGGCTGCTCGGTGTCTGCAGGCAGCGAGGGTCTGCAAGCTTCCTGTGTTCGCACCTATGTCACCTGTGCTTGCTTGTCAGAGACAGACTATCGCAAAACATACAACTCACTCCATGAATTGATTGCTACGGCATCTGTTATCAGCAGTCACAACTAGCAACACCAGTAGCAGCCGACTGCGCGCAAAGAATAGGAATGTGCAGTGGGATTTACGTGAACTCGGCGCAAGGCAGATCTTTCCGACATAGGCTTGAGAATCTTACGGGAACACTTGTACTGTTTCTAAATTAAGTGTAGGCGTGGGAGGAGGGTGCTTCCTGCGCACTAATAACAGCACGCTTGTCAATTGTGGATGCTAATCATTCGCTTGTATCTTCCTAGACACATCTGCTGGCTGTGAATTATTCCACTTGCATGGCAAGGTGCGCATGTACGTGTGTTAAAAATTCCCAGTACCTCTCGCATACTAAGCGAGCGCTCTGCCATCTAAGCTACGCCCGCCCCCCCGAAGACTAGTGGTGCTACATACAGCCATATAGACGACATAGACCCTTGCACTCCCATTATTCAGCAGACAAACACTACTCTCTATGTATCCGTTAGGGTGTCTTTCAGGTTTCGTGCATTCTGTATCGAATCGTAGTTGGCCACAATGAAAGTGGCACGTATAACGTCGAAAATAGAATTCGGACACCGCTCTGAGTAAGACCAACGTGTTGTCCACCCTCTAGACTTCAATGAGGTTAAGCCGCGATACCTAAGACAGATCTGCACTCGATGACACCTCGATAACAGCCGGTCCCCACACTTACATCTTGCTCTCCTTACGTCAGTATACATCATATCAGTCTGTGACGCTAGCTTTGCAACATCTTGCGTGCCTTTAGGTTCGCCGCGACCAACACTTACCATTCACTGACCACAAAAATTGGAGGCGCCGCGGCTTGAACCCTGGACCTTTCACATGCGAAGCGAACGCTCTACCAACTGAGCTACGCCCCATGCACGACCGAACTGCGCTATCCCCATTCTTTGCGACTCAGATGCGCACGGACACGATGGTTGGTTGGTTTATAGCATTGAAGGGAGCAGAGTACAAAGGCGCGGACCCGTTCATATACACAAAAGTTCCAAGTAGTTTCGATGCTCTGGTATTACAAATGCAAATTCCGTCTGTTTTTAACGTCTTAAATTGAAAGAGCCGTCACAAATTGCTCCGTTTTCACTCCTTGTCGACAATCATACCGCACCTGAGGTAACAAACACATCTCGAGCCCCATTGTGCACTCCATTATTCATGCCAACTCAGTGCCTCGCTCTTTACTACTGTGTACCAATGTTGTCGTCCAACTGCAAAACACTGGGCCACAATAAGTTTCCGCGTCTCCATTGCACTGCGGATACTACGAAACGCTCCCCAAACTTGGCACTCACCCACGCAGCCGACTTTTCCGACTTTCCACGACGCTCACGCTTTTTTTTTTTTTTTTTTCCTTTATTGTGATTTTAATACCTGTGACAAACAGGTAGGCCGGCAGCGGACCAAGAATGCCGCTCTTCGGCCTCAGAGTATACACAGAACAGAGATGAGGGAGATATAAAAACAATCAAGACGGCGGGGTACAAACAGTAGACAAAACAGAGTTAAAACGGAGTCGGTCACGTGCGTAGCACAATGGATAAAAGCGGAGAAACACGGTGCACAAACGCAGATGGCAGATGGCCACACGTGAACCAGCGGAGCACAAACGACGAAACACAAACACACTGCAGGAGAGTCGAGGCACAAACACATGCGATGGTCTTCGGCGTAGGACGATGAAAGTAACTGATGGAAGACAGCAGAGTCGTGGCCTGCCAAGGGGAAAAGGTGTGGGGAAGAGGAGAGAGAGGGGGAGGGGAAGATGCCAGTGGAGGAGAGGGATGGAGGAGAAGGGGGAGGGTAGGGGGAGTGGAAGCCCAAGGAGAAAGGGGAGGGGAGGGAGGGAGAGAAGGGAGAGAGGGTGCCCACAGGAAAAGGAGAGGAGAGGGAAGGTAAGGCTCAAAGTTGGTAGGAGGGGTAGATGGAGGGGAGGAGGGCATCATCAGGGAGGGGGAGTTGACGGAAGCCACCGAGGGAGAGGGTGTGGAGGGTGTAAAGATGGAGAGCAGGTGGGATATAGGAATGCAGGCGCGGCAGCGGGTTGGGGTGGGAGAGGATGGGAGAGACAAGAGGGTGTGGAGGATCAAGCTTGCGGGAGGTGTAGAGGATCCGTAACCGTTCGAGGAAAAGGAGGAGGTGCGGGAAGGGAATCAGGTCATAGAGGATCCGCGTGGGGGAAGGGAGACGGATGCGATAGGCGAGGCGGAGCGCATGGCGTTCTAGGATCTGAATGGACTTGTAGAAGGTAGGAGGGGCAGAGATCCAGGCGGGATGAGCATAGCAAAGGATAGGACGGATGAGGGACTTGTAGGTGTAGAGGATGGTGGAAGGGTCCAGACCCCATGTACGGCCAGAAAGGAGCTTAAGGAGGCGGAGGCGGGAGCGTGCCTTGGCTTGGATCGTCCGGAGATGTGGGTTCCAGGAGAGGCGACGGTCGAGGGTGACACCAAGGTACTTGAGAGTAGGTGTGAGGGTGATGGGACGGCCATAAATAGTAAGATAGAAATCAAGGAGACGGAAGGAACGAGTGGTTTTGCCTACAATGATCGCCTGGGTCTTGGAAGGATTGACCTTGAGCAACCACTGGTTACACCAAGTGGTGAACCGGTCAAGATAGGATTGGAGAAGGTGCTGGGAGCGTTGCAGGGTGGGAGCGAGGGCAAGGAAGGCAGTGTCATCGGCGTACTGGAGAAGGTGTAGGGGAGGTGCAGGTGGAGGCATGTCTGCCGTGTAAAGGAGGTAGAGAAGAGGGGAAAGGACGGAACCTTGGGGCACACCGGCGGAGGGGTAGAAGGTGTAGGAATCAGTGTTGTGGATGGTGACATAGGAAGGACGGTGGGAAAGGAAGGAAGCGACCAGACGGACATAGTTGAGAGGAAGAGCAAAGGTTTGGAGCTTGAAAAGGAGACCGGAATGCCACACACGGTCATAGGCGCGTTCGAGGTCGAGGGAAAGGAAGATGGCGGAACGACGGGAATTGAGTTGTTCGGAGAGGAGGTGAGTGAGGTGAAGGAGGAGGTCATCGGCTGAGAAGGACGGCCGAAAGCCACATTGGGTAGGGGGGAGGAGGCGGTGTTGGTGAAGGTGCTTGTGTAGGCGGCGGGTAAGAATGGATTCCAGGACCTTGCTGAAGACCGAGGTAAGGCTGATGGGACGGTAGGAGGAGACAGCGGAAGGCGGTTTGTCGGGCTTGAGGAACATCAGGATCCGGGAGGTTTTCCACAGGTCGGGGTAGTAGCCGGTGGACAGGACCACATTGTAGAGCCTGGCCAATGTGGAGAGGAAGGAGGCAGGAGCTTCACGGAGGTGACGGTAAGTAACACGATCATGACCGGGAGCAGTGTTGCGTTTAGGGCGAAGTGTAGCAATGATATCTTGAGTGGTGATTGGGGTATTTAGTTCTGTGTGTGTGATGTTGTCCAAGTACTGGAAGCCAGGAGCAAGCGGGGGGACAGAGGTATCAGTTCGATCACGGACATCAGGAAAGAGGGAATAATCGAACTGGGGATCGTCAGGGATGGTAAGGATATCGGAGAGGTAGGAGGCGAAATGGTTGGCCTTACTAAGGGCATCAGGGAAGGGGTGGTCATCATGAAGGAGAGGGTAGTAGGGAGAGGGTTTAGATCCGGTAAGGCGGCGGAAGGCTGACCAGTACTTGGACGAGTTGATAGGTAAGGTGGCATTAAGACGGGTGCATGTCTGTCGCCAGTCCCGGCGTTTCTTTGCCGTGAGTAAGTTCCTGATGTGTCGCTGTAGTTGCCGGTGGCGTCGTAGTGTGTCCTGGTCACGTGTGTGAAGGAAGGCACGGTAGAGCCGGCGGGATTCACGCAGGAGAAGGACGGCCTGTGGGGGTAAGGTGGGGCGGTGCGGATGGATGGCAATGGTAGGGACGTGGGCCTCCACGGCCTCAGACAAGGTCTGCTGGAGAAAGGAGGCAGCACGGGTAACGTCATCAGGTTGGTGGTAGGTGAGGGGGTGGCTATCGACCTGGAGAGCAAGGGAGTCCCGGTAGGCATTCCAGTTGGCACGGGAGTAGTCATGGACATATTTCGGGGGAGGGTCATGGCGCGGGTCGGGACGGGGGCGACGACCGTCTGATACAGTGAGGAGGACAGGGAGATGGTCACTGCCAATGGGATCAAGGACGTCCACCGCTATGCGGCCAAGCAGGGTGGGGGAGGCTAGGACGACATCGGGAGTGGTATTGGATTCAGGGCGGGTGTGTTGGGGAATTGGAAGGACGTCGCCTTGGAGGGTGGCAAGGAACCGATGCCACCGCCGTAACTGGGCGGCAGAACGACTATGGATGTTAAGGTCGGCGGCGATCACGTAGGAGGAGAAGGTACGGTCGATGTAGGAAAGGAAGTCGAAAGGAATAGGTGCAGCGGGGCGGACATAGATGGTGGCACAGGTAAGGGTAAGGCCGGGGAAGAAGAGACTAAGGATCAAGTGTTCTGTGGGGTCAGGAAGGAGGGGTTGGAGCCGGACAGGGATCTGGCGGTGGTGGCCAATGGCAACTCCGCCACGCGCTATCTGGAGTGGATTGTCAGACCGGTGAAGGAGGTAGGGCGAGGTGTGGACGGTGTGGTGGGGCTGAAGAAAGGTTTCGTTCAGAAGGAAGGCATCCACACGGTGGGTCGTAAGGGTATGCATAAGGAGGTGCTTGTTGGTGGGAAGGGAGCGGATGTTATTGAACAGGATACGGTGCTGTCGTGCCATAATGGGAATTTAAACGAGGGTGTCGAGACGGGAGAAGGTGAAATGGGCCTGGTTGTGGGAATAGGTGGCGTAGGTGTTGAGGTGGAACACGGAACGGGCAGCGAGGGAAATCTGGTGGAGGGTGTGGGGACGCTGAAAGGGATGGACGTTCTGGAGCACTATTGTGACGAACCTGATGATGTCCTCCGCGGTGGGGGGAGGACGGAGGGAATTGCCAGGAGGGGTGGGGTCATCCAAAGGGCGGAGAGGAACAGTGAGTTCAGGAGCGGATGGAGGAGGTCGAGCCTTGCATTTCTGGGAGTAGGTAGGGTGTTGGAGGTTGCAGGTATTGCAGGAGGGAGGAGACTGAAGGTTGGGGCACTGCCGGAGGAAGTGCGCTTGCTTACAATGCGGGCAGACTGGGGCCTCGCGGCACTCTGATGTTGGGTGTGCGTTATAACGCAGACACCTCTGGCAGCGAATGGATTGTGGTGGGGAGCGGGAGGGGTCAACCTTATACCGGCGGTGGAAGAGGAGGGCACCCTCCTTAAGGAGATGGTCGATGGAGGGAGCGTGTTCGGAGAAAACTCGCATAAGGCGAGTGGGGCCCGCAGAGTTGAAAATGCGGCGAACAGCTCGCACCTCCAGGTACGGGTGGGCCTTCAACTCCGCCAGCACCTCTTCCTCCGTGATCGTCGGGCTAAGCCGAGTGATCACGGCGGTGAGGGTCGGCGGGCGACGTGGGGGTTGGGGTTGACGGGGGGAGGAAGGGGAAGGAGCAGGGGCAAGGGAGGCATTAGGTCCAAATCGGGTGAGAGGAATTCGGGAGAGGATGTCGGAGTGTAGGGTAGGGCTTGGGGAGGTGATCAAGACAGAGTCCCTACGGGGGGTAAGAAGGGAGATGGGGGCTGCAGGGAAGTATTGGCGGAGGAGCAAGGTCAGGTTGCGGGCCTCCAGGAGAGAGGGATCAGGACGGGAGAGGAGATACTTGTAGGAGGGGGAGGGAGAAGAGGAAGTAGAGGGGGCTGGAGGGGAGACATCCATGGCATCTAGGGGTGGGGGAGGGGGAAGATGCTGGGACTTCTTGGGTGCAGAGGAGGCGGGGGTGCCACTGGGACGCTTAACAGCGGGGACAGGATGGGAGGAGGTGTGGGGCACAGGAGTGACGGGGAGATGACGGGAAGCGGCAGGTCCCGGTGTCGGTGCTGGTGCTGGTGCTGCTGTTGGTGCTGCTGTTGGTGCTGCTGCTGGTTGTGGCGCTGCTGCAGGTGGTGGTGCTGGCGCCGGCGATGGTGCGGCATGGGTCGTAGCCCGACGAGACACAACCCTGGCAGGGGCCGCATGAGTGGTGTGGGGGAGTGGGGGAAAGGGGTCGTGTGTGGAGGCTTGGGGAGAAGGAGCAGGGGATGGGGCGACAAAGGGAGCTGGGGTGGGAAGGGTGAGGAGGGGCGGGATATAGTAGGACGGGGGCGACTGAGCACACCAAGTAAGAGTAGTGGCAGCGAGGGAGGGCGTCGTATAGACGATGGCGGTGGTAGTGGCGGTGGTGGTGGGGGTGGTCATGATGGCAGTAAGGAAAACTGGAAACACAGAAAAGAAGAATGGGGACAGACAAGGGACAAAGTCAGGAACAGATTACAGATGACAGATGAGAGACGTCGAGGAGCGAAAGGATGAAGGCAAAGACGAAGACGAGAATAGCGATGACAACGAAAGCAGGAGAGGAAGACGAAGCACTGGGTCCTGGCGGCGGCGGCGGCGGCGGGGGCCGGAAGCTGCGGCGGCGGCGGCGGCGGGGGCCGGAAGCTGCGGCGGCGGCGGCGGCGGCGGCGGCTGGGTCCGGAAGCTGCGGCTGGGTCCGGCGACGACTGCTACTGCAAAACTGGCGGCACTGGAAACTGCTGCTGCTGCTGCTGCTGCTGCTGGCGGTTCCGGAACTGCGACTGCGACTGCGACTGCGACTTCTGCGAAGCCCTAACACTTCGATACGTAGCAGTACTCTGCAAGGTATCGAAGGGCGGAACTCTTCCGAGGTCCGCCGAAGAATGGACGCTCACGCTAGTGACATCATTATTTATAGTTCGACGTCGCGCCAAAGCGAATGAGCACATTTCGCCTACGGCTTAGGCCGCCCTCCTAGTGTGGCTGCTCGGTGTCTGCAGGCAGCGAGGGTCTGCAAGCTTCCTGTGTTCGCACCTATGTCACCTGTGCTTGCTTGTCAGAGACAGACTATCGCACAACATACAACTCACTCCATGAATTGATTGCTACGGCATCTGTTATCAGCAGTCACAACTAGCAACACCAGTAGCAGCCGACTGCACGCAAAGAATAGGAATGTGCAGTGGGATTTACGTGAACTCGGCGCAAGGCAGATCTTTCCGACATAGGCTTGAGAATCTTACGGGAACACTTGTACTGTTTCTAAATTAAGTGTAGGCGTGGGAGGAGGGTGCTTCCTGCGCACTAATAACAGCACGCTTGTCAATTGTGGATGCTAATCATTCGCTTGTATCTTCCTAGACACATCTGCTGGCTGTGAATTATTCCACTTGCATGGCAAGGTGCGCATGTAGGTGTGTTAAAAATTCCCAGTACCTCTCGCATACTAAGCGAGCGCTCTGCCATCTGAGCTACGCCCACCCCCCCCGAAGGCTAGTGGTGCTACATACAGCCATACAGACGACATAGACCCTTGCACTCCCATTATTCAGCAGACAAACACTACTCTCTATGTATCCGTTAGGGTGTCTTTCAGGTTTCGTGCATTCTGTATCGAATCGTAGTTGGCCACAATGAAAGTGGCACGTATAACGTCGAAAATAGAATTCGGACACCGCTCTGAGTAAGACCAACGTGTTGTCCACCCTCTAGACTTCAATGAGGTTAAGCCGCGATACCTAAGACAGATCTGCACTCGATGACACCTCGATAACAGCCGGTCCCCACACTTACATCTTGCTCTCCTTACGTCAGTATACATCATATCAGTCTGTGACGCTAGCTTTGCAACATCTTGCGTGCCTTTAGGTTCGCCGCGACCAACACTTACCATTCACTGACCACAAAAATTGGAGGCGCCGCGGCTTGAACCCTGGACCTTTCACATGCGAAGCGAACGCTCTACCAACTGAGCTACGCCCCATGCACGACCGAACTGCGCTATCCCCATTCTTTGCGACTCAGATGCGCACGGACACTATGGTTGGTTGGTTTATAGCGGTGAAGGGAGCAGAGTACAAAGGCGCGGACCCGTTCATATACACAAAAGTTCCAAGTAGTTTCGATGCTCTGGTATTACAAATGCAAATTCCGTCTGTTTTTAACGTCTTAAATTGAAAGAGCCGTCACAAATTGCTCCGTTTTCACTCCTTGTCGACAATCATACCGCACCTGAGGTAACAAACACATCTCGAGCCCCATTGTGCACTCCATTATTCATGCCAACTCAATGCCTCGCTCTTTACTACTGTGTACCAATGTTGTCGTCCAACTGCAAAACACTGGGCCACAACAAGTTTCCGCGTCTCCATTGCACTGCGGATACTACGAAACGCTCCCCAAACTTGGCACTCACCCACGCAGCCGACTTTTCCGACTTTCCACGACGCTCACGCTAGTGACAGCATTATTTATAGTTCGACGTCGCGCCAAAGCGAATGAGCACATTTCGCCTACGGCTTAGGCCGCCCTCCTAGTGTGGCTGCTCGGTGTCTGCAGGCAGCGAGGGTCTGCAAGCTTCCTGTGTTCGCACCTATGTCACCTGTGCTTGCTTGTCAGAGACAGACTATCGCAAAACATACAACTCACTCCATGAATTGATTGCTACGGCATCTGTTATCAGCAGTCACAACTAGCAACACCAGTAGCAGCCGACTGCACGCAAAGAATAGGAATGTGCAGTGGGATTTACGTGAACTCGGCGCAAGGCAGATCTTTCCGACATAGGCTTGAGAATCTTACGGGAACACTTGTACTGTTTCTAAATTAAGTGTAGGCGTGGGAGGAGGGTGCTTCCTGCGCACTAATAACAGCACGCTTGTCAATTGTGGATGCTAATCATTCGCTTGTATCTTCCTAGACACATCTGCTGGCTGTGAATTATTCCACTTGCATGGCAAGGTGCGCATGTAGGTGTGTTAAAAATTCCCAGTACCTCTCGCATACTAAGCGAGCGCTCTGCCATCTGAGCTACGCCCACCCCCCCGAAGGCTAGTGGTGCTACATACAGCCATACAGACGACATAGACCCTTGCACTCCCATTATTCAGCAGACAAACACTACTCTCTATGTATCCGTTAGGGTGTCTTTCAGGTTTCGTGCATTCTGTATCGAATCGTAGTTGGCCACAATGAAAGTGGCACGTATAACGTCGAAAATAGAATTCGGACACCGCTCTGAGTAAGACCAACGTGTTGTCCACCCTCTAGACTTCAATGAGGTTAAGCCGCGATACCTAAGACAGATCTGCACTCGATGACACCTCGATAACAGCCGGTCCCCACACTTACATCTTGCTCTCCTTACGTCAGTATACATCATATCAGTCTGTGACGCTAGCTTTGCAACATCTTGCGTGCCTTTAGGTTCGCCGCGACCAACACTTACCATTCACTGACCACAAAAATTGGAGGCGCCGCGGCTTGAACCCTGGACCTTTCACATGCGAAGCGAACGCTCTACCAACTGAGCTACGCCCCATGCACGACCGAACTGCGCTATCCCCATTCTTTGCGACTCAGATGCGCACGGACACTATGGTTGGTTGGTTTATAGCGGTGAAGGGAGCAGAGTACAAAGGCGCGGACCCGTTCATATACACAAAAGTTCCAAGTAGTTTCGATGCTCTGGTATTACAAATGCAAATTCCGTCTGTTTTTAACGTCTTAAATTGAAAGAGCCGTCACAAATTGCTCCGTTTTCACTCCTTGTCGACAATCATACCGCACCTGAGGTAACAAACACATCTCGAGCCCCATTGTGCACTCCATTATTCATGCCAACTCAATGCCTCGCTCTTTACTACTGTGTACCAATGTTGTCGTCCAACTGCAAAACACTGGGCCACAACAAGTTTCCGCGTCTCCATTGCACTGCGGATACTACGAAACGCTCCCCAAACTTGGCACTCACCCACGCAGCCGACTTTTCCGACTTTCCACGACGCTCACGCTAGTGACAGCATTATTTATAGTTCGACGTCGCGCCAAAGCGAATGAGCACATTTCGCCTACGGCTTAGGCCGCCCTCCTAGTGTGGCTGCTCGGTGTCTGCAGGCAGCGAGGGTCTGCAAGCTTCCTGTGTTCGCACCTATGTCACCTGTGCTTGCTTGTCAGAGACAGACTATCGCAAAACATACAACTCACTCCATGAATTGATTGCTACGGCATCTGTTATCAGCAGTCACAACTAGCAACACCAGTAGCAGCCGACTGCACGCAAAGAATAGGAATGTGCAGTGGGATTTACGTGAACTCGGCGCAAGGCAGATCTTTCCGACATAGGCTTGAGAATCTTACGGGAACACTTGTACTGTTTCTAAATTAAGTGTAGGCGTGGGAGGAGGGTGCTTCCTGCGCACTAATAACAGCACGCTTGTCAATTGTGGATGCTAATCATTCGCTTGTATCTTCCTAGACACATCTGCTGGCTGTGAATTATTCCACTTGCATGGCAAGGTGCGCATGTAGGTGTGTTAAAAATTCCCAGTACCTCTCGCATACTAAGCGAGCGCTCTGCCATCTGAGCTACGCCCGCCCCCCCGAAGACTAGTGGTGCTACATACAGCCATACAGACGACATAGACCCTTGCACTCCCATTATTCAGCAGACAAACACTACTCTCTATGTTTCCGTTAGGGTGTCTTTCAGGTTTCGTGCATTCTGTATCGAATCGTAGTTGGCCACAATCAAAGTGGCACGTATAACGTCGAAAATAGAATTCGGACACCGCTCTGAGTAAGACCAACGTGTTGTCCACCCTCTAGACTTCAATGAGGTTAAGCCGCGATACCTAAGACAGATCTGCACTCGATGACACCTCGATAACAGCCGGTCCCCACACTTACATCTTGCTCTCCTTACGTCAGTATACATCATATCAGTCTGTGACGCTAGCTTTGCAACATCTTGCGTGCCTTTAGGTTCGCCGCGACCAACACTTACCATTCACTGACCACAAAAATTGGAGGCGCCGCGGCTTGAACCCTGGACGTTTCACATGCGAAGCGAACGCTCTACCAACTGAGCTACGCCCCAGGCACGACCGAACTGCGCTATCCCCATTCTTTGCGACTCAGATGCGCACGGACACGATGGTTGGTTGGTTTATAGCGGTGAAGGGAGCAGAGTACAAAGGCGCGGACCCGTTCATATACACAAAAGTTCCAAGTAGTTTCGATGCTCTGGTATTACAAATGCAAATTCCGTCTGTTTTTAACGTCTTAAATTGAAAGAGCCGTCACAAATTGCTCCGTTTTCACTCCTTGTCGACAATCATACCGCCCCTGAGGTAACAAACACATCTCGAGCCCCATTGTGCACTCCATTATTCATGCCAACTCAATGCCTCGCTCTTTACTACTGTGTACCAATGTTGTCGTCCAACTGCAAAACACTGGGCCACAACAAGTTTCCGCGTCTCCATTACACTGCGGATACTACGAAACGCTCCCCAAACTTGGCACTCACCCACGCAGCCGACTTTTCCGACTTTCCACGACGCTCACGCTAGTGACAGCATTATTTATAGTTCGACGTCGCGCCAAAGCGAATGAGCACATTTCGCCTACGGCTTAGGCCGCCCTCCTAGTGTGGCTGCTCGGTGTCTGCAGGCAGCGAGGGTCTGCAAGCTTCCTGTGTTCGCACCTATGTCACCTGTGCTTGCTTGTCAGAGACAGACTATCGCAAAACATACAACTCACTCCATAAATTGATTGCTACGGCATCTGTTATCAGCAGTCACAACTAGCAACACCAGTAGCAGCCAACTGCACGCAAAGAATAGGAATGTGCAGTGGGATTTACGTGAACTCGGCGCAAGGCAGATCTTTCCGACATAGGCTTGAGAATCTTACGGGAACACTTGTACTGTTTCTAAATTAAGTGTAGGCGTGGGAGGAGGGTGCTTCCTGCGCACTAATAACAGCACGCTTGTCAATTGTGGATGCTAATCATTCGCTTGTATCTTCCTAGACACATCTGCTGGCTGTGAATTATTCCACTTGCATGGCAAGGTGCGCATGTACGTGTGTTAAAAATTCCCAGTACCTCTCGCATACTAAGCGAGCGCTCTGCCATCTGAGCTACGCCCGCCCCCCCGAAGACTAGTGGTGCTACATACAGCCATATAGACGACATAGACCCTTGCACTCCCATTATTCAGCAGACAAACACTACTCTCTATGTATCCGTTAGGGTGTCTTTCAGGTTTCGTGCATTCTGTATCGAATCGTAGTTGGCCACAATGAAAGTGGCACGTATAACGTCGAAAATAGAATTCGGACACCGCTCTGAGTAAGACCAACGTGTTGTCCACCCTCTAGACTTCAATGAGGTTAAGCCGCGATACCTAAGACAGATCTGCACTCGATGACACCTCGATAACAGCCGGTCCCTACACTTACATCTTGCTCTCCTTACGTCAGTATACATCATATCAGTCTGTGACGCTAGCTTTGCAACATCTTGCGTGCCTTTAGGTTCGCCGCGACCAACACTTACCATTCACTGACCACAAAAATTGGAGGCGCCGCGGCTTGAACCCTGGACCTTTCACATGCGAAGCGAACGCTCTACCAACTGAGCTACGCCCCATGCACGACCGAACTGCGCTATCCCCATTCTTTGCGACTCAGATGCGCACGGACACTATGGTTGGTTGGTTTATAGCGGTGAAGGGAGCAGAGTAAAAAGGCGCGGACCCGTTCATATACACAAAAGTTCCAAGTAGTTTCGATGCTCTGGTATTACAAATGCAAATTCCGTCTGTTTTTAACGTCTTAAATTGAAAGAGCCGTCACAAATTGCTCCGTTTTCACTCCTTGTCGACAATCATACCGCACCTGAGGTAACAAACACATCTCGAGCCCCATTGTGCACTCCATTATTCATGCCAACTCAGTGCCTCGCTCTTTACTACTGTGTACCAATGTTGTCGTCCAACTGCAAAACACTGGGCCACAACAAGTTTCCGCGTCTCCATTGCACTGCGGATACTACGAAACGCTCCCCAAACTTGGCACTCACCCACGCAGCCGACTTTTCCGACTTTCCACGACGCTCACGCTAGTGACAGCATTATTTATAGTTCGACGTCGCGCCAAAGCGAATGAGCACATTTCGCCTACGGCTTAGGCCGCCCTCCTAGTGTGGCTGCTCGGTGTCTGCAGGCAGCGAGGGTCTGCAAGCTTCCTGTGTTCGCACCTATGTCACCTGTGCTTGCTTGTCAGAGATAGACTATCGCAAAACATACAACTCACTCCATGAATTGATTGCTACGGCATCTGTTATCAGCAGTCACAACTAGCAACACCAGTAGCAGCCGACTGCACGCAAAGAATAGGAATGTGCAGTGGGATTTACGTGAACTCGGCGCAAGGCAGATCTTTTCGACATAGGCTTGAGAATCTTACGGGAACACTTGTACTGTTTCTAAATTAAGTGTAGGCGTGGGAGGAGGGTGCTTCCTGCGCACTAATAACAGCACGCTTGTCAATTGTGGATGCTAATCCTTCGCTTGTATCTTCCTAGACACATCTGCTGGCTGTGAATTATTCCACTTGCATGGCAAGGTGCGCATGTACGTGTGTTAAAAATTCCCAGTACCTCTCGCATACTAAGCGAGCGCTCTGCCATCTGAGCTACGCCCGCCCCCCCCGAAGACTAGTGGTGCTACATACAGCCATATAGACGACATAGACCCTTGCACTCCCATTATTCAGCAGACAAACACTACTCTCTATGTATCCGTTAGGGTGTCTTCAGGTTTCGTGCATTCTGTATCGAATCGTAGTTGGCCACAATGAAAGTGGCACGTATAACGTCGAAAATAGAATTCGGACACCGCTCTGAGTAAGACCAACGTGTTGTCCACCCTCTAGACTTCAATGAGGTTAAGCCGCGATACCTAAGACAGATCTGCACTCGATGACACCTCGATAACAGCCGGTCCCCACACTTACATCTTGCTCTCCTTACGTCAGTATACATCATATCAGTCTGTGACGCTAGCTTTGCAACATCTTGCGTGCCTTTAGGTTCGCCGCGACCAACACTTACCATTCACTGACCACAAAAATTGGAGGCGCCGCGGCTTGAACCCTGGACCTTTCACATGCGAAGCGAACGCTCTACCAACTGAGCTACGCCCCATGCACGACCGAACTGCGCTATCCCCATTCTTTGCGACTCAGATGCGCACGGACACGATGGTTGGTTGGTTTATAGCGGTGAAGGGAGCAGAGTACAAAGGCGCGGACCCGTTCATATACACAAAAGTTCCAAGTAGTTTCGATGCTCTGGTATTACAAATGCAAATTCCGTCTGTTTTTAACGTCTTAAATTGAAAGAGCCGTCACAAATTGCTCCGTTTTCACTCCTTGTCGACAATCATACCGCACCTGAGGAAACAAACACATCTCGAGCCCCAATGTGCACTCCATTATTCATGCCAACTCAATGCCTCGCTCTTTACTACTGTGTACCAATGTTGTCGTCCAACTGCAAAATACTGGGCCACAACAAGTTCCCGCGTCTCCATTGCACTGCGGATACTACGAAACGCTCCCCAAACTTGGCACTCACCCACGCAGCCGACTTTTCCGACTTTCCACGACGCTCACGCTAGTGACAGCATTATTTATAGTTCGACGTCGCGCCAAAGCGAATGAGCACATTTCGCCTACGGCTTAGGCCGCCCTCCTAGTGTGGCTGCTCGGTGTCTGCAGGCATCGAGGGTCTGCAAGCTTCCTGTGTTCGCACCTATGTCACCTGTGCTTGCTTGTCAGAGACAGACTATCGCAAAACATACAACTCACTCCATGAATTGATTGCTACGGCATCTGTTATCAGCAGTCACAACTAGCAACACCAGTAGCAGCCGACTGCACGCAAAGAATAGGAATGTGCAGTGGGATTTACGTGAACTCGGCGCAAGGCAGATCTTTTCGACATAGGCTTGAGAATCTTACGGGAACACTTGTACTGTTTCTAAATTAAGTGTAGGCGTGGGAGGAGGGTGCTTCCTGCGCACTAATAACAGCACGCTTGTCAATTGTGGATGCTAATCCTTCGCTTGTATCTTCCTAGACACATCTGCTGGCTGTGAATTATTCCACTTGCATGGCAAGGTGCGCATGTACGTGTGTTAAAAATTCCCAGTACCTCTCGCATACTAAGCGAGCGCTCTGCCATCTGAGCTACGCCCGCCCCCCCGAAGACTAGTGGTGCTACATACAGCCATATAGACGACATAGACCCTTGCACTCCCATTATTCAGCAGACAAACACTACTCTCTATGTATCCGTTAGGGTGTCTTCAGGTTTCGTGCATTCTGTATCGAATCGTAGTTGGCCACAATGAAAGTGGCACGTATAACGTCGAAAATAGAATTCGGACACCGCTCTGAGTAAGACCAACGTGTTGTCCACCCTCTAGACTTCAATGAGGTTAAGCCGCGATACCTAAGACAGATCTGCACTCGATGACACCTCGATAACAGCCGGTCCCCACACTTACATCTTGCTCTCCTTACGTCAGTATACATCATATCAGTCTGTGACGCTAGCTTTGCAACATCTTGCGTGCCTTTAGGTTCGCCGCGACCAACACTTACCATTCACTGACCACAAAAATTGGAGGCGCCGCGGCTTGAACCCTGGACCTTTCACATGCGAAGCGAACGCTCTACCAACTGAGCTACGCCCCATGCACGACCGAACTGCGCTATCCCCATTCTTTGCGACTCAGATGCGCACGGACACGATGGTTGGTTGGTTTATAGCGGTGAAGGGAGCAGAGTACAAAGGCGCGGACCCGTTCATATACACAAAAGTTCCAAGTAGTTTCGATGCTCTGGTATTACAAATGCAAATTCCGTCTGTTTTTAACGTCTTAAATTGAAAGAGCCGTCACAAATTGCTCCGTTTTCACTCCTTGTCGACAATCATACCGCACCTGAGGAAACAAACACATCTCGAGCCCCAATGTGCACTCCATTATTCATGCCAACTCAATGCCTCGCTCTTTACTACTGTGTACCAATGTCGTCCAACTGCAAAATACTGGGCCACAACAAGTTCCCGCGTCTCCATTGCACTGCGGATACTACGAAACGCTCCCCAAACTTGGCACTCACCCACGCAGCCGACTTTTCCGACTTTCCACGACGCTCACGCTAGTGACAGCATTATTTATAGTTCGACGTCGCGCCAAAGCGAATGAGCACATTTCGCCTACGGCTTAGGCCGCCCTCCTAGTGTGGCTGCTCGGTGTCTGCAGGCAGCGAGGGTCTGCAAGCTTCCTGTGTTCGCACCTATGTCACCTGTGCTTGCTTGTCAGAGACAGACTATCGCAAAACATACAACTCACTCCATGAATTGATTGCTACGGCATCTGTTATCAGCAGTCACAACTAGCAACACCAGTAGCAGCCAACTGCACGCAAAGAATAGGAATGTGCAGTGGGATTTACGTGAACTCGGCGCAAGGCAGATCTTTTCGACATAGGCTTGAGAATCTTACGGGAACACTTGTACTGTTTCTAAATTAAGTGTAGGCGTGGGAGGAGGGTGCTTCCTGCGCACTAATAACAGCACGCTTGTCAATTGTGGATGCTAATCCTTCGCTTGTATCTTCCTAGACACATCTGCTGGCTGTGAATTATTCCACTTGCATGGCAAGGTGCGCATGTACGTGTGTTAAAAATTCCCAGTACCTCTCGCATACTAAGCGAGTGCTCTGCCATCTGAGCTACGCCCGCCCCCCCGAAGACTAGTGGTGCTACATACAGCCATATAGACGACATAGACCCTTGCACTCCCATTATTCAGCAGACAAACACTACTCTCTATGTATCCGTTAGGGTGTCTTCAGGTTTCGTGCATTCTGTATCGAATCGTAGTTGGCCACAATGAAAGTGGCACGTATAACGTCGAAAATAGAATTCGGACACCGCTCTGAGTAAGACCAACGTGTTGTCCACCCTCTAGACTTCAATGAGGTTAAGCCGCGATACCTAAGACAGATCTGCACTCGATGACACCTCGATAACAGCCGGTCCCCACACTTACATCTTGCTCTCCTTACGTCAGTATACATCATATCAGTCTGTGACGCTAGCTTTGCAACATCTTGCGTGCCTTTAGGTTCGCCGCGACCAACACTTACCATTCACTGACCACAAAAATTGGAGGCGCCGCGGCTTGAACCCTGGACCTTTCACATGCGAAGCGAACGCTCTACCAACTGAGCTACGCCCCATGCACGACCGAACTGCGCTATCCCCATTCTTTGCGACTCAGATGCGCACGGACACGATGGTTGGTTGGTTTATAGCGGTGAAGGGAGCAGAGTACAAAGGCGCGGACCCGTTCATATACACAAAAGTTCCAAGTAGTTTCGATGCTCTGGTATTACAAATGCAAATTCCGTCTGTTTTTAACGTCTTAAATTGAAAGAGCCGTCACAAATTGCTCCGTTTTCACTCCTTGTCGACAATCATACCGCACCTGAGGAAACAAACACATCTCGAGCCCCAATGTGCACTCCATTATTCATGCCAACTCAATGCCTCGCTCTTTACTACTGTGTACCAATGTTGTCGTCCAACTGCAAAATACTGGGCCACAACAAGTTCCC
Organism: Schistocerca gregaria; assembly: GCF_023897955.1. Taxonomy (NCBI): domain Eukaryota; kingdom Metazoa; phylum Arthropoda; class Insecta; order Orthoptera; family Acrididae; genus Schistocerca; species Schistocerca gregaria. The sequence goes on along the minus strand of NC_064928.1, from coordinate 22,736,946 downwards.
GCGTCTCCATTGCACTGCGGATACTACGAAACGCTCCCCAAACTTGGCACTCACCCACGCAGCCGACTTTTCCGACTTTCCACGACGCTCACGCTAGTGACAGCATTATTTATAGTTCGACGTCGCGCCAAAGCGAATGAGCACATTTCGCCTACGGCTTAGGCCGCCCTCCTAGTGTGGCTGCTCGGTGTCTGCAGGCAGCGAGGGTCTGCAAGCTTCCTGTGTTCGCACCTATGTCACCTGTGCTTGCTTGTCAGAGACAGACTATCGCAAAACATACAACTCACTCCATGAATTGATTGCTACGGCATCTGTTATCAGCAGTCACAACTAGCAACACCAGTAGCAGCCAACTGCACGCAAAGAATAGGAATGTGCAGTGGGATTTACGTGAACTCGGCGCAAGGCAGATCTTTCCGACATAGGCTTGAGAATCTTACGGGAACACTTGTACTGTTTCTAAATTAAGTGTAGGCGTGGGAGGAGGGTGCTTCCTGCGCACTAATAACAGCACGCTTGTCAATTGTGGATGCTAATCATTCGCTTGTATCTTCCTAGACACATCTGCTGGCTGTGAATTATTCCACTTGCATGGCAAGGTGCGCATGTACGTGTGTTAAAAATTCCCAGTACCTCTCGCATACTAAGCGAGCGCTCTGCCATCTGAGCTACGCCCCCCCCCCCCCCCCCCCCCCGAAGACTAGTGGTGCTACATACAGCCATATAGACGACATAGACCCTTGCACTCCCATTATTCAGCAGACAAACACTACTCTCTATGTATCCGTTAGGGTGTCTTTCAGGTTTCGTGCATTCTGTATCGAATCGTAGTTGGCCACAATGAAAGTGGCACGTATAACGTCGAAAATAGAATTCGGACACCGCTCTGAGTAAGACCAACGTGTTGTCCACCCTCTAGACTTCAATGAGGTTAAGCCGCGATACCTAAGACAGATCTGCACTCGATGACACCTCGATAACAGCCGGTCCCCACACTTACATCTTGCTCTCCTTACGTCAGTATACATCATATCAGTCTGTGACGCTAGCTTTGCAACATCTTGCGTGCCTTTAGGTTCGCCGCGACCAACACTTACCATTCACTGACCACAAAAATTGGAGGCGCCCCGGCTTGAACCCTGGACCTTTCACATGCGGAGCGAACGCTCTACCAACTGAGCTACGCCCCATGCACGACCGAACTGCGCTATCCCCATTCTTTGCGACTCAGATGCGCACGGACACGATGGTTGGTTGGTTTATAGCGGTGAAGGGAGCAGAGTACAAAGGCGCGGACCCGTTCATATACACAAAAGTTCCAAGTAGTTTCGATGCTCTGGTATTACAAATGCAAATTCCGTCTGTTTTTAACGTCTTAAATTGAAAGAGCCGTCACAAATTGCTCCGTTTTCACTCCTTGTCGACAATCATACCGCACCTGAGGTAACAAATACATCTCGAGCCCCATTGTGCACTCCATTATTCATGCCAACTCAATGCCTCGCTCTTTACTACTGTGTACCAATGTTGTCGTCCAACTGCAAAACACTGGGCCACAACAAGTTTCCGCGTCTCCATTGCACTGCGGATACTACGAAACGCTCCCCAAACTTGGCACTCACCCACGCAGCCGACTTTTCCGACTTTCCACGACGCTCACGCTAGTGACAGCATTATTTATAGTTCGACGTCGCGCCAAAGCGAATGAGCACATTTCGCCTACGGCTTAGGCCGCCCTCCTAGTGTGGCTGCTCGGTGTCTGCAGGCAGCGAGGGTCTGCAAGCTTCCTGTGTTCGCACCTATGTCACCTGTGCTTGCTTGTCAGAGACAGACTATCGCAAAACATACAACTCACTCCATGAATTGATTGCTACGGCATCTGTTATCAGCAGTCACAACTAGCAACACCAGTAGCAGCCGACTGCACGCAAAGAATAGGAATGTGCAGTGGGATTTACGTGAACTCGGCGCAAGGCAGATCTTTCCGACATAGGCTTGAGAATCTTACGGGAACACTTGTACTGTTTCTAAATTAAGTGTAGGCGTGGGAGGAGGGTGCTTCCTGCGCACTAATAACAGCACGCTTGTCAATTGTGGATGCTAATCATTCGCTTGTATCTTCCTAGACACATCTGCTGGCTGTGAATTATTCCACTTGCATGGCAAGGTGCGCATGTACGTGTGTTAAAAATTCCCAGTACCTCTCGCATACTAAGCGAGCGCTCTGCCATCTGAGCTACGCCCGCCCCCCCGAAGACTAGTGGTGCTACATACAGCCATACAGACGACATAGACCCTTGCACTCCCATTATTCAGCAGACAAACACTACTCTCTATGTATCCGTTAGGGTGTCTTTCAGGTTTCGTGCATTCTGTATCGAATCGTAGTTGGCCACAATGAAAGTGGCACGTATAACGTCGAAAATAGAATTCGGACACCGCTCTGAGTAAGACCAACGTGTTGTCCACCCTCTAGACTTCAATGAGGTTAAGCCGCGATACCTTAGACAGATCTGCACTCGATGACACCTCGATAACAGCCGGTCCCCACACTTACATCTTGCTCTCCTTACGTCAGTATACATCATATCAGTCTGTGACGCTAGCTTTGCAACATCTTGCGTGCCTTTAGGTTCGCCGCGACCAACACTTACCATTCACTGACCACAAAAATTGGAGGCGCCGCGGCTTGAACCCTGGACCTTTCACAAGCGAAGCGAACGCTCTACCAACTGAGCTACGCCCCATGCACGACCGAACTGCGCTATCCCCATTGTTTGCGACTCAGATGCGCACGGACACGATGGTTGGTTGGTTTATAGCGGTGAAGGGAGCAGAGTACAAAGGCGCGGACCCGTTCATATACACAAAAGTTCCAAGTAGTTTCGATGCTCTGGTATTACAAATGCAAATTCCGTCTGTTTTTAACGTCTTAAATTGAAAGAGCCGTCACAAATTGCTCCGTTTTCACTCCTTGTCGACAATCATACCGCACCTGAGGTAACAAACACATCTCGAGCCCCATTGTGCACTCCATTATTCATGCCAACTCAATGCCTCGCTCTTTACTACTGTGTACCAATGTTGTCGTCCAACTGCAAAACACTGGGCCACAACAAGTTTCCGCGTCTCCATTGCACTGCGGATACTACGAAACGCTCCCCAAACTTGGCACTCACCCACGCAGCCGACTTTTCCGACTTTCCACGACGCTCACGCTAGTGACAGCATTATTTATAGTTCGACGTCGCGCCAAAGCGAATGAGCACATTTCGCCTACGGCTTAGGCCGCCCTCCTAGTGTGGCTGCTCGGTGTCTGCAGGCAGCGAGGGTCTGCAAGCTTCCTGTGTTCGCACCTATGTCACCTGTGCTTGCTTGTCAGAGACAGACTATCGCAAAACATACAACTCACTCCATGAATTGATTGCTACGGCATCTGTTATCAGCAGTCACAACTAGCAACACCAGTAGCAGCCGACTGCACGCAAAGAATAGGAATGTGCAGTGGGATTTACGTGAACTCGGCGCAAGGCAGATCTTTCCGACATAGGCTTGAGAATCTTACGGGAACACTTGTACTGTTTCTAAATTAAGTGTAGGCGTGGGAGGAGGGTGCTTCCTGCGCACTAATAACAGCACGCTTGTCAATTGTGGATGCTAATCATTCGCTTGTATCTTCCTAGACACATCTGCTGGCTGTGAATTATTCCACTTGCATGGCAAGGTGCGCATGTACGTGTGTTAAAAATTCCCAGTACCTCTCGCATACTAAGCGAGCGCTCTGCCATCTGAGCTACGCCCGCCCCCCCGAAGACTAGTGGTGCTACATACAGCCATACAGACGACATAGACCCTTGCACTCCCATTATTCAGCAGACAAACACTACTCTCTATGTATCCGTTAGGGTGTCTTTCAGGTTTCGTGCATTCTGTATCGAATCGTAGTTGGCCACAATGAAAGTGGCACGTATAACGTCGAAAATAGAATTCGGACACCGCTCTGAGTAAGACCAACGTGTTGTCCACCCTCTAGACTTCAATGAGGTTAAGCCGCGATACCTAAGACAGATCTGCACTCGATGACACCTCGATAACAGCCGGTCCCCACACTTACATCTTGCTCTCCTTACGTCAGTATACATCATATCAGTCTGTGACGCTAGCTTTGCAACATCTTGCGTGCCTTTAGGTTCGCCGCGACCAACACTTACCATTCACTGACCACAAAAATTGGAGGCGCCGCGGCTTGAACCCTGGACCTTTCACATGCGAAGCGAACGCTCTACCAACTGAGCTACGCCCCATGCACGACCGAACTGCGCTATCCCCATTCTTTGCGACTCAGATGCGCACGGACACGATGGTTGGTTGGTTTATAGCGGTGAAGGGAGCAGAGTACAAAGGCGCGGACCCGTTCATATACACAAAAGTTCCAAGTAGTTTCGATGCTCTGGTATTACAAATGCAAATTCCGTCTGTTTTTAACGTCTTAAATTGAAAGAGCCGTCACAAATTGCTCCGTTTTCACTCCTTGTCGACAATCATACCGCACCTGAGGTAACAAACACATCTCGAGCCCCATTGTGCACTCCATTATTCATGCCAACTCAATGCCTCGCTCTTTACTACTGTGTACCAATGTTGTCGTCCAACTGCAAAACACTGGGCCACAACAAGTTTCCGCGTCTCCATTGCACTGCGGATACTACGAAACGCTCCCCAAACTTGGCACTCACCCACGCAGCCGACTTTTCCGACTTTCCACGACGCTCACGCTAGTGACAGCATTATTTATAGTTCGACGTCGCGCCAAAGCGAATGAGCACATTTCGCCTACGGCTTAGGCCGCCCTCCTAGTGTGGCTGCTCGGTGTCTGCAGGCAGCGAGGGTCTGCAAGCTTCCTGTGTTCGCACCTATGTCACCTGTGCTTGCTTGTCAGAGACAGACTATCGCAAAACATACAACTCACTCCATGAATTGATTGCTACGGCATCTGTTATCAGCAGTCACAACTAGCAACACCAGTAGCAGCCGACTGCACGCAAAGAATAGGAATGTGCAGTGGGATTTACGTGAACTCGGCGCAAGGCAGATCTTTCCGACATAGGCTTGAGAATCTTACGGGAACACTTGTACTGTTTCTAAATTAAGTGTAGGCGTGGGAGGAGGGTGCTTCCTGCGCACTAATAACAGCACGCTTGTCAATTGTGGATGCTAATCATTCGCTTGTATCTTCCTAGACACATCTGCTGGCTGTGAATTATTCCACTTGCATGGCAAGGTGCGCATGTACGTGTGTTAAAAATTCCCAGTACCTCTCGCATACTAAGCGAGCGCTCTGCCATCTGAGCTACGCCCACCCCCCCCGAAGACTAGTGGTGCTACATACAGCCATACAGACGACATAGACCCTTGCACTCCCATTATTCAGCAGACAAACACTACTCTCTATGTATCCGTTAGGGTGTCTTTCAGGTTTCGTGCATTCTGTATCGAATCGTAGTTGGCCACAATGAAAGTGGCACGTATAACGTCGAAAATAGAATTCGGACACCGCTCTGAGTAAGACCAACGTGTTGTCCACCCTCTAGACTTCAATGAGGTTAAGCCGCGATACCTAAGACAGATCTGCACTCGATGACACCTCGATAACAGCCGGTCCCCACACTTACATCTTGCTCTCCTTACGTCAGTATACATCATATCAGTCTGTGACGCTAGCTTTGCAACATCTTGCGTGCCTTTAGGTTCGCCGCGACCAACACTTACCATTCACTGACCACAAAAATTGGAGGCGCCGCGGCTTGAACCCTGGACCTTTCACATGCGAAGCGAACGCTCTACCAACTGAGCTACGCCCCATGCACGACCGAACTGCGCTATCCCCATTCTTTGCGACTCAGATGCGCACGGACACGATGGTTGGTTGGTTTATAGCGGTGAAGGGAGCAGAGTACAAAGGCGCGGGCCCGTTCATATACACAAAAGTTCCAAGTAGTTTCGATGCTCTGGTATTACAAATGCAAATTCCGTCTGTTTTTAACGTCTTAAATTGAAAGAGCCGTCACAAATTGCTCCGTTTTCACTCCTTGTCGACAATCATACCGCACCTGAGGTAACAAACACATCTCGAGCCCCATTGTGCACTCCATTATTCATGCCAACTCAGTGCCTCGCTCTTTACTACTGTGTACCAATGTTGTCGTCCATCTGCAAAACACTGGGCCACAATAAGTTTCCGCGTCTCCATTGCACTGCGGATACTACGAAACGCTCCCCAAACTTGGCACTCACCCACGCAGCCGACTTTTCCGACTTTCCACGACGCTCACGCTAGTGACAGCATTATTTATAGTTCGACGTCGCGCCAAAGCGAATGAACACATTTCGCCTACGGCTTAGGCCGCCCTCCTAGTGTGGCTGCTCGGTGTCTGCAGGCAGCGAGGGTCTGCAAGCTTCCTGTGTTCGCACCTATGTCACCTGTGCTTGCTTGTCAGAGACAGACTATCGCAAAACATACAACTCACTCCATGAATTGATTGCTACGGCATCTGTTATCAGCAGTCACAACTAGCAACACCAGTAGCAGCCGACTGCACGCAAAGAATAGGAATGTGCAGTGGGATTTACGTGAACTCGGCGCAAGGCAGATCTTTCCGACATAGGCTTGAGAATCTTACGGGAACACTTGTACTGTTTCTAAATTAAGTGTAGGCGTGGGAGGAGGGTGCTTCCTGCGCACTAATAACAGCACGCTTGTCAATTGTGGATGCTAATCATTCGCTTGTATCTTCCTAGACACATCTGCTGGCTGTGAATTATTCCACTTGCATGGCAAGGTGCGCATGTACGTGTGTTAAAAATTCCCAGTACCTCTCGCATACTAAGCGAGCGCTCTGCCATCTGAGCTACGCCCACCCCCCCCGAAGACTAGTGGTGCTACATACAGCCATACAGACGACATAGACCCTTGCACTCCCATTATTCAGCAGACAAACACTACTCTCTATGTATCCGTTAGGGTGTCTTTCAGGTTTCGTGCATTCTGTATCGAATCGTAGTTGGCCACAATGAAAGTGGCACGTATAACGTCGAAAATAGAATTCGGACACCGCTCTGAGTAAGACCAACGTGTTGTCCACCCTCTAGACTTCAATGAGGTTAAGCCGCGATACCTAAGACAGATCTGCACTCGATGACACCTCGATAACAGCCGGTCCCCACACTTACATCTTGCTCTCCTTACGTCAGTATACATCATATCAGTCTGTGACGCTAGCTTTGCAACATCTTGCGTGCCTTTAGGTTCGCCGCGACCAACACTTACCATTCACTGACCACAAAAATTGGAGGCGCCGCGGCTTGAACCCTGGACCTTTCACATGCGAAGCGGACGCTCTACCAACTGAGCTACGCCCCATGCACGACCGAACTGCGCTATCCCCATTCTTTGCGACTCAGATGCGCACGGACACGATGGTTGGTTGGTTTATAGCGGTGAAGGGAGCAGAGTACAAAGGCGCGGACCCGTTCATATACACAAACGTTGCAAGTAGTTTCGATGCTCTGGTATTACAAATGCAAATTCCGTCTGTTTTTAACGTCTTAAATTGAAAGAGCCGTCACAAATTGCTCCGTTTTCACTCCTTGTCGACAATCATACCGCACCTGAGGTAACAAACACATCTCGAGCCCCATTGTGCACTCCATTATTCATGCCAACTCAATGCCTCGCTCTTTACTACTGTGTACCAATGTTGTCGTCCAACTGCAAAACACTGGGCCACAACAAGTTTCCGCGTCTCCATTGCACTGCGGATACTACGAAACGCTCCCCAAACTTGGCACTCACCCACGCAGCCGACTTTTCCGACTTTCCACGACGCTCACGCTAGTGACAGCATTATTTATAGTTCGACGTCGCGCCAAAGCGAATGAGCACATTTCGCCTACGGCTTAGGCCGCCCTCCTAGTGTGGCTGCTCGGTGTCTGCAGGCAGCGAGGGTCTGCAAGCTTCCTGTGTTCGCACCTATGTCACCTGTGCTTGCTTGTCAGAGACAGACTATCGCAAAACATACAACTCACTCCATGAATTGATTGCTACGGCATCTGTTATCAGCAGTCACAACTAGCAACACCAGTAGCAGCCGACTGCACGCAAAGAATAGGAATGTGCAGTGGGATTTACGTGAACTCGGCGCAAGGCAGATCTTTCCGACATAGGCTTGAGAATCTTACGGGAACACTTGTACTGTTTCTAAATTAAGTGTAGGCGTGGGAGGAGGGTGCTTCCTGCGCACTAATAACAGCACGCTTGTCAATTGTGGATGCTAATCATTCGCTTGTATCTTCCTAGACACATCTGCTGGCTGTGAATTATTCCACTTGCATGGCAAGTTGCGCATGTACGTGTGTTAAAAATTCCCAGTACCTCTCGCATACTAAGCGAGCGCTCTGCCATCTGAGCTACGCCCGCCCCCCCGAAGACTAGTGGTGCTACATACAGCCATACAGACGACATAGACCCTTGCACTCCCATTATTCAGCAGACAAACACTACTCTCTATGTATCCGTTAGGGTGTCTTTCAGGTTTCGTGCATTCTGTATCGAATCGTAGTTGGCCACAATGAAAGTGGCACGTATAACGTCGAAAATAGAATTCGGACACCGCTCTGAGTAAGACCAACGTGTTGTCCACCCTCTAGACTTCAATGAGGTTAAGCCGCGATACCTAAGACAGATCTGCACTCGATGACACCTCGATAACAGCCGGTCCCCACACTTACATCTTGCTCTCCTTACGTCAGTATACATCATATCAGTCTGTGACGCTAGCTTTGCAACATCTTGCGTGCCTTTAGGTTCGCCGCGACCAACACTTACCATTCACTGACCACAAAAATTGGAGGCGCCGCGGCTTGAACCCTGGACCTTTCACATGCGAAGCGAACGCTCTACCAACTGAGCTACGCCCCATGCACGACCGAACTGCGCTATCCCCATTCTTTGCGACTCAGATGCGCACGGACACGATGGTTGGTTGGTTTATAGCGGTGAAGGGAGCAGAGTACAAAGGCGCGGACCCGTTCATATACACAAAAGTTCCAAGTAGTTTCGATGCTCTGGTATTACAAATGCAAATTCCGTCTGTTTTTAACGTCTTAAATTGAAAGAGCCGTCACAAATTGCTCCGTTTTCACTCCTTGTCGACAATCATACCGCACCTGAGGTAACAAACACATCTCGAGCCCCATTGTGCACTCCATTATTCATGCCAACTCAATGCCTCGCTCTTTACTACTGTGTACCAATGTTGTCGTCCAACTGCAAAACACTGGGCCACAACAAGTTTCCGCGTCTCCATTGCACTGCGGATACTACGAAACGCTCCCCAAACTTGGCACTCACCCACGCAGCCGACTTTTCCGACTTTCCACGACGCTCACGCTAGTGACAGCATTATTTATAGTTCGACGTCGCGCCAAAGCGAATGAGCACATTTCGCCTACGTCTTAGGCCGCCCTCCTAGTGTGGCTGCTCGGTGTCTGCAGGCAGCGAGGGTCTGCAAGCTTCCTGTGTTCGCACCTATGTCACCTGTGCTTGCTTCTCAGAGACAGACTATCGCAAAACATACAACTCACTCCATGAATTGATTGCTACGGCATCTGTTATCAGCAGTCACAACTAGCAACACCAGTAGCAGCCGACTGCACGCAAAGAATAGGAATGTGCAGTGGGATTTACGTGAACTCGGCGCAAGGCAGATCTTTCCGACATAGGCTTGAGAATCTTACGGGAACACTTGTACTGTTTCTAAATTAAGTGTAGGCGTGGGAGGAGGGTGCTTCCTGCGCACTAATAACAGCACGCTTGTCAATTGTGGATGCTAATCATTCGCTTGTATCTTCCTAGACACATCTGCTGGCTGTGAATTATTCCACTTGCATGGCAAGGTGCGCATGTACGTGTGTTAAAAATTCCCAGTACCTCTCGCATACTAAGCGAGCGCTCTGCCATCTGAGCTACGCCCGCCCCCCCGAAGACTAGTGGTGCTACATACAGCCATACAGACGACATAGACCCTTGCACTCCCATTATTCAGCAGACAAACACTACTCTCTATGTATCCGTTAGGGTGTCTTTCAGGTTTCGTGCATTCTGTATCGAATCGTAGTTGGCCACAATGAAAGTGGCACGTATAACGTCGAAAATAGAATTCGGACACCGCTCTGAGTAAGACCAACGTGTTGTCCACCCTCTAGACTTCAATGAGGTTAAGCCGCGATACCTAAGACAGATCTGCACTCGATGACACCTCGATAACAGCCGGTCCCCACACTTACATCTTGCTCTCCTTACGTCAGTATACATCATATCAGTCTGTGACGCTAGCTTTGCAACATCTTGCGTGCCTTTAGGTTCGCCGCGACCAACACTTACCATTCACTGACCACAAAAATTGGAGGCGCCCCGGCTTGAACCCTGGACCTTTCACATGCGAAGCGAACGCTCTACCAACTGAGCTACGCCCCATGCACGACCGAACTGCGCTATCCCCATTCTTTGCGACTCAGATGCGCACGGACACTATGGTTGGTTGGTTTATAGCGGTGAAGGGAGCAGAGTACAAAGGCGCGGACCCGTTCATATACACAAAAGTTCCAAGTAGTTTCGATGCTCTGGTATTACAAATGCAAATTCCGTCTGTTTTTAACGTCTTAAATTGAAAGAGCCGTCACAAATTGCTCCGTTTTCACTCCTTGTCGACAATCATACCGCACCTGAGGTAACAAACACATCTCGAGCCCCATTGTGCACTCCATTATTCATGCCAACTCAATGCCTCGCTCTTTACTACTGTGTACCAATGTTGTCGTCCAACTGCAAAACACTGGGCCACAACAAGTTTCCGCGTCTCCATTGCACTGCGGATACTACGAAACGCTCCCCAAACTTGGCACTCACCCACGCAGCCGACTTTTCCGACTTTCCACGACGCTCACGCTAGTGACAGCATTATTTATAGTTCGACGTCGCGCCAAAGCGAATGAGCACATTTCGCCTACGGCTTAGGCCGCCCTCCTAGTGTGGCTGCTCGGTGTCTGCAGGCAGCGAGGGTCTGCAAGCTTCCTGTGTTCGCACCTATGTCACCTGTGCTTGCTTGTCAGAGACAGACTATCGCAAAACATACAACTCACTCCATGAATTGATTGCTACGGCATCTGTTATCAGCAGTCACAACTAGCAACACCAGTAGCAGCCAACTGCACGCAAAGAATAGGAATGTGCAGTGGGATTTACGTGAACTCGGCGCAAGGCAGATCTTTCCGACATAGGCTTGAGAATCTTACGGGAACACTTGTACTGTTTCTAAATTAAGTGTAGGCGTGGGAGGAGGGTGCTTCCTGCGCACTAATAACAGCACGCTTGTCAATTGTGGATGCTAATCATTCGCTTGTATCTTCCTAGACACATCTGCTGGCTGTGAATTATTCCACTTGCATGGCAAGGTGCGCATGTACGTGTGTTAAAAATTCCCAGTACCTCTCGCATACTAAGCGAGCGCTCTGCCATCTGAGCTACGCCCACCCCCCCGAAGACTAGTGGTGCTACATACAGCCATACAGACGACATAGACCCTTGCACTCCCATTATTCAGCAGACAAACACTACTCTCTATGTATCCGTTAGGGTGTCTTTCAGGTTTCGTGCATTCTGTATCGAATCGTAGTTGGCCACAACGAAAGTGGCACGTATAACGTCGAAAATAGAATTCGGACACCGCTCTGAGTAAGACCAACGTGTTGTCCACCCTCTAGACTTCAATGAGGTTAAGCCGCGATACCTAAGACAGATCTGCACTCGATGACACCTCGATAACAGCCGGTCCCCACACTTACATCTTGCTCTCCTTACGTCAGTATACATCATATCAGTCTGTGACGCTAGCTTTGCAACATCTTGCGTGCCTTTAGGTTCGCCGCGACCAACACTTACCATTCACTGACCACAAAAATTGGAGGCGCCGCGGCTTGAACCCTGGACCTTTCACATGCGAAGCGAACGCTCTACCAACTGAGCTACGCCCCATGCACGACCGAACTGCGCTATCCCCATTCTTTGCGACTCAGATGCGCATGGACACTATGGTTGGTTGGTTTATAGCGGTGAAGGGAGCAGAGTACAAAGGCGCGGACCCGTTCATATACACAAAAGTTCCAAGTAGTTTCGATGCTCTGGTATTACAAATGCAAATTCCGTCTGTTTTTAACGTCTTAAATTGAAAGAGCCGTCACAAATTGCTCCGTTTTCACTCCTTGTCGACAATCATACCGCACCTGAGGTAACAAACACATCTCGAGCCCCATTGTGCACTCCATTATTCATGCCAACTCAATGCCTCGCTCTTTACTACTGTGTACCAATGTTGTCGTCCAACTGCAAAACACTGGGCCACAACAAGTTTCCGCGTCTCCATTGCACTGCGGATACTACGAAACGCTCCCCAAACTTGGCACTCACCCACGCAGCCGACTTTTCCGACTTTCCACGACGCTCACGCTTTTTTTTTTTTTTTTTTTTTTTTTTTTTTTCCTTTATTGTGATTTTAATACCTGTGACAAACAGGTAGGCCGGCAGCGGACCAGGTATGCCGCTCTTCGGCCTCAGAGTATACACAGAACAGAGATGAGTGAGATATAAAAACAATCAAGACGGCGGGGTACAAACAGTAGACAAAACAGAGTTAAAACGGAGTCGGTCACGTGCGTAGCACAATGGATAAAAGCGGAGAAACACGGTGCACAAACGCAGATGGCAGATGGCCACACGTGAACCAGCGGAGCACAAACGACGAAACACAAACACACTGCAGGAGAGTCGAGGCACAAACACATGCGATGGTCTTCGGCGTAGGACGATGAAAGTAACAGATGGAAGACAGCAGAGTCGTGGCCTGCCAAGGGGAAAAGGTGTGGGGAAGAGGAGAGAGAGGGGGAGGGGAAGATGCCAGTGGAGGAGAGGGATGGAGGAGAAGGGGGAGGGTAGGGGGAGTGGAAGCCCAAGGAGAAAGGGGAGGGGAGGGAGGGAGAGAAGGGAGAGAGGGTGCCCACAGGAAAAGGAGAGGAGAGGGAAGGTAAGGCTCAAAGTTGGTAGGAGGGGTAGATGGAGGGGAGGAGGGCATCATCAGGGAGGGGGAGTTGACGGAAGCCACCGAGGGAGAGGGTGTGGAGGGTGTAAAGATGGAGAGCAGGTGGGATATAGGAATGCAGGCGCGGCAGCGGGTTGGGGTGGGAGAGGATGGGAGAGACAAGAGGGTGTGGAGGATCAAGCTTGCGGGAGGTGTAGAGGATCCGTAACCGTTCGAGGAAAAGGAGGAGGTGCGGGAAGGGAATCAGGTCATAGAGGATCCGCGTGGGGGAAGGGAGACGGATGCGATAGGCGAGGCGGAGCGCATGGCGTTCTAGGATCTGAATGGACTTGTAGAAGGTAGGAGGGGCAGAGATCCAGGCGGGATGAGCATAGCAAAGGATAGGACGGATGAGGGACTTGTAGGTGTAGAGGATGGTGGAAGGGTCCAGACCCCATGTACGGCCAGAAAGGAGCTTAAGGAGGCGGAGGCGGGAGCGTGCCTTGGCTTGGATCGTCCGGAGATGTGGGTTCCAGGAGAGGCGACGGTCGAGGGTGACACCAAGGTACTTGAGAGTAGGTGTGAGGGTGATGGGACGGCCATAAATAGTAAGATAGAAATCAAGGAGACGGAAGGAACGAGTGGTTTTGCCTACAATGATCGCCTGGGTCTTGGAAGGATTGACCTTGAGCAACCACTGGTTACACCAAGTGGTGAACCGGTCAAGATAGGATTGGAGAAGGTGCTGGGAGCGTTGCAGGGTGGGAGCGAGGGCAAGGAAGGCAGTGTCATCGGCGTACTGGAGAAGGTGTAGGGGAGGTGCAGGTGGAGGCATGTCTGCCGTGTAAAGGAGGTAGAGAAGAGGGGAAAGGACGGAACCTTGGGGCACACCGGCGGAGGGGTAGAAGGTGTAGGAATCAGTGTTGTGGATGGTGACATAGGAAGGACGGTGGGAAAGGAAGGAAGCGACCAGACGGACATAGTTGAGAGGAAGAGCAAAGGTTTGGAGCTTGAAAAGGAGACCGGAATGCCACACACGGTCATATGCGCGTTCGAGGTCGAGGGAAAGGAAGATGGCGGAACGACGGGAATTGAGTTGTTCGGAGAGGAGGTGAGTGAGGTGAAGGAGGAGGTCATCGGCTGAGAAGGACGGCCGAAAGCCACATTGGGTAGGGGGGAGGAGGCGGTGTTGGTGAAGGTGCTTGTGTAGGCGGCGGGTAAGAATGGATTCCAGGACCTTGCTGAAGACCGAGGTAAGGCTGATGGGACGGTAGGAGGAGACAGCGGAAGGCGGTTTGTCGGGCTTGAGGAACATCAGGATCCGGGAGGTTTTCCACAGGTCGGGGTAGTAGCCGGTGGACAGGACCACATTGTAGAGCCTGGCCAATGTGGAGAGGAAGGAGGCAGGAGCTTCACGGAGGTGACGGTAAGTAACACGATCGTGACCGGGAGCAGTGTTGCGTTTAGGGCGAAGTGTAGCAATGATATCTTGAGTGGTGATTGGGGTATTTAGTTCTGTGTGTGTGATGTTGTCCAAGTACTGGAAGCCAGGAGCAAGCGGGGGGACAGAGGTATCAGTTCGATCACGGACATCAGGAAAGAGGGAATAATCGAACTGGGGATCGTCAGGGATGGTAAGGATATCGGAGAGGTAGGAGGCGAAATGGTTGGCCTTACTAAGGGCATCAGGGAAGGGGTGGTCATCATGAAGGAGAGGGTAGTAGGGAGAGGGTTTAGATCCGGTAAGGCGGCGGAAGGCTGACCAGTACTTGGACGAGTTGATAGGTAAGGTGGCATTAAGACGGGTGCATGTCTGTCGCCAGTCCCGGCGTTTCTTTGCCGTGAGTAAGTTCCTGATGTGTCGCTGTAGTTGCCGGTGGCGTCGTAGTGTGTCCTGGTCACGTGTGTGAAGGAAGGCACGGTAGAGCCGGCGGGATTCACGCAGGAGAAGGACGGCCTGTGGGGGTAAGGTGGGGCGGTGCGGATGGATGGCAATGGTAGGGACGTGGGCCTCCACGGCCTCAGACAAGGTCTGCTGGAGAAAGGAGGCAGCACGGGTAACGTCATCAGGTTGGTGGTAGGTGAGGGGGTGGCTATCGACCTGGAGAGCAAGGGAGTCCCGGTAGGCATTCCAGTTGGCACGGGAGTAGTCATGGACATATTTCGGGGGAGGGTCATGGCGCGGGTCGGGACGGGGGCGACGACCGTCTGATACAGTGAGGAGGACAGGGAGATGGTCACTGCCAATGGGATCAAGGACGTCCACCGCTATGCGGCCAAGCAGGGTGGGGGAGGCTAGGACGACATCGGGAGTGGTATTGGATTCAGGGCGGGTGTGTTGGGGAATTGGAAGGACGTCGCCTTGGAGGGTGGCAAGGAACCGATGCCACCGCCGTAACTGGGCGGCAGAACGACTATGGATGTTAAGGTCGGCGGCGATCACGTAGGAGGAGAAGGTACGGTCGATGTGGGAAAGGAAGTCGAAAGGAATAGGTGCAGCGGGGCGGACATAGATGGTGGCACAGGTAAGGGTAAGGCCGGGGAAGAAGAGACTAAGGATCAAGTGTTCTGTGGGGTCAGGAAGGAGGGGTTGGAGCCGGACAGGGATCTGGCGGTGGTGGCCAATGGCAACTCCGCCACGCGCTATCTGGAGTGGATTGTCAGACCGGTGAAGGAGGTAGGGCGAGGTGTGGACGGTGTGGTGGGGCTGAAGAAAGGTTTCGTTCAGAAGGAAGGCATCCACACGGTGGGTCGTAAGGGTATGCATAAGGAGGTGCTTGTTGGTGGGAAGGGAGCGGATGTTATTGAACAGGATACGGTGCTGTCGTGCCATAATGGGAATTTAAACGAGGGTGTCGAGACGGGAGAAGGTGAAATGGGCCTGGTTGTGGGAATAGGTGGCGTAGGTGTTGAGGTGGAACACGGAACGGGCAGCGAGGGTAATCTGGTGGAGGGTGTGGGGACGCTGAAAGGGATGGACGTTCTGGAGCACTATTGTGACGAACCTGATGATGTCCTCTGCGGTGGGGGGAGGACGGAGGGAATTGCCAGGAGGGGTGGGGTCATCCAAAGGGCGGAGAGGAACAGTGAGTTCAGGAGCGGATGGAGGAGGTCGAGCCTTGCATTTCTGGGAGTAGGTAGGGTGTTGGAGGTTGCAGGTATTGCAGGAGGGAGGAGACTGAAGGTTGGGGCACTGCCGGAGGAAGTGCGCTTGCTTACAATGCGGGCAGACTGGGGCCTCGCGGCACTCTGATGTTGGGTGTGCGTTATAACGCAGACACCTCTGGCAGCGAATGGATTGTGGTGGGGAGCGGGAGGGGTCAACCTTATACCGGCGGTGGAAGAGGAGGGCACCCTCCTTAAGGAGATGGTCGATGGAGGGAGCGTGTTCGGAGAAAACTCGCATAAGGCGAGTGGGGCCCGCAGAGTTGAAAATGCGGCGAACAGCTCGCACCTCCAGGTACGGGTGGGCCTTCAACTCCGCCAGCACCTCTTCCTCCGTGATCGTCGGGCTAAGCCGAGTGATCACGGCGGTGAGGGTCGGCGGGCGACGTGGGGGTTGGGGTTGACGGGGGGAGGAAGGGGAAGGAGCAGGGGCAAGGGAGGCATTAGGTCCAAATCGGGTGAGAGGAATTCGGGAGAGGATGTCGGAGTGTAGGGTAGGGCTTGGGGAGGTGATCAAGACAGAGTCCCTACGGGGGGTAAGAAGGGAGATGGGGGCTGCAGGGAAGTATTGGCGGAGGAGCAAGGTCAGGTTGCGGGCCTCCAGGAGAGAGGGATCAGGACGGGAGAGGAGATACTTGTAGGAGGGGGAGTTAGAAGAGGAAGTAGAGGGGGCTGGAGGGGAGACATCCATGGCATCTAGGGGTGGGGGAGGGGGAAGATGCTGGGACTTCTTGGGTGCAGAGGAGGCGGGGGTGCCACTGGGACGCTTAACAGCGGGGACAGGATGGGAGGAGGCGTGGGGCACTGGAGTGACGGGGAGATGACGGGAAGCGGCAGGTCCCGGTGTCGGTGCTGGTGCTGGTGCTGCTGTTGGTGCTGCTGTTGGTGCTGCTGCTGGTTGTGGCGCTGCTGCAGGTGGTGGTGCTGGCGCCGGCGATGGTGCGGCATGGGTCGTAGCCCGACGAGACACAACCCTGGCAGGGGCCGCATGAGTGGTGTGGGGGAGTGGGGGAAAGGGGTCGTGTGTGGAGGCTTGGGGAGAAGGAGCAGGGGATGGGGCGACAAAGGGAGCTGGGGTGGGAAGGGTGAGGAGGGGCGGGATATAGTAGGACGGGGGCGACTGAGCACACCAAGTAAGAGTAGTGGCAGCGAGGGAGGGCGTCGTATAGACGATGGCGGTGGTAGTGGCGGTGGTGGTGGGGGTGGTCATGATGGCAGTAAGGAAAACTGGAAACACAGAAAAGAAGAATGGGGACAGACAAGGGACAAAGTCAGGAACAGATTACAGATGACAGATGAGAGACGTCGAGGAGCGAAAGGATGAAGGCAAAGACGAAGACGAGAATAGCGACGACAACGAAAGCAGGAGAGGAAGACGAAGCAATGGGTCCTGGCGGCGGCGGCGGCGGCGGCGGCGGCGGGGGCCGGAAGCTGCGGCGGCGGCGGCGGCGGCGGCGGCGGCGGGGGCCGGAAGCTGCGGCGGCGGCGGTGGCGGCGGCGGCTGGGTCCGGAAGCTGCGGCTGGGTCCGGCGACGACTGCTACTGCAAAACTGGCGGCACTGGAAACTGCTGCTGCTGCTGCTGCTGCTGCTGCTGCTGCTGCTGCTGGCGGTTCCGGAACTGCGACTGCGACTGCGACTGCGACTGCGACTGCGACTTCTGCGAAGCCCTAGCACTTCGATACGTAGCAGTACTCTGCAAGGTATCGAAGGGCGGAACTCTTCCGAGGTCCGCCGAAGAATGGACGCTCACGCTAGTGACAGCATTATTTATAGTTCGACGTCGCGCCAAAGCGAATGAGCACATTTCGCCTACGGCTTAGGCCGCCCTCCTAGTGTGGCTGCTCGGTGTCTGCAGGCAGCGAGGGTCTGCAAGCTTCCTGTGTTCGCACCTATGTCACCTGTGCTTGCTTGTCAGAGACAGACTATCGCAAAACATACAACTCACTCCATGAATTGATTGCTACGGCATCTGTTATCAGCAGTCACAACTAGCAACACCAGTAGCAGCCGACTGCACGCAAAGAATAGGAATGTGCAGTGGGATTTACGTGAACTCGGCGCAAGGCAGATCTTTCCGACATAGGCTTGAGAATCTTACGGGAACACTTGTACTGTTTCTAAATTAAGTGTAGGCGTGGGAGGAGGGTGCTTCCTGCGCACTAATAACAGCACGCTTGTCAATTGTGGATGCTAATCATTCGCTTGTATCTTCCTAGACACATCTGCTGGCTGTGAATTATTCCACTTGCATGGCAAGGTGCGCATGTAGGTGTGTTAAAAATTCCCAGTACCTCTCGCATACTAAGCCAGCGCTCTGCCATCTGAGCTACGCCCGCCCCCCCGAAGACTAGTGGTGCTACATACAGCCATACAGACGACATAGACCCTTGCACTCCCATTATTCAGCAGACAAACACTACTCTCTATGTATCCGTTAGGGTGTCTTTCAGGTTTCGTGCATTCTGTATCGAATCGTAGTTGGCCACAATGAAAGTGGCACGTATAACGTCGAAAATAGAATTCGGACACCGCTCTGAGTAAGACCAACGTGTTGTCCACCCTCTAGACTTCAATGAGGTTAAGCCGCGATACCTAAGACAGATCTGCACTCGATGACACCTCGATAACAGCCGGTCCCCACACTTACATCTTGCTCTCCTTACGTCAGTATACATCATATCAGTCTGTGACGCTAGCTTTGCAACATCTTGCGTGCCTTTAGGTTGGCCGCGACCAACACTTACCATTCACTGACCACAAAAATTGGAGGCGCCGCGGCTTGAACCCTGGACCTTTCACATGCGAAGCGAACGCTCTACCAACTGAGCTACGCCCCATGCACGACCGAACTGCGCTATCCCCATTCTTTGCGACTCAGATGCGCACGGACACTATGGTTGGTTGGTTTATAGCGGTGAAGGGAGCAGAGTACAAAGGCGCGGACCCGTTCATATACACAAAAGTTCCAAGTAGTTTCGATGCTCTGGTATTACAAATGCAAATTCCGTCTGTTTTTAACGTCTTAAATTGAAAGAGCCGTCACAAATTGCTCCGTTTTCACTCCTTGTCGACAATCATACCGCACCTGAGGTAACAAACACATCTCGAGCCCCATTGTGCACTCCATTATTCATGCCAACTCAATGCCTCGCTCTTTACTACTGTGTACCAATGTTGTCGTCCAACTGCAAAACACTGGGCCACAACAAGTTTCCGCGTCTCCATTGCACTGCGGATACTACGAAACGCTCCCCAAACTTGGCACTCACCCACGCAGCCGACTTTTCCGACTTTCCACGACGCTCACGCTAGTGACAGCATTATTTATAGTTCGACGTCGCGCCAAAGCGAATGAGCACATTTCGCCTACGTCTTAGGCCGCCCTCCTAGTGTGGCTGCTCGGTGTCTGCAGGCAGCGAGGGTCTGCAAGCTTCCTGTGTTCGCACCTATGTCACCTGTGCTTGCTTGTCAGAGACAGACTATCGCAAAACATACAACTCACTCCATGAATTGATTGCTACGGCATCTGTTATCAGCAGTCACAACTAGCAACACCAGTAGCAGCCGACTGCACGCAAAGAATAGGAATGTGCAGTGGGATTTACGTGAACTCGGCGCAAGGCAGATCTTTCCGACATAGGCTTGAGAATCTTACGGGAACACTTGTACTGTTTCTAAATTAAGTGTAGGCGTGGGAGGGGGGTGCTTCCTGCGCACTAATAACAGCACGCTTGTCAATTGTGGATGCTAATCATTCGCTTGTATCTTCCTAGACACATCTGCTGGCTGTGAATTATTCCACTTGCATGGCAAGGTGCGCATGTAGGTGTGTTAAAAATTCCCAGTACCTCTCGCATACTAAGCGAGCGCTCTGCCATCTGAGCTACGCCCACCCCCCCGAAGACTAGTGGTGCTACATACAGCCATACAGACGACATAGACCCTTGCACTCCCATTATTCAGCAGACAAACACTACTCTCTATGTATCCGTTAGGGTGTCTTTCAGGTTTCGTGCATTCTGTATCGAATCGTAGTTGGCCACAATGAAAGTGGCACGTATAACGTCGAAAATAGAATTCGGACACCGCTCTGAGTAAGACCAACGTGTTGTCCACCCTCTAGACTTCAATGAGGTTAAGCCGCGATACCTAAGACAGATCTGCACTCGATGACACCTCGATAACAGCCGGTCCCCACACTTACATCTTGCTCTCCTTACGTCAGTATACATCATATCAGTCTGTGACGCTAGCTTTGCAACATCTTGCGTGCCTTTAGGTTGGCCGCGACCAACACTTACCATTCACTGACCACAAAAATTGGAGGCGCCGCGGCTTGAACCCTGGACCTTTCACATGCGAAGCGAACGCTCTACCAACTGAGCTACGCCCCATGCACGACCGAACTGCGCTATCCCCATTCTTTGCGACACAGATGCGCACGGACACGATGGTTGGTTGGTTTATAGCGGTGAAGGGAGCAGAGTACAAAGGCGCGGACCCGTTCATATACACAAAAGTTCCAAGTAGTTTCGATGCTCTGGTATTACAAATGCAAATTCCGTCTGTTTTTAACGTCTTAAATTGAAAGAGCCGTCACAAATTGCTCCGTTTTCACTCCTTGTCGACAATCATACCGCACCTGAGGTAACAAACACATCTCGAGCCCCATTGTGCACTCCATTATTCATGCCAACTCAATGCCTCGCTCTTTACTACTGTGTACCAATGTTGTCGTCCAACTGCAAAACACTGGGCCACAACAAGTTTCCGCGTCTCCATTGCACTGCGGATACTACGAAACGCTCCCCAAACTTGGCACTCACCCACGCAGCCGACTTTTCCGACTTTCCACGACGCTCACGCTAGTGACAGCATTATTTATAGTTCGACGTCGCGCCAAAGCGAATGAGCACATTTCGCCTACGGCTTAGGCCGCCCTCCTAGTGTGGCTGCTCGGTGTCTGCAGGCAGCGAGGGTCTGCAAGCTTCCTGTGTTCGCACCTATGTCACCTGTGCTTGCTTGTCAGAGACAGACTATCGCAAAACATACAACTCACTCCATGAATTGATTGCTACGGCATCTGTTATCAGCAGTCACAACTAGCAACACCAGTAGCAGCCGACTGCACGCAAAGAATAGGAATGTGCAGTGGGATTTACGTGAACTCGGCGCAAGGCAGATCTTTCCGACATAGGCTTGAGAATCTTATGGGAACACTTGTACTGTTTCTAAATTAAGTGTAGGCGTGGGAGGAGGGTGCTTCCTGCGCACTAATAACAGCACGCTTGTCAATTGTGGATGCTAATCATTCGCTTGTATCTTCCTAGACACATCTGCTGGCTGTGAATTATTCCACTTGCATGGCAAGGTGCGCATGTACGTGTGTTAAAAATTCCCAGTACCTCTCGCATACTAAGCGAGCGCTCTGCCATCTGAGCTACGCCCGCCCCCCCGAAGACTAGTGGTGCTACATACAGCCATACAGACGACATAGACCCTTGCACTCCCATTATTCAGCAGACAAACACTACTCTCTATGTATCCGTTAGGGTGTCTTTCAGGTTTCGTGCATTCTGTATCGAATCGTAGTTGGCCACAATGAAAGTGGCACGTATAACGTCGAAAATAGAATTCGGACACCGCTCTGAGTAAGACCAACGTGTTGTCCACCCTCTAGACTTCAATGAGGTTAAGCCGCGATACCTAAGACAGATCTGCACTCGATGACACCTCGATAACAGCCGGTCCCCACACTTACATCTTGCTCTCCTTACGTCAGTATACATCATATCAGTCTGTGACGCTAGCTTTGCAACATCTTGCGTGCCTTTAGGTTCGCCGCGACCAACACTTACCATTCAAATTGGAGGCGCCGCGGCTTGAACCCTGGACCTTTCACATGCGAAGCGAACGCTCTACCAACTGAGCTACGCCCCATGCACGACCGAACTGCGCTATCCCCATTCTTTGCGACTCAGATGCGCACGGACACTATGGTTGGTTGGTTTATAGCGGTGAAGGGAGCAGAGTACAAAGGCGCGGACCCGTTCATATACACAAAAGTTCCAAGTAGTTTCGATGCTCTGGTATTACAAATGCAAATTCCGTCTGTTTTTAACGTCTTAAATTGAAAGAGCCGTCACAAATTGCTCCGTTTTCACTCCTTGTCGACAATCATACCGCACCTGAGGTAACAAACACATCTCGAGCCCCATTGTGCACTCCATTATTCATGCCAACTCAATGCCTCGCTCTTTACTACTGTGTACCAATGTTGTCGTCCAACTGCAAAACACTGGGCCACAACAAGTTTCCGCGTCTCCATTGCACTGCGGATACTACGAAACGCTCCCCAAACTTGGCACTCACCCACGCAGCCGACTTTTCCGACTTTCCACGACGCTCACGCTAGTGACAGCATTATTTATAGTTCGACGTCGCGCCAAAGCGAATGAGCACATTTCGCCTACGGCTTAGGCCGCCCTCCTAGTGTGGCTGCTCGGTGTCTGCAGGCAGCGAGGGTCTGCAAGCTTCCTGTGTTCGCACCTATGTCACCTGTGCTTGCTTGTCAGAGACAGACTATCGCAAAACATACAACTCACTCCATGAATTGATTGCTACGGCATCTGTTATCAGCAGTCACAACTAGCAACACCAGTAGCAGCCGACTGAACGCAAAGAATAGGAATGTGCAGTGGGATTTACGTGAACTCGGCGCAAGGCAGATCTTTCCGACATAGGCTTGAGAATCTTACGGGAACACTTGTACTGTTTCTAAATTAAGTGTAGGCGTGGGAGGAGGGTGCTTCCTGCGCACTAATAACAGCACGCTTGTCAATTGTGGATGCTAATCATTCGCTTGTATCTTCCTAGACACATCTGCTGGCTGTGAATTATTCCACTTGCATGGCAAGGTGCGCATGTAGGTGTGTTAAAAATTCCCAGTACCTCTCGCATACTAAGCGAGCGCTCTGCCATCTGAGCTACGCCCGCCCCCCCGAAGACTAGTGGTGCTACATACAGCCATACAGACGACATAGACCCTTGCACTCCCATTATTCAGCAGACAAACACTACTCTCTATGTATCCGTTAGGGTGTCTTTCAGGTTTCGTGCATTCTGTATCGAATCGTAGTTGGCCACAATGAAAGTGGCACGTATAACGTCGAAAATAGAATTCGGACACCGCTCTGAGTAAGACCAACGTGTTGTCCACCCTCTAGACTTCAATGAGGTTAAGCCGCGATACCTAAGACAGATCTGCACTCGATGACACCTCGATAACAGCCGGTCCCCACACTTACATCTTGCTCTCCTTACGTCAGTATACATCATATCAGTCTGTGACGCTAGCTTTGCAACATCTTGCGTGCCTTTAGGTTCGCCGCGACCAACACTTACCATTCACTGACCACAAAAATTGGAGGCGCCGCGGCTTGAACCCTGCACCTTTCACATGCGAAGCGAACGCTCTACCAACTGAGCTACGCCCCATGCACGACCGAACTGCGCTATCCCCATTCTTTGCGACTCAGATGCGCACGGACACGATGGTTGGTTGGTTTATAGCGGTGAAGGGAGCAGAGTACAAAGGCGCGGACCCGTTCATATACACAAAAGTTCCAAGTAGTTTCGATGCTCTGGTATTACAAATGCAAATTCCGTCTGTTTTTAACGTCTTAAATTGAAAGAGCCGTCACAAATTGCTCCGTTTTCACTCCTTGTCGACAATCATACCGCACCTGAGGTAACAAACACATCTCGAGCCCCATTGTGCACTCCATTATTCATGCCAACTCAGTGCCTCGCTCTTTACTACTGTGTACCAATGTTGTCGTCCAACTGCAAAACACTGGGCCACAACAAGTTTCCGCGTCTCCATTGCACTGCGGATACTACGAAACGCTCCCCAAACTTGGCACTTACCCACGCAGCCGACTTTTCCGACTTTCCACGACGCTCACGCTAGTGACAGCATTATTTATAGTTCGACGTCGCGCCAAAGCCAATGAGCACATTTCGCCTACGGCTTAGGCCGCCCTCCTAGTGTGGCTGCTCGGTGTCTGCAGGCAGCGAGGGTCTGCAAGCTTCCTGTGTTCGCACCTATGTCACCTGTGCTTGCTTGTCAGAGACAGACTATCGCAAAACATACAACTCACTCCATGAATTGATTGCTACGGCATCTGTTATCAGCAGTCACAACTAGCAACACCAGTAGCAGCCGACTGCACGCAAAGAATAGGAATGTGCAGTGGGATTTACGTGAACTCGGCGCAAGGCAGATCTTTCCGACATAGGCTTGAGAATCTTACGGGAACACTTGTACTGTTTCTAAATTAAGTGTAGGCGTGGGAGGAGGGTGCTTCCTGCGCACTAATAACAGCACGCTTGTCAATTGTGGATGCTAATCATTCGCTTGTATCTTCCTAGACACATCTGCTGGTTGTGAATTATTCCACTTGCATGGCAAGGTGCGCATGTAGGTGTGTTAAAAATTCCCAGTACCTCTCGCATACTAAGCGAGCGCTCTGCCATCTGAGCTACGCCCGCCCCCCCGAAGACTAGTGGTGCTACATACAGCCATACAGACGACATAGACCCTTGCACTCCCATTATTCAGCAGACAAACACTACTCTCTATGTATCCGTTAGGGTGTCTTTCAGGTTTCGTGCATTCTGTATCGAATCGTAGTTGGCCACAATGAAAGTGGCACGTATATCGTCGAAAATAGAATTCGGACACCGCTCTGAGTAATTCCAACGTGTTGTCCACCCTCTAGACTTCAATGAGGTTAAGCCGCGATACGTAAGACAGATCTGCACTCGATGACACCTCGATAACAGCCGGTCCCCACACTTACATCTTGCTCTCCTTACGTCAGTATACATCATATCTGTCTGTGACGCTAGCTTTGCAACATCTTGCGTGCCTTTAGGTTCGCCGCGACCAACACTTACCATTCACTGACCACAAAAATTGGAGGCGCCGCGGCTTGAACCCTGGACCTTTCACATGCGAAGCGAACGCTCTACCAACTGAGCTACGCCCCATGCACGACCGAACTGCGCTATCCCCATTCTTTGCGACTCAGATGCGCACGGACACGATGGTTGGTTGGTTTATAGCGGTGAAGGGAGCAGAGTACAAAGGCGCGGACCCGTTCATATACACAAAAGTTCCAAGTAGTTTCGATGCTCTGGTATTACAAATGCAAATTCCGTCTGTTTTTAACGTCTTAAATTGAAAGAGCCGTCACAAATTGCTCCGTTTTCACTCCTTGTCGACAATCATACCGCACCTGAGGTAACAAACACATCTCGAGCCCCATTGTGCACTCCATTATTCATGCCAACTCAGTGCCTCGCTCTTTACTACTGTGTACCAATGTTGTCGTCCAACTGCAAAACACTGGGCCACAATAAGTTTCCGCGTCTCCATTGCACTGCGGATACTACGAAACGCTCCCCAAACTTGGCACTCACCCACGCAGCCGACTTTTCCGACTTTCCACGACGCTCACGCTAGTGACAGCATTATTTATAGTTCGACGTCGCGCCAAAGCGAATGAGCACATTTCGCCTACGGCTTAGGCCGCCCTCCTAGTGTGGCTGCTCGGTGTCTGCAGGCAGCGAGGGTCTGCAAGCTTCCTGTGTTCGCACCTATGTCACCTGTGCTTGCTTGTCAGAGACAGACTATCGCAAAACATACAACTCACTCCATGAATTGATTGCTACGGCATCTGTTATCAGCAGTCACAACTAGCAACACCAGTAGCAGCCGACTGCACGCATAGAATAGGAATGTGCAGTGGGATTTACGTGAACTCGGCGCAAGGCAGATCTTTCCGACATAGGCTTGAGAATCTTACGGGAACACTTGTACTGTTTCTAAATTAAGTGTAGGCGTGGGAGGAGGGTGCTTCCTGCGCACTAATAACAGCACGCTTGTCAATTGTGGATGCTAATCATTCGCTTGTATCTTCCTAGACACATCTGCTGGCTGTGAATTATTCCACTTGCATGGCAAGGTGCGCATGTAGGTGTGTTAAAAATTCCCAGTACCTCTCGCATACTAAGCGAGCGCTCTGCCATCTGAGCTACGCCCGCCCCCCCCCCCCCCGAAGACTAGTGGTGCTACATACAGCCATACAGACGACATAGACCCTTGCACTCCCATTATTCAGCAGACAAACACTACTCTCTATGTATCCGTTAGGGTGTCTTTCAGGTTTCGTGCATTCTGTATCGAATCGTAGTTGTCCACAATGAAAGTGGCACGTATAACGTCGAAAATAGAATTCGGACACAGCTCTGAGTAAGACCAACGTGTTGTCCACCCTCTAGACTTCAATGAGGTTAAGCCGCGATACCTAAGACAGATCTGCACTCGATGACACCTCGATAACAGCCGGTCCCCACACTTACATCTTGCTCTCCTTACGTCAGTATACATCATATCAGTCTGTGACGCTAGCTTTGCAACATCTTGCGTGCCTTTAGGTTCGCCGCGACCAACACTTACCATTCACTGACCACAAAAATTGGAGGCGCCGCGGCTTGAACGCTGGACCTTTCACATGCGAAGCGAACGCTCTACCAACTGAGCTACGCCCCATGCACGACGGAACTGCGCTATCCCCATTCTTTGCGACTCAGATGCGCACGGACACGATGGTTGGTTGGTTTATAGCGGTGAAGGGAGCAGAGTACAAAGGCGCGGACCCGTTCATACACACAAAAGTTCCAAGTAGTTTCGATGCTCTGGTATTACAAATGCAAATTCCGTCTGTTTTTAACGTCTTAAATTGAAAGAGCCGTCACTAATTGCTCCGTTTTCACTCCTTGTCGACAATCATACCGCACCTGAGGTAACAAACACATCTCGAGCCCCATTGTGCACTCCATTATTCATGCCAACTCACTGCCTCGCTTTTTACTACTGTGTACCAATGTTGTCGTCCAACTGCAAAACACTGGGCCACAATAAGTTTCCGCGTCTCCATTGCACTGCGGATACTACGAAACGCTCCCCAAACTTGGCACTCACCCACGCAGCCGACTTTTCCGACTTTCCACGACGCTCACGCTAGTGACAGCATTATTTATAGTTCGACGTCGCGCCAAAGCGAATGAGCACATTTCGCCTACGGCTTAGGCCGCCCTCCTAGTGTGGCTGCTCGGTGTCTGCAGGCAGCGAGGGTCTGCAAGCTTCCTGTGTTCGCACCTATGTCACCTGTGCTTGCTTGTCAGAGACAGACTATCGCAAAACATACAACTCACTCCATGAATTGATTGCTACGGCATCTGTTATCAGCAGTCACAACTAGCAACACCAGTAGCAGCCGACTGCACGCAAAGAATAGGAATGTGCAGTGGGATTTACGTGAACTCGGCGCAAGGCAGATCTTTCCGACATAGGCTTGAGAATCTTACGGGAACACTTGTACTGTTTCTAAATTAAGTGTAGGCGTGGGAGGAGGGTGCTTCCTGCGCACTAATAACAGCACGCTTGTCAATTGTGGATGCTAATCATTCGCTTGTATCTTCCTAGACACATCTGCTGGCTGTGAATTATTCCACTTGCATGGCAAGGTGCGCATGTAGGTGTGTTAAAAATTCCCAGTACCTCTCGCATACTAAGCGAGCGCTCTGCCATCTGAGCTACGCCCGCCCCCCCGAAGACTAGTGGTGCTACATACAGCCATACAGACGACATAGACCCTTGCACTCCCATTGTTCAGCAGACAAACACTACTCTCTATGTATCCGTTAGGGTGTCTTTCAGGTTTCGTGCATTCTGTATCGAATCGTAGTTGGCCACAATGAAAGTGGCACGTATAACGTCGAAAAT
Organism: Schistocerca gregaria; assembly: GCF_023897955.1. Lineage (NCBI taxonomy): Eukaryota > Metazoa > Arthropoda > Insecta > Orthoptera > Acrididae > Schistocerca > Schistocerca gregaria. The sequence goes on along the minus strand of NC_064928.1, from coordinate 22,708,795 downwards.
AGAATTCGGACACCGCTCTGAGTAAGACCAACGTGTTGTCCACCCTCTAGACTTCAATGAGGTTAAGCCGCGATACCTAAGACAGATCTGCACTCGATGACACCTCGATAACAGCCGGTCCCCACACTTACATCTTGCTCTCCTTACGTCAGTATACATCATATCAGTCTGTGACGCTAGCTTTGCAACATCTTGCGTGCCTTTAGGTTCGCCGCGACCAACACTTACTATTCACTGACCACAAAAATTGGAGGCGCCGCGGCTTGAACCCTAGACCTTTCACCTGCGAAGCGAACGCTCTACCAACTGAGCTACGCCCCATGCACGACCGAACTGCGCTATCCCCATTCTTTGCGACTCAGATGCGCACGGACACGATGGTTGGTTGGTTTATAGCGGTGAAGGGAGCAGAGTACAAAGGCGCGGACCCGTTCATATACACAAAAGTTCCAAGTAGTTTCGATGCTCTGGTATTACAAATGCAAATTCCGTCTGTTTTTAACGTCTTAAATTGAAAGAGCCGTCACAAATTGCTCCGTTTTCACTCCTTGTCGACAATCATACCGCACCTGAGGTAACAAACACATCTCGAGCCCCATTGTGCACTCCATTATTCATGCCAACTCAGTGCCTCGCTCTTTACTACTGTGTACCAATGTTGTCGTCCAACTGCAAAACACTGGGCCACAACAAGTTTCCGCGTCTCCATTGCACTGCGGATACTACGAAACGCTCCCCAAACTTGGCACTCACCCACGCAGCCGACTTTTCCGACTTTCCACGACGCTCACGCTAGTGACAGCATTATTTATAGTTCGACATCGCGCCAAAGCGAATGAGCACATTTCGCCTACGGCTTAGGCCGCCCTCCTAGTGTGGCTGCTCGGTGTCTGCAGGCAGCGAGGGTCTGCAAGCTTCCTGTGTTCGCACCTATGTCACCTGTGCTTGCTTGTCAGAGACAGACTATCGCAAAACATACAACTCACTCCATGAATTGATTGCTACGGCATCTGTTATCAGCAGTCACAACTAGCAACACCAGTAGCAGCCGACTGCACGCAAAGAATAGGAATGTGCAGTGGGATTTACGTGAACTCGGCGCAAGGCAGATCTTTCCGACATAGGCTTGAGAATCTTACGGGAACACTTGTACTGTTTCTAAATTAAGTGTAGGCGTGGGAGGAGGGTGCTTCCTGCGCACTAATAACAGCACGCTTGTCAATTGTGGATGCTAATCATTCGCTTGTATCTTCCTAGACACATCTGCTGGCTGTGAATTATTCCACTTGCATGGCAAGGTGCGCATGTAGGTGTGTTAAAAATTCCCAGTACCTCTCGCATACTAAGCGAGCGCTCTGCCATCTGAACTACGCCCGCCCCCCCGAAGACTAGTGGTGCTACATACAGCCATACAGACGACATAGACCCTTGCACTCCCATTATTCAGCAGACAAACACTACTCTCTATGTATCCGTTAGGGTGTCTTTCAGGTTTCGTGCATTCTGTATCGAATCGTAGTTGGCCCCAATGAAAGTGGCACGTATAACGTCGAAAATAGAATTCGGACACAGCTCTGAGTAAGACCAACGTGTTGTCCACCCTCTAGACTTCAATGAGGTTAAGCCGCGATACCTAAGACAGATCTGCACTCGATGACACCTCGATAACAGCCGGTCCCCACACTTACATCTTGCTCTCCTTACGTCAGTATACATCATATCAGTCTGTGACGCTAGCTTTGCAACATCTTGCGTGCCTTTAGGTTCGCCGCGACCAACACTTACCATTCACTGACCACAAAAATTGGAGGCGCCGCGGCTTGAACCCTGCACCTTTCACATGCGAAGCGAACGCTCTACCAACTGAGCTACGCCCCATGCACGACCGAACTGCGCTATCCCCATTCTTTGCGACTCAGATGCGCACGGACACGATGGTTGGTTGGTTTATAGCGGTGAAGGGAGCAGAGTACAAAGGCGCGGACCCGTTCATATACACAAAAGTTCCAAGTAGTTTCGATGCTCTGGTATTACAAATGCAAATTCCGTCTGTTTTTAACGTCTTAAATTGAAAGAGCCGTCACAAATTGCTCCGTTTTCACTCCTTGTCGACAATCATACCGCACCTGAGGTAACAAACACATCTCGAGCCCCATTGTGCACTCCATTATTCATGCCAACTCAGTGCCTCGCTCTTTACTACTGTGTACCAATGTTGTCGTCCAACTGCAAAACACTGGGCCACAACAAGTTTCCGCGTCTCCATTGCACTGCGGATACTACGAAACGCTCCCCAAACTTGGCACTTACCCACGCAGCCGACTTTTCCGACTTTCCACGACGCTCACGCTAGTGACAGCATTATTTACAGTTCGACGTCGCGCCAAAGCGAATGAGCACATTTCGCCTACGGCTTAGGCCGCCCTCCTAGTGTGGTTGCTCGGTGTCTGCAGGCAGCGAGGGTCTGCAAGCTTCCTGTGTTCGCACCTATGTCACCTGTGCTTGCTTGTCAGAGACAGACTATCGCAAAACATACAACTCACTCCATGAATTGATTGCTACGGCATCTGTTATCAGCAGTCACAACTAGCAACACCAGTAGCAGCCGACTGCACGCAAAGAATAGGAATGTGCAGTGGGATTTACGTGAACTCGGCGCAAGGCAGATCTTTCCGACATAGGCTTGAGAATCTTACGGGAACACTTGTACTGTTTCTAAATTAAGTGTAGGCGTGGGAGGAGGGTGCTTCCTGCGCACTAATAACAGCACGCTTGTCAATTGTGGATGCTAATCATTCGCTTGTATCTTCCTAGACACATCTGCTGGCTGTGAATTATTCCACTTGCATGGCAAGGTGCGCATGTAGGTGTGTTAAAAATTCCCAGTACCTCTCGCATACTAAGCGAGCGCTCTGCCATCTGAGCTACGCCCGCCCCCCCGAAGACTAGTGGTGCTACATACAGCCATACAGACGACATAGACCCTTGCACTCCCATTATTCAGCAGACAAACACTACTCTCTATGTATCCGTTAGGGTGTCCTTCAGGTTTCGTGCATTCTGTATCGAATCGTAGTTGGCCACAATGAAAGTGGCACGTATAACGTCGAAAATAGAATTCGGACACCGCTCTGAGTAAGACCAACGTGTTGTCCACCCTCTAGACTTCAATGAGGTTAAGCCGCGATACCTAAGACAGATCTGCACTCGATGACACCTCGATAACAGCCGGTCCCCACACTTACATCTTGCTCTCCTTACGTCAGTATACATCATATCAGTCTGTGACGCTAGCTTTGCAACATCTTGCGTGCCTTTAGGTTCGCCGCGACCAACACTTACCATTCACTGACCACAAAAATTGGAGGCGCCGCGGCTTGAACGCTGGACCTTTCACATGCGAAGCGAACGCTCTATCAACTGAGCTACGCCCCATGCACGACCGAACTGCGCTATCCCCATTCTTTGCGACTCAGATGCGCACGGACACTATGGTTGGTTGGTTTATAGCGGTGAAGGGAGCACAGTACAAAGGCGCGGACCCGTTCATATACACAAAAGTTCCAAGTAGTTTCGATGCTCTGGTATTACAAATGCAAATTCCGTCTGTTTTTAACGTCTTAAATTGAAAGAGCCGTCACAAATTCCTCCGTTTTCACTCCTTGTCGACAATCATACCGCACCTGAGGTAACAAACACATTTCGAGCCCCATTGTGCACTCCATTATTCATGCCAACTCAATGCCTCGCTCTTTACTACTGTGTACCAATGTTGTCGTCCAACTGCAAAACACTGGGCCACAACAAGTTTCCGCGTCTCCATTGCACTGCGGATACTACGAAACGCTCCCCAAACTTGGCACTCACCCACGCAGCCGACTTTTCCGACTTTCCACGACGCTCACGCTAGTGACAGCATTATTTATAGTTCGACGTCGCGCCAAAGCGAATGAGCACATTTCGCCTACGGCTTAGGCCGCCCTCCTAGTGTGGCTGCTCGGTGTCTGCAGGCAGCGAGGGTCTGCAAGCTTCCTGTGTTCGCACCTATGTCACCTGTGCTTACTTGTCAGAGACAGACTATCGCAAAACATACAACTCACTCCATGAATTGATTGCTACGGCATCTGTTATCAGCAGTCACAACTAGCAACACCAGTAGCAGCCGACTGCACGCAAAGAATAGGAATGTGCAGTGGGATTTACGTGAACTCGGCGCAAGGCAGATCTTTCCGACATAGGCTTGAGAATCTTACGGGAACACTTGTACTGTTTCTAAATTAAGTGTAGGCGTGGGCGGAGGGTGCTTCCTGCGCACTAATAACAGCACGCTTGTCAATTGTGGATGCTAATCATTCGCTTGTATCTTCCTAGACACATCTGCTGGCTGTGAATTATTCCACTTGCATGGCAAGGTGCGCATGTAGGTGTGTTAAAAATTCCCAGTACCTCTCGCATACTAAGCGAGCGCTCTGCCATCTGAGCTACGCCCGCCCCCCCGAAGACTAGTGGTGCTACATACAGCCATACAGACGACATAGACCCTTGCACTCCCATTATTCAGCAGACAAACACTACTCTCTATGTATCCGTTAGGGTGTCTTTCAGGTTTCGTGCATTCTGTATCGAATCGTAGTTGGCCACAATGAAAGTGGCACGTATAACGTCGAAAATAGAATTCGGACACCGCTCTGAGTAAGACCAACGTGTTGTCCACCCTCTAGACTTCAATGAGGTTAAGCCGCGATACCTAAGACAGATCTGCACTCGATGACACCTCGATAACAGCCGGTCCCCACACTTACATCTTGCTCTCCTTACGTCAGTATACATCATATCAGTCTGTGACGCTAGCTTTGCAACATCTTGCGTGCCTTTAGGTTCGCCGCGACCAACACTTACCATTCACTGACCACAAAAATTGGAGGCGCCGCGGCTTGAACCCTGGACCTTTCACATGCGAAGCGAACGCTCTACCAACTGAGCTACGCCCCATGCACGACCGAACTGCGCTATCCCCATTCTTTGCGACTCAGATGCGCACGGACACGATGGTTGGTTGGTTTATAGCGGTGAAGGGAGCAGAGTACAAAGGCGCGGACCCGTTCATATACACAAAAGTTCCAAGTAGTTTCGATGCTCTGGTATTACAAATGCAAATTCCGTCTGTTTTTAACGTCTTAAATTGAAAGAGCCGTCACAAATTCCTCCGTTTTCACTCCTTGTCGACAATCATACCGCACCTGAGGTAACAAACACATCTCGAGCCCCATTGTGCACTCCATTATTCATGCCAACTCAGTGCCTCGCTCTTTACTACTGTGTACCAATGTTGTCGTCCAACTGCAAAACACTGGGCCACAATAAGTTTCCGCGTCTCCATTGCACTGCGGATACTACGAAACGCTCCCCAAACTTGGCACTCACCCACGCAGCCGACTTTTCCGACTTTCCACGATGCTCACGCTAGTGACAGCATTATTTATAGTTCGACGTCGCGCCAAAGCGAATGAGCACATTTCGCCTACGGCTTAGGCCGCCCTCCTAGTGTGGCTGCTCGGTGTCTGCAGGCAGCGAGGGTCTGCAAGCTTCCTGTGTTCGCACCTATGTCACCTGTGCTTGCTTGTCAGAGACAGACTATCGCAAAACATACAACTCACTCCATGAATTGATTGCTACGGCATCTGTTATCAGCAGTCACAACTAGCAACACCAGTAGCAGCCGACTGCACGCAAAGAATAGGAATGTGCAGTGGGATTTACGTGAACTCGGCGCAAGGCAGATCTTTCCGACATAGGCTTGAGAATCTTACGGGAACACTTGTACTGTTTCTAAATTAAGTGTAGGCGTGGGAGGAGGGTGCTTCCTGCGCACTAATAACAGCACGCTTGTCAATTGTGGATGCTAATCATTCGCTTGTATCTTCCTAGACACATCTGCTGGCTGTGAATTATTCCACTTGCATGGCAAGGTGCGCATGTAGGTGTGTTAAAAATTCCCAGTACCTCTCGCATACTAAGCGAGCGCTCTGCCATCTGAGCTACGCCCGCCCCCCCGAAGACTAGTGGTGCTACATACAGCCATATAGACGACATAGACCCTTGCACTCCCATTATTCAGCAGACAAACACTACTCTCTATGTATCCGTTAGGGTGTCTTTCAGGTTTCGTGCATTCTGTATCGAATCGTAGTTGGCCACAATGAAAGTGGCACGTATAACGTCGAAAATAGAATTCGGACACCGCTCTGAGTAAGACCAACGTGTTGTCCACCCTCTAGACTTCAATGAGGTTAAGCCGCGATACCTAAGACAGATCTGCACTCGATGACACCTCGATAACAGCCGGTCCCCACACTTACATCTTGCTCTCCTTACGTCAGTATACATCATATCAGTCTGTGACGCTAGCTTTGCAACATCTTGCGTGCCTTTAGGTTCGCCGCGACCAACACTTACCATTCACTGACCACAAAAATTGGAGGCGCCGCGGCTTGAACCCTGGACCTTTCACATGCGAAGCGAACGCTCTACCAACTGAGCTACGCCCCATGCACGACCGAACTGCGCTATCCCCATTCTTTGCGACTCAGATGCGCACGGACACGATGGTTGGTTGGTTTATAGCGGTGAAGGGAGCAGAGTACAAAGGCGCGGACCCGTTCATATACACAAAAGTTCCAAGTAGTTTCGATGCTCTGGTATTACAAATGCAAATTCCGTCTGTTTTTAACGTCTTAAATTGAAAGTGCCGTCACAAATTCCTCAGTTTTCACTCCTTGTCGACAATCATACCGCACCTGAGGTAACAAACACATCTCGAGCCCCATTGTGCACTCCATTATTCATGCCAACTCAATGCCTCGCTCTTTACTACTGTGTACCAATGTTGTCGTCCAACTGCAAAACACTGGGCCACAACAAGTTTCCGCGTCTCCATTGCACTGCGGATACTACGAAACGCTCCCCAAACTTGGCACTCACCCACGCAGCCGACTTTTCCGACTTTCCACGACGCTCACGCTAGTGACAGCATTATTTATAGTTCGACGTCGCGCCAAAGCGAATGAGCACATTTCGCCTACGGCTTAGGCCGCCCTCCTAGTGTGGCTGCTCGGTGTCTGCAGGCAGCGAGGGTCTGCAAGCTTCCTGTGTTCGCACCTATGTCACCTGTGCTTGCTTGTCAGAGACAGACTATCGCAAAACATACAACTCACTCCATGAATTGATTGCTACGGCATCTGTTATCAGCAGTCACAACTAGCAACACCAGTAGCAGCCGACTGCACGCAAAGAATAGGAATGTGCAGTGGGATTTACGTGAACTCGGCGCAAGGCAGATCTTTCCGACATAGGCTTGAGAATCTTACGGGAACACTTGTACTGTTTCTAAATTAAGTGTAGGCGTGGGAGGAGGGTGCTTCCTGCGCACTAATAACAGCACGCTTGTCAATTGTGGATGCTAATCATTCGCTTGTATCTTCCTAGACACATCTGCTGGCTGTGAATTATTCCACTTGCATGGCAAGGTGAGCATGTAGGTGTGTTAAAAATTCCCAGTACCTCTCGCATACTAAGCGAGCGCTCTGCCATCTGAGCTACGCCCGCCCCCCCGAAGACTAGTGGTGCTACATACAGCCATATAGACGACATAGACCCTTGCACTCCCATTATTCAGCAGACAAACACTACTCTCTATGTATCCGTTAGGGTGTCTTTCAGGTTTTGTGCATTCTGTATCGAATCGTAGTTGGCCACAATGAAAGTGGCACGTATAACGTCGAAAATAGAATTCGGACACCGCTCTGAGTAAGACCAACGTGTTGTCCACCCTCTAGACTTCAATGAGGTTAAGCCGCGATACCTAAGACAGATCTGCACTCGATGACACCTCGATAACAGCCGGTCCCCACACTTACATCTTGCTCTCCTTACGTCAGTATACATCATATCAGTCTGTGACGCTAGCTTTGCAACATCTTGCGTGCCTTTAGGTTCGCCGCGACCAACACTTACCATTCACTGACCACAAAAATTGGAGGCGCCGCGGCTTGAACCCTGGACCTTTCACATGCGAAGCGAACGCTCTACCAACTGAGCTACGCCCCATGCACGACCGAACTGCGCTATCCCCATTCTTTGCGACTCAGATGCGCACGGACACGATGGTTGGTTGGTTTATAGCGGTGAAGGGAGCAGAGTACAAAGGCGCGGACCCGTTCATATACACAAAAGTTCCAAGTAGTTTCGATGCTCTGGTATTACAAATGCAAATTCCGTCTGTTTTTAACGTCTTAAATTGAAAGTGCCGTCACAAATTCCTCAGTTTTCACTCCTTGTCGACAATCATACCGCACCTGAGGTAACAAACACATCTCGAGCCCCATTGTGCACTCCATTATTCATGCCAACTCAATGCCTCGCTCTTTACTACTGTGTACCAATGTTGTCGTCCAACTGCAAAACACTGGGCCACAACAAGTTTCCGCGTCTCCATTGCACTGCGGATACTACGAAACGCTCCCCAAACTTGGCACTCACCCACGCAGCCGACTTTTCCGACTTTCCACGACGCTCACGCTAGTGACAGCATTATTTATAGTTCGACGTCGCGCCAAAGCGAATGAGCACATTTCGCCTACGGCTTAGGCCGCCCTCCTAGTGTGGCTGCTCGGTGTCTGCAGGCAGCGAGGGTCTGCAAGCTTCCTGTGTTCGCACCTATGTCACCTGTGCTTGCTTGTCAGAGACAGACTATCGCAAAACATACAACTCACTCCATGAATTGATTGCTACGGCATCTGTTATCAGCAGTCACAACTAGCAACACCAGTAGCAGCCGACTGCACGCAAAGAATAGGAATGTGCAGTGGGATTTACGTGAACTCGGCGCAAGGCAGATCTTTCCGACATAGGCTTGAGAATCTTACGGGAACACTTGTACTGTTTCTAAATTAAGTGTAGGCGTGGGAGGAGGGTGCTTCCTGCGCACTAATAACAGCACGCTTGTCAATTGTGGATGCTAATCATTCGCTTGTATCTTCCTAGACACATCTGCTGGCTGTGAATTATTCCACTTGCATGGCAAGGTGCGCATGTAGGTGTGTTAAAAATTCCCAGTACCTCTCGCATACTAAGCGAGCGCTCTGCCATCTGAGCTACGCCCGCCCCCCCGAAGACTAGTGGTGCTACATACAGCCATATAGACGACATAGACCCTTGCACTCCCATTATTCAGCAGACAAACACTACTCTCTATGTATCCGTTAGGGTGTCTTTCAGGTTTCGTGCATTCTGTATCGAATCGTAGTTGGCCACAATGAAAGTGGCACGTATAACGTCGAAAATAGAATTCGGACACCGCTCTGAGTAAGACCAACGTGTTGTCCACCCTCTAGACTTCAATGAGGTTAAGCCGCGATACCTAAGACAGATCTGCACTCGATGACACCTCGATAACAGCCGGTCCCCACACTTACATCTTGCTCTCCTTACGTCAGTATACATCATATCAGTCTGTGACGCTAGCTTTGCAACATCTTGCGTGCCTTTAGGTTCGCCGCGACCAACACTTACCATTCACTGACCACAAAAATTGGAGGCGCCGCGGCTTGAACCCTGGACCTTTCACATGCGAAGCGAACGCTCTACCAACTGAGCTACGCACCATGCACGACCGAACTGCGCTATCCCCATTCTTTGCAACTCAGATGCTCACGGACACGATGGTTGGTTGGTTTATAGCGGTGAAGGGAGCAGAGTACAAAGGCGCGGACCCGTTCATATACACAAAAGTTCCAAGTAGTTTCGATGCTCTGGTATTACAAATGCAAATTCCGTCTGTTTTTAACGTCTTAAATTGAAAGAGCCGTCACAAATTCCTCCGTTTTCACTCCTTGTCGACAATCATACCGCACCTGAGGTAACAAACACATCTCGAGCCCCATTGTGCACTCCATTATTCATGCCAACTCAATGCCTCGCTCTTTACTACTGTGTACCAATGTTGTCGTCCAACTGCAAAACACTGGGCCACAACAAGTTTCCGCGTCTCCATTACACTGCGGATACTACGAAACGCTCCCCAAACTTGGCACTCACCCACGCAGCCGACTTTTCCGACTTTCCACGACGCTCACGCTAGTGACAGCATTATTTATAGTTCGACGTCGCGCCAAAGCGAATGAGCACATTTCGCCTACGGCTTAGGCCGCCCTCCTAGTGTGGCTGCTCGGTGTCTGCAGGCAGCGAGGGTCTGCAAGCTTCCTGTGTTCGCACCTATGTTACCTGTGCTTGCTTGTCAGAGACAGACTATCGCAAAACATACAACTCACTCCATGAATTGATTGCTACGGCATCTGTTATCAGCAGTCACAACTAGCAACACCAGTAGCAGCCGACTGCACGCAAAGAATAGGAATGTGCAGTGGGATTTACGTGAACTCGGCGCAAGGCAGATCTTTCCGACATAGGCTTGAGAATCTTACGGGAACACTTGTACTGTTTCTAAATTAAGTGTAGGCGTGGGAGGAGGGTGCTTCCTGCGCACTAATAACAGCACGCTTGTCAATTGTGGATGCTAATCATTCGCTTGTATCTTCCTAGACACATCTGCTGGCTGTGAATTATTCCACTTGCATGGCAAGGTGCGCATGTACGTGTGTTAAAAATTCCCAGTACCTCTCGCATACTAAGCGAGCGCTCTGCCATCTGAGCTACGCCCGCCCCCCCGAAGACTAGTGGTGCTACATACAGCCATATAGACGACATAGACCCTTGCACTCCCATTATTCAGCAGACAAACACTACTCTCTATGTATCCGTTAGGGTGTCTTTCAGGTTTCGTGCATTCTGTATCGAATCGTAGTTGGCCACAATGAAAGTGGCACGTATAACGTCGAAAATAGAATTCGGACACCGCTCTGAGTAAGACCAACGTGTTGTCCACCCTCTAGACTTCTATGAGGTTAAGCCGCGATACCTAAGACAGATCTGCACTCGATGACACCTCGATAACAGCCGGTCCCCACACTTACATCTTGCTCTCCTTACGTCAGTATACATCATATCAGTCTGTGACGCTAGCTTTGCAACATCTTGCGTGCCTTTAGGTTCGCCGCGACCAACACTTACCATTCACTGACCACAAAAATTGGAGGCGCCGCGGCTTGAACCCTGGACCTTTCACATGCGAAGCGAACGCTCTACCAACTGAGCTACGCCCCATGCACGACCGAACTGCGCTATCCCCATTCTTTGCGACTCAGATGCGCACGGACACGATGGTTGGTTGGTTTATAGCGGTGAAGGGAGCAGAGTACAAAGGCGCGGACCCGTTCATATACACAAAAGTTCCAAGTAGTTTCGATGCTCTGGTTTTACAAATGCAAATTCCGTCTGTTTTTAACGTCTTAAATTGAAAGAGCCGTCACAAATTCCTCCGTTTTCACTCCTTGTCGACAATCATACCGCACCTGAGGTAACAAACACATCTCGAGCCCCATTGTGCATTCCATTATTCATGCCAACTCAATGCCTCGCTCTTTACTACTGTGTACCAATGTTGTCGTCCAACTGCAAAACACTGGGCCACAACAAGTTTCCGCGTCTCCATTACACTGCGGATACTACGAAACGCTCCCCAAACTTGGCACTCACCCACGCAGCCGACTTTTCCGACTTTCCACGACGCTCACGCTAGTGACAGCATTATTTATAGTTCGACGTCGCGCCAAAGCGAATGAGCACATTTCGCCTACGGCTTAGGCCGCCCTCCTAGTGTGGCTGCTCGGTGTCTGCAGGCAGCGAGGGTCTGCAAGCTTCCTGTGTTCGCACCTATGTCACCTGTGCTTGCTTGTCAGAGACAGACTATCGCAAAACATACAACTCACTCCATGAATTGATTGCTACGGCATCTGTTATCAGCAGTCACAACTAGCAACACCAGTAGCAGCCGACTGCACGCAAAGAATAGTAATGTGCAGTGGGATTTACGTGAACTCGGCGCAAGGCAGATCTTTCCGACATAGGCTTGAGAATCTTACGGGAACACTTGTACTGTTTCTAAATTAAGTGTAGGCGTGGGCGGAGGGTGCTTCCTGCGCACTAATAACAGCACGCTTGTCAATTGTGGATGCTAATCATTCGCTTGTATCTTCCTAGACACATCTGCTGGCTGTGAATTATTCCACTTGCATGGCAAGGTGCGCATGTAGGTGTGTTAAAAATTCCCAGTACCTCTCGCATACTAAGCGAGCGCTCTGCCATCTGAGCTACGCCCGCCCCCCCCCCCCGAAGACTAGTGGTGCTACATACAGCCATATAGACGACATAGACCCTTGCACTCCCATTATTCAGCAGACAAACACTACTCTCTATGTATCCGTTAGGGTGTCTTTCAGGTTTCGTGCATTCTGTATCGAATCGTAGTTGGCCACAATGAAAGTGGCACGTATAACGTCGAAAATAGAATTCGGACACCGCTCTGAGTAAGACCAACGTGTTGTCCACCCTCTAGACTTCAATGAGGTTAAGCCGCGATACCTAAGACAGATCTGCACTCGATGATACCTCGATAACAGCCGGTCCCCACACTTACATCTTGCTCTCCTTACGTCAGTATACATCATATCAGTCTGTGACGCTAGCTTTGCAACATCTTGCGTGCCTTTAGGTTCGCCGCGACCAACACTTACCATTCACTGACCACAAAAATTGGAGGCGCCGCGGCTTGAACCCTGGACCTTTCACATGCGAAGCGAACGCTCTACCAACTGAGCTACGCCCCATGCACGAACGAACTGCGCTATCCCCATTCTTTGCAACTCAGATGCGCACGGACACGATGGTTGGTTGGTTTATAGCGGTGAAGGGAGCAGAGTACAAAGGCGCGGACCCGTTCATATACACAAAAGTTCCAAGTAGTTTCGATGCTCTGGTATTACAAATGCAAATTCCGTCTGTTTTTAACGTCTTAAATTGAAAGAGCCGTCACAAATTCCTCCGTTTTCACTCCTTGTCGACAATCACACCGCACCTGAGGTAACAAACACATCTCGAGCCCCATTGTGCACTCCATTATTCATGCCAACTCAATGCCTCGCTCTTTACTACTGTGTACCAATGTTGTCGTCCAACTGCAAAACACTGGGCCACAACAAGTTTCCGCGTCTCCATTACACTGCGGATACTACGAAACGCTCCCCAAACTTGGCACTCACCCACGCAGCCGACTTTTCCGACTTTCCACGACGCTCACGCTAGTGACAGCATTATTTATAGTTCGACGTCGCGCCAAAGCGAATGAGCACATTTCGCCTACGGCTTAGGCCGCCCTCCTAGTGTGGCTGCTCGGTGTCTGCAGGCAGCGAGGGTCTGCAAGCTTCCTGTGTTCGCACCTATGTCACCTGTGCTTGCTTGTCAGAGACAGACTATCGCAAAACATACAACTCACTCCATGAATTGATTGCTACGGCATCTGTTATCAGCAGTCACAACTAGCAACACCAGTAGCAGCCGACTGCACGCAAAGAATAGGAATGTGCAGTGGGATTTACGTGAACTCGGCGCAAGGCAGATCTTTCCGACATAGGCTTGAGAATCTTACGGGAACACTTGTACTGTTTCTAAATTAAGTGTAGGCGTGGGAGGAGGGTGCTTCCTGCGCACTAATAACAGCACGCTTGTCAATTGTGGATGCTAATCATTCGCTTGTATCTTCCTAGACACATCTGCTGGCTGTGAATTATTCCACTTGCATGGCAAGGTGCGCATGTAGGTGTGTTAAAAATTCCCAGTACCTCTCGCATACTAAGCGAGCGCTCTGCCATCTGAGCTACGCCCGCCCCCCCGAAGACTAGTGGTGCTACATACAGCCATATAGACGACATAGACCCTTGCACTCCCATTATTCAGCAGACAAACACTACTCTCTATGTATCCGTTAGGGTGTCTTTCAGGTTTCGTGCATTCTGTATCGAATCGTAGTTGGCCACAATGAAAGTGGCACGTATAACGTCGAAAATAGAATTCGGAAACCGCTCTGAGTAAGACCAACGTGTTGTCCACCCTCTAGACTTCAATGAGGTTAAGCCGCGATACCTAAGACAGATCTGCACTCGATGACACCTCGATAACAGCCGGTCCCCACACTTACATCTTGCTCTCCTTACGTCAGTATACATCATATCAGTCTGTGACGCTAGCTTTGCAACATCTTGCGTGCCTTTAGGTTCGCCGCGACCAACACTTACCATTCACTGACCACAAAAATTGGAAGCGCCGGGGTTTGAACCCTAGACCTTTCACATGCGAAGCGAACGCTCCACCAACTGAGCTACGCCCCATGCACGATCGAACTGCGCTATCCCCATTCTTTGCGACTCAGATGCGCACGGACACGATGGTTGGTTGGTTTATAGCGGTGAAGGGAGCAGAGTACAAAGGTGCGGACCCGTTCATATACACAAAAGTTCCAAGTAGTTTCGATGCTCTGGTATTACAAATGCAAATTCCGTCTGTTTTTAACGTCTTAAAATTGAAAGAGCCGTCACAAATTCCTCCGTTTTCACTCCTTGTCGACAATCATACCGCACCTGAGGTAACAAACACATCTCGAGCCCCATTGTGCACTCCATTATTCATGCCAACTCAATGCCTCGCTCTTTACTACTGTGTACCAATGTTGTCGTCCAACTGCAAAACACTGGGCCACAACAAGTTTCCGCGTCTCCATTACACTGCGGATACTACGAAACGCTCCCCAAACTTGGCGCTCACCCACGCAGCCGACTTTTCCGACTTTCCACGACGCTCACGCTAGTGACAGCATTATTTATAGTTCGACGTCGCGCCAAAGCGAATGAGCACATTTCGCCTACGGCTTAGGCCGCCCTCCTAGTGTGGCTGCTCGGTGTCTGCAGGCAGCGAGGGTCTGCAAGCTTCCTGTGTTCGCACCTGTGTCACCTGTGCTTGCTTGTCAGAGACAGACTATCGCAAAACATACAACTCACTCCATGAATTGATTGCTACGGCATCTGTTATCAGCAGTCACAACTAGCAACACCAGTAGCAGCCGACTGCACGCAAAGAATAGGAATGTGCAGTGGGATTTACGTGAACTCGGCGCAAGGTAGATCTTTCCGACATAGGCTTGAGAATCTTACGGGAACACTTGTACTGTTTCTAAATTAAGTGTAGGCGTGGGAGGAGGGTGCTTCCTGCGCACTAATAACAGCACGCTTGTCAATTGTGGATGCTAATCATTCGCTTGTATCTTCCTAGACACATCTGCTGGCTGTGAATTATTCCACTTGCATGGCAAGGTGCGCATGTAGGTGTGTTAAAAATTCCCAGTACCTCTCGCATACTAAGCGAGCGCTCTGCCATCTGAGCTACGCCCGCCCCCCCGAAGACTAGTGGTGCTACATACAGCCATATAGACGACATAGACCCTTGCACTCCCATTATTCAGCAGACAAACACTACTCTCTATGTATCCGTTAGGGTGTCTTTCAGGTTTCGTGCATTCTGTATCGAATCGTAGTTGGCCACAATGAAAGTGGCACGTATAACGTCGAAAATAGAATTCGGACACCGCTCTGAGTAAGACCAACGTGTTGTCCACCCTCTAGACTTCAATGAGGTTAAGCCGCGATACCTAAGACAGATCTGCACTCGATGACACCTCGATAACAGCCGGTCCCCACACTTACATCTTGCTCTCCTTACGTCAGTATACATCATATCAGTCTGTGACGCTAGCTTTGCAACATCTTGCGTGCCTTTAGGTTCGCCGCGACCAACACTTACCATTCACTGACCACAAAAATTGGAGGCGCCGCGGCTTGAACCCTAGACCTTTCACATGCGAAGCGAACGCTCTACCAACTGATCTACGCCCCATGCACGACCGAACTGCGCTATCCCCATTCTTTGCGACTCAGATGCGCACGGACACGATGGTTGGTTGGTTTATAGCGGTGAAGGGAGTAGAGTACAAAGGCGCGGACCCGTTCATACACACAAAAGTTCCAAGTAGTTTCGATGCTCTGGTATTACAAATGCAAATTCCGTCTGTTTTTAACGTCTTAAATTGAAAGAGCCGTCACAAATTCCTCCGTTTTCACTCCTTGTCGACAATCATACCGCACCTGAGGTAACAAACACATCTCGAGCCCCATTGTGCACTCCATTATTCATGCCAACTCAATGCCTCGCTCTTTACTACTGTGTACCAATGTTGTCGTCCAACTGCAAAACACTGGGCCACAACAAGTTTCCGCGTCTCCATTACACTGCGGATACTACGAAACGCTCCCCAAACTTGGCACTCACCCACGCAGCCGACTTTTCCGACTTTCCACGACGCTCACGCTAGTGACAGCATTATTTACAGTTCGACGTCGCGCCAAAGCGAATGAGCACATTTCGCCTACGGCTTAGGCCGCCCTCCTAGTGTGGCTGCTCGGTGTCTGCAGGCAGCGAGGGTCTGCAAGCTTCCTGTGTTCGCACCTATGTCACCTGTGCTTGCTTGTCAGAGACAGACTATCGCAAAACATACAACTCACTCCATGAATTGATTGCTACGGCATCTGTTATCAGCAGTCACAACTAGCAACACCAGTAGCAGCCGACTGCACGCAAAGAATAGGAATGTGCAGTGGGATTTACGTGAACTCGGCGCAAGGCAGATCTTTCCGACATAGGCTTGAGAATCTTACGGGAACACTTGTACTGTTTCTAAATTAAGTGTAGGCGTGGGAGGAGGGTGCTTCCTGCGCACTAATAACAGCACGCTTGTCAATTGTGGATGCTAATCATTCGCTTGTATCTTCCTAGACACATCTGCTGGCTGTGAATTATTCCACTTGCATGGCAAGGTGCGCATGTAGGTGTGTTAAAAATTCCCAGTACCTCTCGCATACTAAGCGAGCGCTCTGCCACCTGAGCTACGCCCGCCCCCCCGAAGACTAGTGGTGCTACATACAGTCATATAGACGACATAGACCCTTGCACTCCCATTATTCAGCAGACAAACACTACTCTCTATGTATCCGTTAGGGTGTCTTTCAGGTTTCGTGCATTCTGTATCGAATCGTAGTTGGCCACAATGAAAGTGGCACGTATAACGTCGAAAATAGAATTCGGACACCGCTCTGAGTAAGACCAACGTGTTGTCCACCCTCTAGACTTCAATGAGGTTAAGCCGCGATACCTAAGACAGATCTGCACTCGATGACACCTCGATAACAGCCGTTCCCCACA
Organism: Schistocerca gregaria; assembly: GCF_023897955.1. Taxonomy (NCBI): domain Eukaryota; kingdom Metazoa; phylum Arthropoda; class Insecta; order Orthoptera; family Acrididae; genus Schistocerca; species Schistocerca gregaria. The sequence goes on along the minus strand of NC_064928.1, from coordinate 22,691,536 downwards.
CTTACATCTTGCTCTCCTTACGTCAGTATACATCATATCAGTCTGTGACGCTAGCTTTGCAACATCTTGCGTGCCTTTAGGTTCGCCGCGACCAACACTTACCATTCACTGACCACAAAAATTGGAGGCGCCGCGGCTTGAACCCTAGACCTTTCAAATGCGAAGCGAACGCTCTACCAACTGAGCTACGCCCCATGCACGACCGAACTGCGCTATCCCCATTCTTTGCGACTCAGATGCGCACGGACACGATGGTTGGTTGGTTTATAGCGGTGAAGGGAGTAGAGTACAAAGGCGCGGACCCGTTCATACACACAAAAGTTCCAAGTAGTTTCGATGCTCTGGTATTACAAATGCAAATTCCGTCTGTTTTTAACGTCTTAAATTGAAAGAGCCGTCACAAATTCCTCCGTTTTTACTCCTTGTCGACAATCATACCGCACCTGAGGTAACAAACACATCTCGAGCCCCATTGTGCACTCCATTATTCATGCCAACTCAATGCCTCGCTCTTTACTACTGTGTACCAATGTTGTCGTCCAACTGCAAAACACTGGGCCACAACAAGTTTCCGCGTCTCCATTACACTGCGGATACTACGAAACGCTCCCCAAACTTGGCACTCACCCACGCAGCCGACTTTTCCGACTTTCCACGACGCTCACGCTAGTGACAGCATTATTTACAGTTCGACGTCGCGCCAAAGCGAATGAGCACATTTCGCCTACGGCTTAGGCCGCCCTCCTAGTGTGGCTGCTCGGTGTCTGCAGGCAGCGAGGGTCTGCAAGCTTCCTGTGTTCGCACCTATGTCACCTGTGCTTGCTTGTCAGAGACAGACTATCGCAAAACATACAACTCACTCCATGAATTGATTGCTACGGCATCTGTTATCAGCAGTCACAACTAGCAACACCAGTAGCAGCCGACTGCACGCAAAGAATAGGAATGTGCAGTGGGATTTACGTGAACTCGGCGCAAGGCAGATCTTTCCGACATAGGCTTGAGAATCTTACGGGAACACTTGTACTGTTTCTAAATTAAGTGTAGGCGTGGGAGGAGGGTGCTTCCTGCGCACTAATAACAGCACGCTTGTCAATTGTGGATGCTAATCATTCGCTTGTATCTTCCTAGACACATCTGCTGGCTGTGAATTATTCCACTTGCATGGCAAGGTGCGCATGTACGTGTGTTAAAAATTCCCAGTACCTCTCGCATACTAAGCGAGCGCTCTGCCATCTGAGCTACGCCCGCCCCCCCGAAGACTAGTGGTGCTACATACAGCCATATAGACGACATAGACCCTTGCACTCCCATTATTCAGCAGACAAACACTACTCTCTATGTATCCGTTAGGGTGTCTTTCAGGTTTCGTGCATTCTGTATCGAATCGTAGTTGGCCACAATGAAAGTGGCACGTATAACGTCGAAAATAGAATTCGGACACCGCTCTGAGTAAGACCAACGTGTTGTCCACCCTCTAGACTTCAATGAGGTTAAGCCGCGATACCTAAGACAGATCTGCACTCGATGACACCTCGATAACAGCCGGTCCCCACACTTACATCTTGCTCTCCTTACGTCAGTATACATCATATCAGTCTGTGACGCTAGCTTTGCAACATCTTGCGTGCCTTTAGGTTCGCCGCGACCAACACTTACCATTCACTGACCACAAAAATTGGAGGCGCCGCGGCTTGAACCCTAGACCTTTCACATGCGAAGCGAACGCTCTACCAACTGAGCTACGCCCCATGCACGACCGAACTGCGCTATCCCCATTTTTTGCGACTCAGATGCGCACGGACACGATGGTTGGTTGGTTTATAGCGGTGAAGGGAGTAGAGTACAAAGGCGCGGACCCGTTCATACACACAAAAGTTCCAAGTAGTTTCGATGCTCTGGTATTACAAATGCAAATTCCGTCTGTTTTTAACGTCTTAAATTGAAAGAGCCGTCACAAATTCCTCCGTTTTCACTCCTTGTCGACAATCATACCGCACCTGAGGTAACAAACACATCTCGAGCCCCATTGTGCACTCCATTATTCATGCCAACTCAATGCCTCGCTCTTTACTACTGTGTACCAATGTTGTCGTCCAACTGCAAAACACTGGGCCACAACAAGTTTCCGCGTCTCCATTACACTGCGGATACTACGAAACGCTCCCCAAACTTGGCACTCACCCACGCAGCCGACTTTTCCGACTTTCCACGACGCTCACGCTAGTGACAGCATTATTTACAGTTCGACGTCGCGCCAAAGCGAATGAGCACATTTCGCCTACGGCTTAGGCCGCCCTCCTAGTGTGGCTGCTCGGTGTCTGCAGGCAGCGAGGGTCTGCAAGCTTCCTGTGTTCGCACCTATGTCACCTGTGCTTGCTTGTCAGAGACAGACTATCGCAAAACATACAACTCACTCCATGAATTGATTGCTACGGCATCTGTTATCAGCAGTCACAACTAGCAACACCAGTAGCAGCCGACTGCACGCAAAGAATAGGAATGTGCAGTGGGATTTACGTGAACTCGGCGCAAGGCAGATCTTTCCGACATAGGCTTGAGAATCTTACGGGAACACTTGTACTGTTTCTAAATTAAGTGTAGGCGTGGGAGGAGGGTGCTTCCTGCGCACTAATAACAGCACGCTTGTCAATTGTGGATGCTAATCATTCGCTTGTATCTTCCTAGACACATCTGCTGGCTGTGAATTATTCCACTTGCATGGCAAGGTGCGCATGTAGGTGTGTTAAAAATTCCCAGTACCTCTCGCATACTAAGCGAGCGCTCTGCCATCTGAGCTACGCCCGCCCCCCCGAAGACTAGTGGTGCTACATACAGTCATATAGACGACATAGACCCTTGCACTCCCATTATTCAGCAGACAAACACTACTCTCTATGTATCCGTTAGGGTGTCTTTCAGGTTTCGTGCATTCTGTATCGAATCGTAGTTGGCCACAATGAAAGTGGCACGTATAACGTCGAAAATAGAATTCGGACACCGCTCTGAGTAAGACCAACGTGTTGTCCACCCTCTAGACTTCAATGAGGTTAAGCCGCGATACCTAAGACAGATCTGCACTCGATGACACCTCGATAACAGCCGGTCCCCACACTTACATCTTGCTCTCCTTACGTCAGTATACATCATATCAGTCTGTGACGCTAGCTTTGCAACATCTTGCGTGCCTTTAGGTTCGCCGCGACCAACACTTACCATTCACTGACCACAAAAATTGGAGGCGCCGCGGCTTGAACCCTAGACCTTTCACATGCGAAGCGAACGCTCTACCAACTGAGCTACGCCCCATGCACGACCGAACTGCGCTATCCCCATTTTTTGCGACTCAGATGCGCACGGACACGATGGTTGGTTGGTTTATAGCGGTGAAGGGAGTAGAGTACAAAGGCGCGGACCCGTTCATACACACAAAAGTTCCAAGTAGTTTCGATGCTCTGGTATTACAAATGCAAATTCCGTCTGTTTTTAACGTCTTAAATTGAAAGAGCCGTCACAAATTCCTCCGTTTTCACTCCTTGTCGACAATCATACCGCACCTGAGGTAACAAACACATCTCGAGCCCCATTGTGCACTCCATTATTCATGCCAACTCAATGCCTCGCTCTTTACTACTGTGTACCAATGTTGTCGTCCAACTGCAAAACACTGGGCCACAACAAGTTTCCGCGTCTCCATTACACTGCGGATACTACGAAACGCTCCCCAAACTTGGCACTCACCCACGCAGCCGACTTTTCCGACTTTCCACGACGCTCACGCTAGTGACAGCATTATTTACAGTTCGACGTCGCGCCAAAGCGAATGAGCACATTTCGCCTACGGCTTAGGCCGCCCTCCTAGTGTGGCTGCTCGGTGTCTGCAGGCAGCGAGGGTCTGCAAGCTTCCTGTGTTCGCACCTATGTCACCTGTGCTTGCTTGTCAGAGACAGACTATCGCAAAACATACAACTCACTCCATGAATTGATTGCTACGGCATCTGTTATCAGCAGTCACAACTAGCAACACCAGTAGCAGCCGACTGCACGCAAAGAATAGGAATGTGCAGTGGGATTTACGTGAACTCGGCGCAAGGCAGATCTTTCCGACATAGGCTTGAGAATCTTACGGGAACACTTGTACTGTTTCTAAATTAAGTGTAGGCGTGGGAGGAGGGTGCTTCCTGCGCACTAATAACAGCACGCTTGTCAATTGTGGATGCTAATCATTCGCTTGTATCTTCCTAGACACATCTGCTGGCTGTGAATTATTCCACTTGCATGGCAAGGTGCGCATGTAGGTGTGTTAAAAATTCCCAGTACCTCTCGCATACTAAGCGAGCGCTCTGCCATCTGAGCTACGCCCGCCCCCCCGAAGACTAGTGGTGCTACATACAGTCATATAGACGACATAGACCCTTGCACTCCCATTATTCAGCAGACAAACACTACTCTCTATGTATCCGTTAGGGTGTCTTTCAGGTTTCGTGCATTCTGTATCGAATCGTAGTTGGCCACAATGAAAGTGGCACGTATAACGTCGAAAATAGAATTCGGACACCGCTCTGAGTAAGACCAACGTGTTGTCCACCCTCTAGACTTCAATGAGGTTAAGCCGCGATACCTAAGACAGATCTGCACTCGATGACACCTCGATAACAGCCGGTCCCCACACTTACATCTTGCTCTCCTTACGTCAGTATACATCATATCAGTCTGTGACGCTAGCTTTGCAACATCTTGCGTGCCTTTAGGTTCGCCGCGACCAACACTTACCATTCACTGACCACAAAAATTGGAGGCGCCGCGGCTTGAACCCTAGACCTTTCACATGCGAAGCGAACGCTCTACCAACTGATCTACGCCCCATGCACGACCGAACTGCGCTATCCCCATTCTTTGCGACTCAGATGCGCACGGACACGATGGTTGGTTGGTTTATAGCGGTGAAGGGAGTAGAGTACAAAGGCGCGGACCCGTTCATACACACAAAAGTTCCAAGTAGTTTCGATGCTCTGGTATTACAAATGCAAATTCCGTCTGTTTTTAACGTCTTAAATTGAAAGAGCCGTCACAAATTCCTCCGTTTTCACTCCTTGTCGACAATCATACCGCACCTGAGGTAACAAACACATCTCGAGCCCCATTGTGCACTCCATTATTCATGCCAACTCAATGCCTCGCTCTTTACTACTGTGTACCAATGTTGTCGTCCAACTGCAAAACACTGGGCCACAACAAGTTTCCGCGTCTCCATTACACTGCGGATACTACGAAACGCTACCCAAACTTGGCACTCACCCACGCAGCCGACTTTTCCGACTTTCCACGACGCTCACGCTAGTGACAGCATTATTTACAGTTCGACGTCGCGCCAAAGCGAATGAGCACATTTCGCCTACGGCTTAGGCCGCCCTCCTAGTGTGGCTGCTCGGTGTCTGCAGGCAGCGAGGGTCTGCAAGCTTCCTGTGTTCGCACCTATGTCACCTGTGCTTGCTTGTCAGAGACAGACTATCGCAAAACATACAACTCACTCCATGAATTGATTGCTACGGCATCTGTTATCAGCAGTCACAACTAGCAACACCAGTAGCAGCCGACTGCACGCAAAGAATAGGAATGTGCAGTGGGATTTACGTGAACTCGGCGCAAGGCAGATCTTTCCGACATAGGCTTGAGAATCTTACGGGAACACTTGTACTGTTTCTAAATTAAGTGTAGGCGTGGGAGGAGGGTGCTTCCTGCGCACTAATAACAGCACGCTTGTCAATTGTGGATGCTAATCATTCGCTTGTATCTTCCTAGACACATCTGCTGGCTGTGAATTATTCCACTTGCATGGCAAGGTGCGCATGTAGGTGTGTTAAAAATTCCCAGTACCTCTCGCATACTAAGCGAGCGCTCTGCCATCTGAGCTACGCCCGCCCCCCCGAAGACTAGTGGTGCTACATACAGTCATATAGACGACATAGACCCTTGCACTCCCATTATTCAGCAGACAAACACTACTCTCTATGTATCCGTTAGGGTGTCTTTCAGGTTTCGTGCATTCTGTATCGAATCGTAGTTGGCCACAATGAAAGTGGCACGTATAACGTCGAAAATAGAATTCGGACACCGCTCTGAGTAAGACCAACGTGTTGTCCACCCTCTAGACTTCAATGAGGTTAAGCCGCGATACCTAAGACAGATCTGCACTCGATGACACCTCGATAACAGCCGGTCCCCACACTTACATCTTGCTCTCCTTACGTCAGTATACATCATATCAGTCTGTGACGCTAGCTTTGCAACATCTTGCGTGCCTTTAGGTTCGCCGCGACCAACACTTACCATTCACTGACCACAAAAATTGGAGGCGCCGCGGCTTGAACCCTAGACCTTTCACATGCGAAGCGAACGCTCTACCAACTGATCTACGCCCCATGCACGACCGAACTGCGCTATCCCCATTCTTTGCGACTCAGATGCGCACGGACACGATGGTTGGTTGGTTTATAGCGGTGAAGGGAGTAGAGTACAAAGGCGCGGACCCGTTCATACACACAAAAGTTCCAAGTAGTTTCGATGCTCTGGTATTACAAATGCAAATTCCGTCTGTTTTTAACGTCTTAAATTGAAAGAGCCGTCACAAATTCCTCCGTTTTCACTCCTTGTCGACAATCATACCGCACCTGAGGTAACAAACACATCTCGAGCCCCATTGTGCACTCCATTATTCATGCCAACTCAATGCCTCGCTCTTTACTACTGTGTACCAATGTTGTCGTCCAACTGCAAAACACTGGGCCACAACAAGTTTCCGCGTCTCCATTACACTGCGGATACTACGAAACGCTACCCAAACTTGGCACTCACCCACGCAGCCGACTTTTCCGACTTTCCACGACGCTCACGCTAGTGACAGCATTATTTACAGTTCGACGTCGCGCCAAAGCGAATGAGCACATTTCGCCTACGGCTTAGGCCGCCCTCCTAGTGTGGCTGCTCGGTGTCTGCAGGCAGCGAGGGTCTGCAAGCTTCCTGTGTTCGCACCTATGTCACCTGTGCTTGCTTGTCAGAGACAGACTATCGCAAAACATACAACTCACTCCATGAATTGATTGCTACGGCATCTGTTATCAGCAGTCACAACTAGCAACACCAGTAGCAGCCGACTGCACGCAAAGAATAGGAATGTGCAGTGGGATTTACGTGAACTCGGCGCAAGGCAGATCTTTCCGACATAGGCTTGAGAATCTTACGGGAACACTTGTACTGTTTCTAAATTAAGTGTAGGCGTGGGAGGAGGGTGCTTCCTGCGCACTAATAACAGCACGCTTGTCAATTGTGGATGCTAATCATTCGCTTGTATCTTCCTAGACACATCTGCTGGCTGTGAATTATTCCACTTGCATGGCAAGGTGCGCATGTAGGTGTGTTAAAAATTCCCAGTACCTCTCGCATACTAAGCGAGCGCTCTGCCATCTGAGCTACGCCCGCCCCCCCGAAGACTAGTGGTGCTACATACAGCCATATAGACGACATAGACCCTTGCACTCCCATTATTCAGCAGACAAACACTACTCTCTATGTATCCGTTAGGGTGTCTTTCAGGTTTCGTGCATTCTGTATCGAATCGTAGTTGGCCACAATGAAAGTGGCACGTATAACGTCGAAAATAGAATTCGGACACCGCTCTGAGTAAGACCAACGTGTTGTCCACCCTCTAGACTTCAATGAGGTTAAGCCGCGATACCTAAGACAGATCTGCACTCGATGACACCTCGATAACAGCCGGTCCCCACACTTACATCTTGCTCTCCTTACGTCAGTATACATCATATCAGTCTGTGACGCTAGCTTTGCAACATCTTGCGTGCCTTTAGGTTCGCCGCGACCAACACTTACCATTCACTGACCACAAAAATTGGAAGCGCCGGGGTTTGAACCCTGGACCTTTCACATGCGAAGCGAACGCTCTACCAAATGATCTACGCCCCATGCACGACCGAACTGCGGTATCCCCATTCTTTGCGACTCAGATGCGCACGGACACGATGGTTGGTTGGTTTATAGCGGTGAAGGGAGCAGAGTACAAAGGCGCGGACCCGTTCATATACACAAAAGTTCCAAGTAGTTTCGATGCTCTGGTATTACAAATGCAAATTCCGTCTGTTTTTAACGTCTTAAATTGAAAGAGCCGTCACAAATTCCTCCGTTTTCACTCCTTGTCGACAATCATACCGCACCTGAGGTAACAAACACATCTCGAGCCCCATTGTGCACTCCATTATTCATGCCAACTCAATGCCTCGCTCTTTACTACTGTGTACCAATGTTGTCGTCCAACTGCAAAACACTGGGCCACAACAAGTTTCCGCGTCTCCATTACACTGCGGATACTACGAAACGCTCCCCAAACTTGGCGCTCACCCACGCAGCCGACTTTTCTGACTTTCCACGACACTCACGCAACGCTCACGCTAGTGACAGCATTATTTATAGTTCGACGTCGCGCCAAAGCGAATGAGCACATTTCGCCTACGGCTTAGGCCGCCCTCCTAGTGTGGCTGCTCGGTGTCTGCAGGCAGCGAGGGTCTGCAAGCTTCCTGTGTTCGCACCTATGTCACCTGTGCTTGCTTGTCAGAGACAGACTATCGCAAAACATACAACTCACTCCATGAATTGATTGCTACGGCATCTGTTATCAGCAGTCACAACTAGCAACACCAGTAGCAGCCGACTGCACGCAAAGAATAGGAATGTGCAGTGGGATTTACGTGAACTCGGCGCAAGGCAGATCTTTCCGACATAGGCTTGAGAATCTTACGGGAACACTTGTACTGTTTCTAAATTAAGTGTAGGCGTGGGAGGAGGGTGCTTCCTGCGCACTAATAACAGCACGCTTGTCAATTGTGGATGCTAATCATTCGCTTGTATCTTCCTAGACACATCTGCTGGCTGTGAATTATTCCACTTGCATGGCAAGGTGCGCATGTAGGTGTGTTAAAAATTCCCAGTACCTCTCGCATACTAAGCGAGCGCTCTGCCATCTGAGCTACGCCCGCCCCCCCGAAGACTAGTGGTGCTACATACAGCCATATAGACGACATAGACCCTTGCACTCCCATTATTCAGCAGACAAACACTACTCTCTATGTATCCGTTAGGGTGTCTTTCAGGTTTCGTGCATTCTGTATCGAATCGTAGTTGGCCACAATGAAAGTGGCACGTATAACGTCGAAAATAGAATTCGGACACCGCTCTGAGTAAGACCAACGTGTTGTCCACCCTCTAGACTTCAATGAGGTTAAGCCGCGATACCTAAGACAGATCTGCACTCGATGACACCTCGATAACAGCCGGTCCCCACACTTACATCTTGCTCTCCTTACGTCAGTATACATCATATCAGTCTGTGACGCTAGCTTTGCAACATCTTGCGTGCCTTTAGGTTCGCCGCGACCAACACTTACCATTCACTGACCACAAAAATTGGAAGCGCCGGGGTTTGAACCCTAGACCTTTCACATGCGAAGCGAACGCTCCACCAACTGAGCTACGCCCCATGCACGATCGAACTGCGCTATCCCCATTCTTTGCGACTCAGATGCGCACGGACACGATGGTTGGTTGGTTTATAGCGGTGAAGGGAGCAGAGTACAAAGGTGCGGACCCGTTCATATACACAAAAGTTCCAAGTAGTTTCGATGCTCTGGTATTACAAATGCAAATTCCGTCTGTTTTTAACGTCTTAAATTGAAAGAGCCGTCACAAATTCCTCCGTTTTCACTCCTTGTCGACAATCATACCGCACCTGAGGTAACAAACACATCTCGAGCCCCATTGTGCACTCCATTATTCATGCCAACTCAATGCCTCGCTCTTTACTACTGTGTACCAATGTTGTCGTCCAACTGCAAAACACTGGGCCACAACAAGTTTCCGCGTCTCCATTGCACTGCGGATACTACGAAACGCTCCCCAAACTTGGCACTCACCCACGCAGCCGACTTTTCCGACTTTCCACGACGCTCACGCTAGTGACAGCATTATTTACAGTTCGACGTCGCGCCAAAGCGAATGAGCACATTTCGCCTACGGCTTAGGCCGCCCTCCTAGTGTGGCTGCTCGGTGTCTGCAGGCAGCGAGGGTCTGCAAGCTTCCTGTGTTCGCACCTATGTCACCTGTGCTTGCTTGTCAGAGACAGACTATCGCAAAACATACAACTCACTCCATGAATTGATTGCTACGGCATCTGTTATCAGCAGTCACAACTAGCAACACCAGTAGCAGCCGACTGCACGCAAAGAATAGGAATGTGCAGTGGGATTTACGTGAACTCGGCGCAAGGCAGATCTTTCCGACATAGGCTTGAGAATCTTACGGGAACACTTGTACTGTTTCTAAATTAAGTGTAGGCGTGGGAGGAGGGTGCTTCCTGCGCACTAATAACAGCACGCTTGTCAATTGTGGATGCTAATCATTCGCTTGTATCTTCCTAGACACATCTGCTGGCTGTGAATTATTCCACTTGCATGGCAAGGTGCGCATGTAGGTGTGTTAAAAATTCCCAGTACCTCTCGCATACTAAGCGAGCGCTCTGCCATCTGAGCTACGCCCGCCCCCCCGAAGACTAGTGGTGCTACATACAGCCATATAGACGACATAGACCCTTGCACTCCCATTATTCAGCAGACAAACACTACTCTCTATGTATCCGTTAGGGTGTCTTTCAGGTTTCGTGCATTCTGTATCGAATCGTAGTTGGCCACAATGAAAGTGGCACGTATAACGTCGAAAATAGAATTCGGACACCGCTCTGAGTAAGACCAACGTGTTGTCCACCCTCTAGACTTCAATGAGGTTAAGCCGCGATACCTAAGACAGATCTGCACTCGATGACACCTCGATAACAGCCGGTCCCCACACTTACATCTTGCTCTCCTTACGTCAGTATACATCATATCAGTCTGTGACGCTAGCTTTGCAACATCTTGCGTGCCTTTAGGTTCGCCGCGACCAACACTTACCATTCACTGACCACAAAAATTGGAAGCGCCGGGGTTTGAACCCTAGACCTTTCACATGCGAAGCGAACGCTCCACCAACTGAGCTACGCCCCATGCACGATCGAACTGCGCTATCCCCATTCTTTGCGACTCAGATGCGCACGGACACGATGGTTGGTTGGTTTATAGCGGTGAAGGGAGCAGAGTACAAAGGTGCGGACCCGTTCATATACACAAAAGTTCCAAGTAGTTTCGATGCTCTGGTATTACAAATGCAAATTCCGTCTGTTTTTAACGTCTTAAATTGAAAGAGCCGTCACAAATTCCTCCGTTTTCACTCCTTGTCGACAATCATACCGCACCTGAGGTAACAAACACATCTCGAGCCCCATTGTGCACTCCATTATTCATGCCAACTCAATGCCTCGCTCTTTACTACTGTGTACCAATGTTGTCGTCCAACTGCAAAACACTGGGCCACAACAAGTTTCCGCGTCTCCATTGCACTGCGGATACTACGAAACGCTCCCCAAACTTGGCACTCACCCACGCAGCCGACTTTTCCGACTTTCCACGACGCTCACGCTAGTGACAGCATTATTTACAGTTCGACGTCGCGCCAAAGCGAATGAGCACATTTCGCCTACGGCTTAGGCCGCCCTCCTAGTGTGGCTGCTCGGTGTCTGCAGGCAGCGAGGGTCTGCAAGCTTCCTGTGTTCGCACCTATGTCACCTGTGCTTGCTTGTCAGAGACAGACTATCGCAAAACATACAACTCACTCCATGAATTGATTGCTACGGCATCTGTTATCAGCAGTCACAACTAGCAACACCAGTAGCAGCCGACTGCACGCAAAGAATAGGAATGTGCAGTGGGATTTACGTGAACTCGGCGCAAGGCAGATCTTTCCGACATAGGCTTGAGAATCTTACGGGAACACTTGTACTGTTTCTAAATTAAGTGTAGGCGTGGGAGGAGGGTGCTTCCTGCGCACTAATAACAGCACGCTTGTCAATTGTGGATGCTAATCATTCGCTTGTATCTTCCTAGACACATCTGCTGGCTGTGAATTATTCCACTTGCATGGCAAGGTGCGCATGTAGGTGTGTTAAAAATTCCCAGTACCTCTCGCATACTAAGCGAGCGCTCTGCCATCTGAGCTACGCCCGCCCCCCCGAAGACTAGTGGTGCTACATACAGTCATATAGACGACATAGACCCTTGCACTCCCATTATTCAGCAGACAAACACTACTCTCTATGTATCCGTTAGGGTGTCTTTCAGGTTTTGTGCATTCTGTATCGAATCGTAGTTGGCCACAATGAAAGTGGCACGTATAACGTCGAAAATAGAATTCGGACACCGCTCTGAGTAAGACCAACGTGTTGTCCACCCTCTAGACTTCAATGAGGTTAAGCCGCGATACCTAAGACAGATCTGCACTCGATGACACCTCGATAACAGCCGGTCCCCACACTTACATCTTGCTCTCCTTACGTCAGTATACATCATATCAGTCTGTGACGCTAGCTTTGCAACATCTTGCGTGCCTTTAGGTTCGCCGCGACCAACACTTACCATTCACTGACCACAAAAATTGGAGGCGCCGCGGCTTGAACCCTGGACCTTTCACATGCGAAGCGAACGCTCTACCAACTGAGCTACGCCCCAGGCACGACCGAACTGCGCTATCCCCATTCTTTGCGACTCAGATGCGCACGGACACGATGGTTGGTTGGTTTATAGCGGTGAAGGGAGCAGAGTACAAAGGCGCGGACCCGTTCATATACACAAAAGTTCCAAGTAGTTTCGATGCTCTGGTATTACAAATGCAAATTCCGTCTGTTTTTAACGTCTTAAATTGAAAGAGCCGTCACAAATTGCTCCGTTTTCACTCCTTGTCGACAATCATACCGCACCTGAGGTAACAAACACATCTCGAGCCCCATTGTGCACTCCATTATTCATGCCAACTCAGTGCCTCGCTCTTTACTACTGTGTACCAATGTTGTCGTCCAACTGCAAAACACTGGGCCACAACAAGTTTCCGCGTCTCCATTGCACTGCGGATACTACGAAACGCTCCCCAAACTTGGCACTCACCCACGCAGCCGACTTTTCCGACTTTCCACGACGCTCACGCTAGTGACATCATTATTTATAGTTCGACGTCGCGCCAAAGCGAATGAGCACATTTCGCCTACGGCTTAGGCCGCCCTCCTAGTGTGGCTGCTCGGTGTCTGCAGGCAGCGAGGGTCTGCAAGCTTCCTGTGTTCGCACCTATGTCACCTGTGCTTGCTTGTCAGAGACAGACTATCGCAAAACATACAACTCACTCCATGAATTGATTGCTACGGCATCTGTTATCAGCAGTCACAACTAGCAACACCAGTAGCAGCCGACTGCACGCAAAGAATAGGAATGTGCAGTGGGATTTACGTGAACTCGGCGCAAGGCAGATCTTTCCGACATAGGCTTGAGAATCTTACGGGAACACTTGTACTGTTTCTAAATTAAGTGTAGGCGTGGGAGGAGGGTGCTTCCTGCGCACTAATAACAGCACGCTTGTCAATTGTGGATGCTAATCATTCGCTTGTATCTTCCTAGACACATCTGCTGGCTGTGAATTATTCCACTTGCATGGCAAGGTGCGCATGTAGGTGTGTTAAAAATTCCCAGTACCTCTCGCATACTAAGCGAGCGCTCTGCCATCTGAGCTACGCCCGCCCCCCCGAAGACTAGTGGTGCTACATACAGCCATATAGACGACATAGACCCTTGCACTCCCATTATTCAGCAGACAAACACTACTCTCTATGTATCGGTTAGGGTGTCTTTCAGGTTTCGTGCATTCTGTATCGAATCGTAGTTGGCCACAATGAAAGTGGCACGTATAACGTCGAAAATAGAATTCGGACACCGCTCTGAGTAAGACCAACGTGTTGTCCACCCTCTAGACTTCAATGAGGTTAAGCCGCGATACCTAAGACAGATCTGCACTCGATGACACCTCGATAACAGCCGGTCCCCACACTTACATCTTGCTCTCCTTAGGTCAGTATACATCATATCAGTCTGTGACGCTAGCTTTGCAACATCTTGCGTGCCTTTAGGTTCGCCGCGACCAACACTTACCATTCACTGACCACAAAAATTGGAAGCGCCGGGGTTTGAACCCTAGACCTTTCACATGCGAAGCGAACGCTCCACCAACTGAGCTACGCCCCATGCACGATCGAACTGCGCTATCCCCATTCTTTGCGACTCAGATGCGCACGGACACGATGGTTGGTTGGTTTATAGCGGTGAAGGGAGCAGAGTACAAAGGTGCGGACCCGTTCATATACACAAAAGTTCCAAGTAGTTTCGATGCTCTGGTATTACAAATGCAAATTCCGTCTGTTTTTAACGTCTTAAATTGAAAGAGCCGTCACAAATTGCTCCGTTTTCACTCCTTGTCGACAATCATACCGCACCTGAGGTAACAAACACATCTCGAGCCCCATTGTGCACTCCATTATTCATGCCAACTCAGTGCCTCGCTCTTTACTACTGTGTACCAATGTTGTCGTCCAACTGCAAAACACTGGGCCACAACAAGTTTCCGCGTCTCCATTGCACTGCGGATACTACGAAACGCTCCCCAAACTTGGCACTCACCCACGCAGCCGACTTTTCCGACTTTCCACGACGCTCACGCTAGTGACATCATTATTTATAGTTCGACGTCGCGCCAAAGCGAATGAGCACATTTCGCCTACGGCTTAGGCCGCCCTCCTAGTGTGGCTGCTCGGTGTCTGCAGGCAGCGAGGGTCTGCAAGCTTCCTGTGTTCGCACCTATGTCACCTGTGCTTGCTTGTCAGAGACAGACTATCGCAAAACATACAACTCACTCCATGAATTGATTGCTACGGCATCTGTTATCAGCAGTCACAACTAGCAACACCAGTAGCAGCCGACTGCACGCAAAGAATAGGAATGTGCAGTGGGATTTACGTGAACTCGGCGCAAGGCAGATCTTTCCGACATAGGCTTGAGAATCTTACGGGAACACTTGTACTGTTTCTAAATTAAGTGTAGGCGTGGGAGGAGGGTGCTTCCTGCGCACTAATAACAGCACGCTTGTCAATTGTGGATGCTAATCATTCGCTTGTATCTTCCTAGACACATCTGCTGGCTGTGAATTATTCCACTTGCATGGCAAGGTGCGCATGTAGGTGTGTTAAAAATTCCCAGTACCTCTCGCATACTAAGCGAGCGCTCTGCCATCTGAGCTACGCCCGCCCCCCCCGAAGACTAGTGGTGCTACATACAGCCATATAGACGACATAGACCCTTGCACTCCCATTATTCAGCAGACAAACACTACTCTCTATGTATCGGTTAGGGTGTCTTTCAGGTTTCGTGCATTCTGTATCGAATCGTAGTTGGCCACAATGAAAGTGGCACGTATAACGTCGAAAATAGAATTCGGACACCGCTCTGAGTAAGACCAACGTGTTGTCCACCCTCTAGACTTCAATGAGGTTAAGCCGCGATACCTAAGACAGATCTGCACTCGATGACACCTCGATAACAGCCGGTCCCCACACTTACATCTTGCTCTCCTTAGGTCAGTATACATCATATCAGTCTGTGACGCTAGCTTTGCAACATCTTGCGTGCCTTTAGGTTCGCCGCGACCAACACTTACCATTCACTGACCACAAAAATTGGAAGCGCCGGGGTTTGAACCCTAGACCTTTCACATGCGAAGCGAACGCTCCACCAACTGAGCTACGCCCCATGCACGATCGAACTGCGCTATCCCCATTCTTTGCGACTCAGATGCGCACGGCACGATGGTTGGTTGGTTTATAGCGGTGAAGGGAGCAGAGTACAAAGGTGCGGACCCGTTCATATACACAAAAGTTCCAAGTAGTTTCGATGCTCTGGTATTACAAATGCAAATTCCGTCTGTTTTTAACGTCTTAAATTGAAAGAGCCGTCACAAATTCCTCCGTTTTCACTCCTTGTCGACAATCATACCGCACCTGAGGTAACAAACACATCTCGAGCCCCATTG
This sequence comes from Schistocerca gregaria, assembly GCF_023897955.1. NCBI lineage: Eukaryota > Metazoa > Arthropoda > Insecta > Orthoptera > Acrididae > Schistocerca > Schistocerca gregaria. Next base: position 22,675,480 of record NC_064928.1, on the reverse strand, counting down.
TGCACTCCATTATTCATGCCAACTCAATGCCTCGCTCTTTACTACTGTGTACCAATGTTGTCGTCCAACTGCAAAACACTGGGCCACAACAAGTTTCCGCGTCTCCATTACACTGCGGATACTACGAAACGCTCCCCAAACTTGGCACTCACCCACGCAGCCGACTTTTCCGACTTTCCACGACGCTCACGCTAGTGACAGCATTATTTACAGTTCGACGTCGCGCCAAAGCGAATGAGCACATTTCGCCTACGGCTTAGGCCGCCCTCCTAGTGTGGCTGCTCGGTGTCTGCAGGCAGCGAGGGTCTGCAAGCTTCCTGTGTTCGCACCTATGTCACCTGTGCTTGCTTGTCAGAGACAGACTATCGCAAAACATACAACTCACTCCATGAATTGATTGCTACGGCATCTGTTATCAGCAGTCACAACTAGCAACACCAGTAGCAGCCGACTGCACGCAAAGAATAGGAATGTGCAGTGGGATTTACGTGAACTCGGCGCAAGGCAGATCTTTCCGACATAGGCTTGAGAATCTTACGGGAACACTTGTACTGTTTCTAAATTAAGTGTAGGCGTGGGAGGAGGGTGCTTCCTGCGCACTAATAACAGCACGCTTGTCAATTGTGGATGCTAATCATTCGCTTGTATCTTCCTAGACACATCTGCTGGCTGTGAATTATTCCACTTGCATGGCAAGGTGCGCATGTAGGTGTGTTAAAAATTCCCAGTACCTCTCGCATACTAAGCGAGCGCTCTGCCATCTGAGCTACGCCCGCCCCCCCGAAGACTAGTGGTGCTACATACAGCCATATAGACGACATAGACCCTTGCACTCCCATTATTCAGCAGACAAACACTACTCTCTATGTATCCGTTAGGGTGTCTTTCAGGTTTCGTGCATTCTGTATCGAATCGTAGTTGGCCACAATGAAAGTGGCACGTATAACGTCGAAAATAGAATTCGGACACCGCTCTGAGTAAGACCAACGTGTTGTCCACCCTCTAGACTTCAATGAGGTTAAGCCGCGATACCTAAGACAGATCTGCACTCGATGACACCTCGATAACAGCCGGTCCCCACACTTACATCTTGCTCTCCTTACGTCAGTATACATCATATCAGTCTGTGACGCTAGCTTTGCAACATCTTGCGTGCCTTTAGGTTCGCCGCGACCAACACTTACCATTCACTGACCACAAAAATTGGAAGCGCCGGGGTTTGAACCCTAGACCTTTCACATGCGAAGCGAACGCTCCACCAACTGAGCTACGCCCCATGCACGATCGAACTGCGCTATCCCCATTCTTTGCGACTCAGATGCGCACGGACACGATGGTTGGTTGGTTTATAGCGGTGAAGGGAGCAGAGTACAAAGGTGCGGACCCGTTCATATACACAAAAGTTCCAAGTAGTTTCGATGCTCTGGTATTACAAATGCAAATTCCGTCTGTTTTTAACGTCTTAAATTGAAAGAGCCGTCACAAATTCCTCCGTTTTCACTCCTTGTCGACAATCATACCGCACCTGAGGTAACAAACACATCTCGAGCCCCATTGTGCACTCCATTATTCATGCCAACTCAATGCCTCGCTCTTTACTACTGTGTACCAATGTTGTCGTCCAACTGCAAAACACTGGGCCACAACAAGTTTCCGCGTCTCCATTACACTGCGGATACTACGAAACGCTCCCCAAACTTGGCACTCACCCACGCAGCCGACTTTTCCGACTTTCCACGACGCTCACGCTAGTGACAGCATTATTTACAGTTCGACGTCGCGCCAAAGCGAATGAGCACATTTCGCCTACGGCTTAGGCCGCCCTCCTAGTGTGGCTGCTCGGTGTCTGCAGGCAGCGAGGGTCTGCAAGCTTCCTGTGTTCGCACCTATGTCACCTGTGCTTGCTTGTCAGAGACAGACTATCGCAAAACATACAACTCACTCCATGAATTGATTGCTACGGCATCTGTTATCAGCAGTCACAACTAGCAACACCAGTAGCAGCCGACTGCACGCAAAGAATAGGAATGTGCAGTGGGATTTACGTGAACTCGGCGCAAGGCAGATCTTTCCGACATAGGCTTGAGAATCTTACGGGAACACTTGTACTGTTTCTAAATTAAGTGTAGGCGTGGGAGGAGGGTGCTTCCTGCGCACTAATAACAGCACGCTTGTCAATTGTGGATGCTAATCATTCGCTTGTATCTTCCTAGACACATCTGCTGGCTGTGAATTATTCCACTTGCATGGCAAGGTGCGCATGTAGGTGTGTTAAAAATTCCCAGTACCTCTCGCATACTAAGCGAGCGCTCTGCCATCTGAGCTACGCCCGCCCCCCCGAAGACTAGTGGTGCTACATACAGTCATATAGACGACATAGACCCTTGCACTCCCATTATTCAGCAGACAAACACTACTCTCTATGTATCCGTTAGGGTGTCTTTCAGGTTTCGTGCATTCTGTATCGAATCGTAGTTGGCCACAATGAAAGTGGCACGTATAACGTCGAAAATAGAATTCGGACACCGCTCTGAGTAAGACCAACGTGTTGTCCACCCTCTAGACTTCAATGAGGTTAAGCCGCGATACCTAAGACAGATCTGCACTCGATGACACCTCGATAACAGCCGGTCCCCACACTTACATCTTGCTCTCCTTACGTCAGTATACATCATATCAGTCTGTGACGCTAGCTTTGCAACATCTTGCGTGCCTTTAGGTTCGCCGCGACCAACACTTACCATTCACTGACCACAAAAATTGGAGGCGCCGCGGCTTGAACCCTGGACCTTTCACATGCGAAGCGAACGCTCTACCAACTGAGCTACGCCCCAGGCACGACCGAACTGCGCTATCCCCATTCTTTGCGACTCAGATGCGCACGGACACGATGATTGGTTGGTTTATAGCGGTGAAGGGAGCAGAGTACAAAGGCGCGGACCCGTTCATATACACAAAAGTTCCAAGTAGTTTCGATGCTCTGGTATTACAAATGCAAATTCCGTCTGTTTTTAACGTCTTAAATTGAAAGAGCCGTCACAAATTGCTCCGTTTTCACTCCTTGTCGACAATCATACCGCACCTGAGGTAACAAACACATCTCGAGCCCCATTGTGCACTCCGTTATTCATGCCAACTCAGTGCCTCGCTCTTTACTACTGTGTACCAATGTTGTCGTCCAACTGCAAAACACTGGGCCACAACAAGTTTCCGCGTCTCCATTGCACTGCGGATACTACGAAACGCTCCCCAAACTTGGCACTCACCCACGCAGCCGACTTTTCCGACTTTCCACGACGCTCACGCTAGTGACATCATTATTTATAGTTCGACGTCGCGCCAAAGCGAATGAGCACATTTCGCCTACGGCTTAGGCCGCCCTCCTAGTGTGGCTGCTCGGTGTCTGCAGGCAGCGAGGGTCTGCAAGCTTCCTGTGTTCGCACCTATGTCACCTGTGCTTGCTTGTCAGAGACAGACTATCGCAAAACATACAACTCACTCCATGAATTGATTGCTACGGCATCTGTTATCAGCAGTCACAACTAGCAACACCAGTAGCAGCCGACTGCACGCAAAGAATAGGAATGTGCAGTGGGATTTACGTGAACTCGGCGCAAGGCAGATCTTTCCGACATAGGCTTGAGAATCTTACGGGAACACTTGTACTGTTTCTAAATTAAGTGTAGGCGTGGGAGGAGGGTGCTTCCTGCCCACTAATAACAGCACGCTTGTCAATTGTGGATGCTAATCATTCGCTTGTATCTTCCTAGACACATCTGCTGGCTGTGAATTATTCCACTTGCATGGCAAGGTGCGCATGTAGGTGTGTTAAAAATTCCCAGTACCTCTCGCATACTAAGCGAGCGCTCTGCCATCTGAGCTACGCCCGCCCCCCCGAAGACTAGTGGTGCTACATACAGCCATATAGACGACATAGACCCTTGCACTCCCATTATTCAGCAGACAAACACTACTCTCTATGTATCGGTTAGGGTGTCTTTCAGGTTTCGTGCATTCTGTATCGAATCGTAGTTGGCCACAATGAAAGTGGCACGTATAACGTCGAAAATAGAATTCGGACACCGCTCTGAGTAAGACCAACGTGTTGTCCACCCTCTAGACTTCAATGAGGTTAAGCCGCGATACCTAAGACAGATCTGCACTCGATGACACCTCGATAACAGCCGGTCCCCACACTTACATCTTGCTCTCCTTACGTCAGTATACATCATATCAGTCTGTGACGCTAGCTTTGCAACATCTTGCGTGCCTTTAGGTTCGCCGCGACCAACACTTACCATTCACTGACCACAAAAATTGGAAGCGCCGGGGTTTGAACCCTAGACCTTTCACATGCGAAGCGAACGCTCCACCAACTGAGCTACGCCCCATGCACGATCGAACTGCGCTATCCCCATTCTTTGCGACTCAGATGCGCACGGACACGATGGTTGGTTGGTTTATAGCGGTGAAGGGAGCAGAGTACAAAGGTGCGGACCCGTTCATATACACAAAAGTTCCAAGTAGTTTCGATGCTCTGGTATTACAAATGCAAATTCCGTCTGTTTTTAACGTCTTAAATTGAAAGAGCCGTCACAAATTGCTCCGTTTTCACTCCTTGTCGACAATCATACCGCACCTGAGGTAACAAACACATCTCGAGCCCCATTGTGCACTCCATTATTCATGCCAACTCAGTGCCTCGCTCTTTACTACTGTGTACCAATGTTGTCGTCCAACTGCAAAACACTGGGCCACAACAAGTTTCCGCGTCTCCATTGCACTGCGGATACTACGAAACGCTCCCCAAACTTGGCACTCACCCACGCAGCCGACTTTTCCGACTTTCCACGACGCTCACGCTAGTGACATCATTATTTATAGTTCGACGTCGCGCCAAAGCGAATGAGCACATTTCGCCTACGGCTTAGGCCGCCCTCCTAGTGTGGCTGCTCGGTGTCTGCAGGCAGCGAGGGTCTGCAAGCTTCCTGTGTTCGCACCTATGTCACCTGTGCTTGCTTGTCAGAGACAGACTATCGCAAAACATACAACTCACTCCATGAATTGATTGCTACGGCATCTGTTATCAGCAGTCACAACTAGCAACACCAGTAGCAGCCGACTGCACGCAAAGAATAGGAATGTGCAGTGGGATTTACGTGAACTCGGCGCAAGGCAGATCTTTCCGACATAGGCTTGAGAATCTTACGGGAACACTTGTACTGTTTCTAAATTAAGTGTAGGCGTGGGAGGAGGGTGCTTCCTGCGCACTAATAACAGCACGCTTGTCAATTGTGGATGCTAATCATTCGCTTGTATCTTCCTAGACACATCTGCTGGCTGTGAATTATTCCACTTGCATGGCAAGGTGCGCATGTAGGTGTGTTAAAAATTCCCAGTACCTCTCGCATACTAAGCGAGCGCTCTGCCATCTGAGCTACGCCCGCCCCCCCGAAGACTAGTGGTGCTACATACAGCCATATAGACGACATAGACCCTTGCACTCCCATTATTCAGCAGACAAACACTACTCTCTATGTATCCGTTAGGGTGTCTTTCAGGTTTCGTGCATTCTGTATCGAATCGTAGTTGGCCACAATGAAAGTGGCACGTATAACGTCGAAAATAGAATTCGGACACCGCTCTGAGTAAGACCAACGTGTTGTCCACCCTCTAGACTTCAATGAGGTTAAGCCGCGATACCTAAGACAGATCTGCACTCGATGACACCTCGATAACAGCCGGTCCCCACACTTACATCTTGCTCTCCTTACGTCAGTATACATCATATCAGTCTGTGACGCTAGCTTTGCAACATCTTGCGTGCCTTTAGGTTCGCCGCGACCAACACTTACCATTCACTGACCACAAAAATTGGAGGCGCCGCGGCTTGAACCCTAGACCTTTCACATGCGAAGCGAACGCTCTACCAACTGAGCTACGCCCCATGCACGACCGAACTGCGCTATCCCCATTTTTTGCGACTCAGATGCGCACGGACACGATGGTTGGTTGGTTTATAGCGGTGAAGGGAGTAGAGTACAAAGGCGCGGACCCGTTCATACACACAAAAGTTCCAAGTAGTTTCGATGCTCTGGTATTACAAATGCAAATTCCGTCTGTTTTTAACGTCTTAAATTGAAAGAGCCGTCACAAATTCCTCCGTTTTCACTCCTTGTCGACAATCATACCGCACCTGAGGTAACAAACACATCTCGAGCCCCATTGTGCACTCCATTATTCATGCCAACTCAATGCCTCGCTCTTTACTACTGTGTACCAATGTTGTCGTCCAACTGCAAAACACTGGGCCACAACAAGTTTCCGCGTCTCCATTACACTGCGGATACTACGAAACGCTACCCAAACTTGGCACTCACCCACGCAGCCGACTTTTCCGACTTTCCACGACGCTCACGCTAGTGACAGCATTATTTACAGTTCGACGTCGCGCCAAAGCGAATGAGCACATTTCGCCTACGGCTTAGGCCGCCCTCCTAGTGTGGCTGCTCGGTGTCTGCAGGCAGCGAGGGTCTGCAAGCTTCCTGTGTTCGCACCTATGTCACCTGTGCTTGCTTGTCAGAGACAGACTATCGCAAAACATACAACTCACTCCATGAATTGATTGCTACGGCATCTGTTATCAGCAGTCACAACTAGCAACACCAGTAGCAGCCGACTGCACGCAAAGAATAGGAATGTGCAGTGGGATTTACGTGAACTCGGCGCAAGGCAGATCTTTCCGACATAGGCTTGAGAATCTTACGGGAACACTTGTACTGTTTCTAAATTAAGTGTAGGCGTGGGAGGAGGGTGCTTCCTGCGCACTAATAACAGCACGCTTGTCAATTGTGGATGCTAATCATTCGCTTGTATCTTCCTAGACACATCTGCTGGCTGTGAATTATTCCACTTGCATGGCAAGGTGCGCATGTACATGTGTTAAAAATTCCCAGTACCTCTCGCATACTAAGCGAGCGCTCTGCCATCTGAGCTACGCCCGCCCCCCCGAAGACTAGTGGTGCTACATACAGTCATATAGACGACATAGACCCTTGCACTCCCATTATTCAGCAGACAAACACTACTCTCTATGTATCCGTTAGGGTGTCTTTCAGGTTTCGTGCATTCTGTATCGAATCGTAGTTGGCCACAATGAAAGTGGCACGTATAACGTCGAAAATAGAATTCGGACACCGCTCTGAGTAAGACCAACGTGTTGTCCACCCTCTAGACTTCAATGAGGTTAAGCCGCGATACCTAAGACAGATCTGCACTCGATGACACCTCGATAACAGCCGGTCCCCACACTTACATCTTGCTCTCCTTACGTCAGTATACATCATATCAGTCTGTGACGCTAGCTTTGCAACATCTTGCGTGCCTTTAGGTTCGCCGCGACCAACACTTACCATTCACTGACCACAAAAATTGGAGGCGCCGCGGCTTGAACCCTAGACCTTTCACATGCGAAGCGAACGCTCTACCAACTGATCTACGCCCCATGCACGACCGAACTGCGCTATCCCCATTCTTTGCGACTCAGATGCGCACGGACACGATGGTTGGTTGGTTTATAGCGGTGAAGGGAGTAGAGTACAAAGGCGCGGACCCGTTCATACACACAAAAGTTCCAAGTAGTTTCGATGCTCTGGTATTACAAATGCAAATTCCGTCTGTTTTTAACGTCTTAAATTGAAAGAGCCGTCACAAATTCCTCCGTTTTCACTCCTTGTCGACAATCATACCGCACCTGAGGTAACAAACACATCTCGAGCCCCATTGTGCACTCCATTATTCATGCCAACTCAATGCCTCGCTCTTTACTACTGTGTACCAATGTTGTCGTCCAACTGCAAAACACTGGGCCACAACAAGTTTCCGCGTCTCCATTACACTGCGGATACTACGAAACGCTCCCCAAACTTGGCACTCACCCACGCAGCCGACTTTTCCGACTTTCCACGACGCTCACGCTAGTGACAGCATTATTTACAGTTCGACGTCGCGCCAAAGCGAATGAGCACATTTCGCCTACGGCTTAGGCCGCCCTCCTAGTGTGGCTGCTCGGTGTCTGCAGGCAGCGAGGGTCTGCAAGCTTCCTGTGTTCGCACCTATGTCACCTGTGCTTGCTTGTCAGAGACAGACTATCGCAAAACATACAACTCACTCCATGAATTGATTGCTACGGCATCTGTTATCAGCAGTCACAACTAGCAACACCAGTAGCAGCCGACTGCACGCAAAGAATAGGAATGTGCAGTGGGATTTACGTGAACTCGGCGCAAGGCAGATCTTTCCGACATAGGCTTGAGAATCTTACGGGAACACTTGTACTGTTTCTAAATTAAGTGTAGGCGTGGGAGGAGGGTGCTTCCTGCGCACTAATAACAGCACGCTTGTCAATTGTGGATGCTAATCATTCGCTTGTATCTTCCTAGACACATCTGCTGGCTGTGAATTATTCCACTTGCATGGCAAGGTGCGCATGTAGGTGTGTTAAAAATTCCCAGTACCTCTCGCATACTAAGCGAGCGCTCTGCCATCTGAGCTACGCCCGCCCCCCCGAAGACTAGTGGTGCTACATACAGCCATATAGACGACATAGACCCTTGCACTCCCATTATTCAGCAGACAAACACTACTCTCTATGTATCGGTTAGGGTGTCTTTCAGGTTTCGTGCATTCTGTATCGAATCGTAGTTGGCCACAATGAAAGTGGCACGTATAACGTCGAAAATAGAATTCGGACACCGCTCTGAGTAAGACCAACGTGTTGTCCACCCTCTAGACTTCAATGAGGTTAAGCCGCGATACCTAAGACAGATCTGCACTCGATGACACCTCGATAACAGCCGGTCCCCACACTTACATCTTGCTCTCCTTACGTCAGTATACATCATATCAGTCTGTGACGCTAGCTTTGCAACATCTTGCGTGCCTTTAGGTTCGCCGCGACCAACACTTACCATTCACTGACCACAAAAATTGGAGGCGCCGCGGCTTGAACCCTAGACCTTTCACATGCGAAGCGAACGCTCTACCAACTGAGCTACGCCCCATGCACGACCGAACTGCGCTATTCCCATTTTTTGCGACTCAGATGCGCACGGACACGATGGTTGGTTGGTTTATAGCGGTGAAGGGAGTAGAGTACAAAGGCGCGGACCCGTTCATACACACAAAAGTTCCAAGTAGTTTCGATGCTCTGGTATTACAAATGCAAATTCCGTCTGTTTTTAACGTCTTAAATTGAAAGAGCCGTCACAAATTGCTCCGTTTTCACTCCTTGTCGACAATCATACCGCACCTGAGGTAACAAACACATCTCGAGCCCCATTGTGCACTCCATTATTCATGCCAACTCAATGCCTCGCTCTTTACTACTGTGTACCAATGTTGTCGTCCAACTGCAAAACACTGGGCCACAACAAGTTTCCGCGTCTCCATTACACTGCGGATACTACGAAACGCTCCCCAAACTTGGCACTCACCCACGCAGCCGACTTTTCCGACTTTCCACGACGCTCACGCTAGTGACAGCATTATTTACAGTTCGACGTCGCGCCAAAGCGAATGAGCACATTTCGCCTACGGCTTAGGCCGCCCTCCTAGTGTGGCTGCTCGGTGTCTGCAGGCAGCGAGGGTCTGCAAGCTTCCTGTGTTCGCACCTATGTCACCTGTGCTTGCTTGTCAGAGACAGACTATCGCAAAACATACAACTCACTCCATGAATTGATTGCTACGGCATCTGTTATCAGCAGTCACAACTAGCAACACCAGTAGCAGCCGACTGCACGCAAAGAATAGGAATGTGCAGTGGGATTTACGTGAACTCGGCGCAAGGCAGATCTTTCCGACATAGGCTTGAGAATCTTACGGGAACACTTGTACTGTTTCTAAATTAAGTGTAGGCGTGGGAGGAGGGTGCTTCCTGCGCACTAATAACAGCACGCTTGTCAATTGTGGATGCTAATCATTCGCTTGTATCTTCCTAGACACATCTGCTGGCTGTGAATTATTCCACTTGCATGGCAAGGTGCGCATGTAGGTGTGTTAAAAATTCCCAGTACCTCTCGCATACTAAGCGAGCGCTCTGCCATCTGAGCTACGCCCGCCCCCCCGAAGACTAGTGGTGCTACATACAGCCATATAGACGACATAGACCCTTGCACTCCCATTATTCAGCAGACAAACACTACTCTCTATGTATCCGTTAGGGTGTCTTTCAGGTTTCGTGCATTCTGTATCGAATCGTAGTTGGCCACAATGAAAGTGGCACGTATAACGTCGAAAATAGAATTCGGACACCGCTCTGAGTAAGACCAACGTGTTGTCCACCCTCTAGACTTCAATGAGGTTAAGCCGCGATACCTAAGACAGATCTGCACTCGATGACACCTCGATAACAGCCGGTCCCCACACTTACATCTTGCTCTCCTTACGTCAGTATACATCATATCAGTCTGTGACGCTAGCTTTGCAACATCTTGCGTGCCTTTAGGTTCGCCGCGACCAACACTTACCATTCACTGACCACAAAAATTGGAAGCGCCGGGGTTTGAACCCTGGACCTTTCACATGCGAAGCGAACGCTCTACCAAATGATCTACGCCCCATGCACGACCGAACTGCGGTATCCCCATTCTTTGCGACTCAGATGCGCACGGACACGATGGTTGGTTGGTTTATAGCGGTGAAGGGAGCAGAGTACAAAGGCGCGGACCCGTTCATATACACAAAAGTTCCAAGTAGTTTCGATGCTCTGGTATTACAAATGCAAATTCCGTCTGTTTTTAACGTCTTAAATTGAAAGAGCCGTCACAAATTCCTCCGTTTTCACTCCTTGTCGACAATCATACCGCACCTGAGGTAACAAACACATCTCGAGCCCCATTGTGCACTCCATTATTCATGCCAACTCAATGCCTCGCTCTTTACTACTGTGTACCAATGTTGTCGTCCAACTGCAAAACACTGGGCCACAACAAGTTTCCGCGTCTCCATTACACTGCGGATACTACGAAACGCTCCCCAAACTTGGCGCTCACCCACGCAGCCGACTTTTCTGACTTTCCACGACACTCACGCAACGCTCACGCTAGTGACAGCATTATTTATAGTTCGACGTCGCGCCAAAGCGAATGAGCACATTTCGCCTACGGCTTAGGCCGCCCTCCTAGTGTGGCTGCTCGGTGTCTGCAGGCAGCGAGGGTCTGCAAGCTTCCTGTGTTCGCACCTATGTCACCTGTGCTTGCTTGTCAGAGACAGACTATCGCAAAACATACAACTCACTCCATGAATTGATTGCTACGGCATCTGTTATCAGCAGTCACAACTAGCAACACCAGTAGCAGCCGACTGCACGCAAAGAATAGGAATGTGCAGTGGGATTTACGTGAACTCGGCGCAAGGCAGATCTTTCCGACATAGGCTTGAGAATCTTACGGGAACACTTGTACTGTTTCTAAATTAAGTGTAGGCGTGGGAGGAGGGTGCTTCCTGCGCACTAATAACAGCACGCTTGTCAATTGTGGATGCTAATCATTCGCTTGTATCTTCCTAGACACATCTGCTGGCTGTGAATTATTCCACTTGCATGGCAAGGTGCGCATGTAGGTGTGTTAAAAATTCCCAGTACCTCTCGCATACTAAGCGAGCGCTCTGCCATCTGAGCTACGCCCGCCCCCCCGAAGACTAGTGGTGCTACATACAGCCATATAGACGACATAGACCCTTGCACTCCCATTATTCAGCAGACAAACACTACTCTCTATGTATCGGTTAGGGTGTCTTTCAGGTTTCGTGCATTCTGTATCGAATCGTAGTTGGCCACAATGAAAGTGGCACGTATAACGTCGAAAATAGAATTCGGACACCGCTCTGAGTAAGACCAACGTGTTGTCCACCCTCTAGACTTCAATGAGGTTAAGCCGCGATACCTAAGACAGATCTGCACTCGATGACACCTCGATAACAGCCGGTCCCCACACTTACATCTTGCTCTCCTTACGTCAGTATACATCATATCAGTCTGTGACGCTAGCTTTGCAACATCTTGCGTGCCTTTAGGTTCGCCGCGACCAACACTTACCATTCACTGACCACAAAAATTGGAAGCGCCGGGGTTTGAACCCTAGACCTTTCACATGCGAAGCGAACGCTCCACCAACTGAGCTACGCCCCATGCACGATCGAACTGCGCTATCCCCATTCTTTGCGACTCAGATGCGCACGGACACGATGGTTGGTTGGTTTATAGCGGTGAAGGGAGCAGAGTGCAAAGGTGCGGACCCGTTCATATACACAAAAGTTCCAAGTAGTTTCGATGCTCTGGTATTACAAATGCAAATTCCGTCTGTTTTTAACGTCTTAAATTGAAAGAGCCGTCACAAATTCCTCCGTTTTCACTCCTTGTCGACAATCATACCGCACCTGAGGTAACAAACACATCTCGAGCCCCATTGTGCACTCCATTATTCATGCCAACTCAATGCCTCGCTCTTTACTACTGTGTACCAATGTTGTCGTCCAACTGCAAAACACTGGGCCACAACAAGTTTCCGCGTCTCCATTACACTGCGGATACTACGAAACGCTCCCCAAACTTGGCACTCACCCACGCAGCCGACTTTTCCGACTTTCCACGACGCTCACGCAACGCTCACGCTAGTGACAGCATTATTTACAGTTCGACGTCGCGCCAAAGGGAATGAGCACATTTCGCCTACGGCTTAGGCCGCCCTCCTAGTGTGGCTGCTCGGTGTCTGCAGGCAGCGAGGGTCTGCAAGCTTCCTGTGTTCGCACCTATGTCACCTGTGCTTGCTTGTCAGAGACAGACTATCGCAAAACATACAACTCACTCCATGAATTGATTGCTACGGCATCTGTTATCAGCAGTCACAACTAGCAACACCAGTAGCAGCCGACTGCACGCAAAGAATAGGAATGTGCAGTGGGGTTTACGTGAACTCGGCGCAAGGCAGATCTTTCCGACATAGGCTTGAGAATCTTACGGGAACACTTGTACTGTTTCTAAATTAAGTGTAGGCGTGGGAGGAGGGTGCTTCCTGCGCACTAATAACAGCACGCTTGTCAATTGTGGATGCTAATCATTCGCTTGTATCTTCCTAGACACATCTGCTGGCTGTGAATTATTCCACTTGCATGGCAAGGTGCGCATGTAGGTGTGTTAAAAATTCCCAGTACCTCTCGCATACTAAGCGAGCGCTCTGCCATCTGAGCTACGCCCGCCCCCCCGAAGACTAGTGGTGCTACATACAGTCATATAGACGACATAGACCCTTGCACTCCCATTATTCAGCAGACAAACACTACTCTCTATGTATCCGTTAGGGTGTCTTTCAGGTTTCGTGCATTCTGTATCGAATCGTAGTTGGCCACAAACAAAGTGGCACGTATAACGTCGAAAATAGAATTCGGACACCGCTCTGAGTAAGACCAACGTGTTGTCCACCCTCTAGACTTCAATGAGGTTAAGCCGCGATACCTAAGACAGATCTGCACTCGATGACACCTCGATAACAGCCGGTCCCCACACTTACATCTTGCTCTCCTTACGTCAGTATACATCATATCAGTCTGTGACGCTAGCTTTGCAACATCTTGCGTGGCTTTAGGTTCGCCGCGACCAACACTTACCATTCACTGACCACAAAAATTGGAAGCGCCGGGGTTTGAACCCTGGACCTTTCACATGCGAAGCGAACGCTCTACCAACTGATCTACGCCCCATGCACGACCAAACTGCGCTATCCCCATTCTTTGCGACTCAGATGCGCACGGACACGATGGTTGGTTGGTTTATAGCGGTGAAGGGAGCAGAGTACAAAGGCGCGGACCCGTTCATATACACAAAAGTTCCAAGTAGTTTCGATGCTCTGGTATTACAAATGCAAATTCCGTCTGTTTTTAACGTCTTAAATTGAAAGAGCCGTCACAAATTCCTCCGTTTTCACTCCTTGTCGACAATCATACCGCACCTGAGGTAACAAACACATCTCGAGCCCCATTGTGCACTCCATTATTCATGCCAACTCAATGCCTCGCTCTTTACTACTGTGTACCAATGTTGTCGTCCAACTGCAAAACACTGGGCCACAACAAGTTTCCGCGTCTCCATTACACTGCGGATACTACGAAACGCTCCCCAAACTTGGCGCTCACCCACGCAGCCGACTTTTCCGACTTTCCACGACGCTCACGCTAGTGACAGCATTATTTATAGTTCGACGTCGCGCCAAAGCGAATGAGCACATTTCGCCTACGGCTTAGGCCGCCCTCCTAGTGTGGCTGCTCGGTGTCTGCAGGCAGCGAGGGTCTGCAAGCTTCCTGTGTTCGCACCTGTGTCACCTGTGCTTGCTTGTCAGAGACAGACTATCGCAAAACATACAACTCACTCCATGAATTGATTGCTACGGCATCTGTTATCAGCAGTCACAACTAGCAACACCAGTAGCAGCCGACTGCACGCAAAGAATAGGAATGTGCAGTGGGATTTACGTGAACTCGGCGCAAGGTAGATCTTTCCGACATAGGCTTGAGAATCTTACGGGAACACTTGTACTGTTTCTAAATTAAGTGTAGGCGTGGGAGGAGGGTGCTTCCTGCGCACTAATAACAGCACGCTTGTCAATTGTGGATGCTAATCATTCGCTTGTATCTTCCTAGACACATCTGCTGGCTGTGAATTATTCCACTTGCATGGCAAGGTGCGCATGTAGGTGTGTTAAAAATTCCCAGTACCTCTCGCATACTAAGCGAGCGCTCTGCCATCTGAGCTACGCCCGCCCCCCCGAAGACTAGTGGTGCTACATACAGCCATATAGACGACATAGACCCTTGCACTCCCATTATTCAGCAGACAAACACTACTCTCTATGTATCCGTTAGGGTGTCTTTCAGGTTTCGTGCATTCTGTATCGAATCGTAGTTGGCCACAATGAAAGTGGCACGTATAACGTCGAAAATGGAATTCGGACACCGCTCTGAGTAAGACCAACGTGTTGTCCACCCTCTAGACTTCAATGAGGTTAAGCCGCGATACCTAAGACAGATCTGCACTCGATGACACCTCGATAACAGCCGGTCCCCACACTTACATCTTGCTCTCCTTACGTCAGTATACATCATATCAGTCTGTGACGCTAGCTTTGCAACATCTTGCGTGCCTTTAGGTTCGCCGCGACCAACACTTACCATTCACTGACCACAAAAATTGGAGGCGCCGCGGCTTGAACCCTAGACCTTTCACATGCGAAGCGAACGCTCTACCAACTGAGCTACGCCCCATGCACGACCGAACTGCGCTATCCCCATTCTTTGCGACTCAGATGCGAACGGACACGATGGTTGGTTGGTTTATAGCGGTGAAGGGAGTAGAGTACAAAGGCGCGGACCCGTTCATACACACAAAAGTTCCAAGTAGTTTCGATGCTCTGGTATTACAAATGCAAATTCCGTCTGTTTTTAACGTCTTAAATTGAAAGAGCCGTCACAAATTGCTCCGTTTTCACTCCTTGTCGACAATCATACCGCACCTGAGGTAACAAACACATCTCGAGCCCCATTGTGCACTCCATTATTCATGCCAACTCAATGCCTCGCTCTTTACTACTGTGTACCAATGTTGTCGTCCAACTGCAAAACACTGGGCCACAACAAGTTTCCGCGTCTCCATTACACTGCGGATACTACGAAACGCTCCCCAAACTTGGCACTCACCCACGCAGCCGACTTTTCCGACTTTCCACGACGCTCACGCTAGTGACAGCATTATTTACAGTTCGACGTCGCGCCAAAGCGAATGAGCACATTTCGCCTACGGCTTAGGCCGCCCTCCTAGTGTGGCTGCTCGGTGTCTGCAGGCAGCGAGGGTCTGCAAGCTTCCTGTGTTCGCACCTATGTCACCTGTGCTTGCTTGTCAGAGACAGACTATCGCAAAACATACAACTCACTCCATGAATTGATTGCTACGGCATCTGTTATCAGCAGTCACAACTAGCAACACCAGTAGCAGCCGACTGCACGCAAAGAATAGGAATGTGCAGTGGGATTTACGTGAACTCGGCGCAAGGCAGATCTTTCCGATATAGGCTTGAGAATCTTACGGGAACACTTGTACTGTTTCTAAATTAAGTGTAGGCGTGGGAGGAGGGTGCTTCCTGCGCACTAATAACAGCACGCTTGTCAATTGTGGATGCTAATCATTCGCTTGTATCTTCCTAGACACATCTGCTGGCTGTGAATTATTCCACTTGCATGGCAAGGTGCGCATGTAGGTGTGTTAAAAATTCCCAGTACCTCTCGCATACTAAGCGAGCGCTCTGCCATCTGAGCTACGCCCGCACCCCCGAAGACTAGTGGTGCTACATACAGTCATATAGACGACATAGACCCTTGCACTCCCATTATTCAGCAGACAAACACTACTCTCTATGTATCCGTTAGGGTGTCTTTCAGGTTTCGTGCATTCTGTATCGAATCGTAGTTGGCCACAATGAAAGTGGCACGTATAACGTCGAAAATAGAATTCGGACACCGCTCTGAGTAAGACCAACGTGTTGTCCACCCTCTAGACTTCAATGAGGTTAAGCCGCGATACCTAAGACAGATCTGCACTCGATGACACCTCGATAACAGCCGGTCCCCACACTTACATCTTGCTCTCCTTACGTCAGTATACATCATATCAGTCTGTGACGCTAGCTTTGCAACATCTTGCGTGCCTTTAGGTTCGCCGCGACCAACACTTACCATTCACTGACCACAAAAATTGGAAGCGCCGGGGTTTGAACCCTGGACCTTTCACATGCGAAGCGAACGCTCTACCAAATGATCTACGCCCCATGCACGACCGAACTGCGGTATCCCCATTCTTTGCGACTCAGATGCGCACGGACACGATGGTTGGTTGGTTTATAGCGGTGAAGGGAGCAGAGTACAAAGGCGCGGACCCGTTCATATACACAAAAGTTCCAAGTAGTTTCGATGCTCTGGTATTACAAATGCAAATTCCGTCTGTTTTTAACGTCTTAAATTGAAAGAGCCGTCACAAATTCCTCCGTTTTCACTCCTTGTCGACAATCATACCGCACCTGAGGTAACAAACACATCTCGAGCCCCATTGTGCAGTCCATTATTCATGCCAACTCAATGCCTCGCTCTTTACTACTGTGTACCAATGTTGTCGTCCAACTGCAAAACACTGGGCCACAACAAGTTTCCGCGTCTCCATTACACTGCGGATACTACGAAACGCTCCCCAAACTTGGCGCTCACCCACGCAGCCGACTTTTCTGACTTTCCACGACACTCACGCAACGCTCACGCTAGTGACAGCATTATTTATAGTTCGACGTCGCGCCAAAGCGAATGAGCACATTTCGCCTACGGCTTAGGCCGCCCTCCTAGTGTGGCTGCTCGGTGTCTGCAGGCAGCGAGGGTCTGCAAGCTTCCTGTGTTCGCACCTATGTCACCTGTGCTTGCTTGTCAGAGACAGACTATCGCAAAACATACAACTCACTCCATGAATTGATTGCTACGGCATCTGTTATCAGCAGTCACAACTAGCAACACCAGTAGCAGCCGACTGCACGCAAAGAATAGGAATGTGCAGTGGGATTTACGTGAACTCGGCGCAAGGCAGATCTTTCCGACATAGGCTTGAGAATCTTACGGGAACACTTGTACTGTTTCTAAATTAAGTGTAGGCGTGGGAGGAGGGTGCTTCCTGCGCACTAATAACAGCACGCTTGTCAATTGTGGATGCTAATCATTCGCTTGTATCTTCCTAGACACATCTGCTGGCTGTGAATTATTCCACTTGCATGGCAAGGTGCGCATGTAGGTGTGTTAAAAATTCCCAGTACCTCTCGCATACTAAGCGAGCGCTCTGCCATCTGAGCTACGCCCGCCCCCCCGAAGACTAGTGGTGCTACATACAGCCATATAGACGACATAGACCCTTGCACTCCCATTATTCAGCAGACAAACACTACTCTCTATGTATCGGTTAGGGTGTCTTTCAGGTTTCGTGCATTCTGTATCGAATCGTAGTTGGCCACAATGAAAGTGGCACGTATAACGTCGAAAATAGAATTCGGACACCGCTCTGAGTAAGACCAACGTGTTGTCCACCCTCTAGACTTCAATGAGGTTAAGCCGCGATACCTAAGACAGATCTGCACTCGATGACACCTCGATAACAGCCGGTCCCCACACTTACATCTTGCTCTCCTTACGTCAGTATACATCATATCAGTCTGTGACGCTAGCTTTGCAACATCTTGCGTGCCTTTAGGTTCGCCGCGACCAACACTTACCATTCACTGACCACAAAAATTGGAAGCGCCGGGGTTTGAACCCTAGACCTTTCACATGCGAAGCGAACGCTCCACCAACTGAGCTACGCCCCATGCACGATCGAACTGCGCTATCCCCATTCTTTGCGACTCAGATGCGCACGGACACGATGGTTGGTTGGTTTATATCGGTGAAGGGAGCAGAGTGCAAAGGTGCGGACCCGTTCATATACACAAAAGTTCCAAGTAGTTTCGATGCTCTGGTATTACAAATGCAAATTCCGTCTGTTTTTAACGTCTTAAATTGAAAGAGCCGTCACAAATTCCTCCGTTTTCACTCCTTGTCGACAATCATACCGCACCTGAGGTAACAAACACATCTCGAGCCCCATTGTGCACTCCATTATTCATGCCAACTCAATGCCTCGCTCTTTACTACTGTGTACCAATGTTGTCGTCCAACTGCAAAACACTGGGCCACAACAAGTTTCCGCGTCTCCATTACACTGCGGATACTACGAAACGCTCCCCAAACTTGGCACTCACCCACGCAGCCGACTTTTCCGACTTTCCACGACGCTCACGCAACGCTCACGCTTTTTTTTTTTTTTTTTTTTTTTCCTTTATTGTGATTTTAATACCTGTGACAAACAGGTAGGCCGGCAGCGGACCAAGTATGCCGCTCTTCGGCCTCAGAGTATACACAGAACAGAGATGAGTGAGATATAAAAACAATCAAGACGGCGGGGTACAAACAGTAGACAAAACAGAGTTAAAACGGAGTCGGTCACGTGCGTAGCACAATGGATAAAAGCGGAGAAACACGGTGCACAAACGCAGATGGCAGATGGCCACACGTGAACCAGCGGAGCACAAACGACGAAACACAAACACACTGCAGGAGAGTCGAGGCACAAACACATGCGATGGTCTTCGGCGTAGGACGATGAAAGTAACTGATGGAAGACAGCAGAGTCGTGGCCTGCCAAGGGGAAAAGGTGTGGGGAAGAGGAGAGAGAGGGGGAGGGGAAGATGCCAGTGGAGGAGAGGGATGGAGGAGAAGGGGGAGGGTAGGGGGAGTGGAAGCCCAAGGAGAAAGGGGAGGGGAGGGAGGGAGAGAAGGGAGAGAGGGTGCCCACAGGAAAAGGAGAGGAGAGGGAAGGTAAGGCTCAAAGTTGGTAGGAGGGGTAGATGGAGGAGAGGAGGGCATCATCAGGGAGGGGGAGTTGACGGAAGCCACCGAGGGAGAGGGTGTGGAGGGTGTAAAGATGGAGAGCAGGTGGGATATAGGAATGCAGGCGCGGCAGCGGGTTGGGGTGGGAGAGGATGGGAGAGACAAGAGGGTGTGGAGGATCAAGCTTGCGGGAGGTGTAGAGGATCCGTAACCGTTCGAGGAAAAGGAGGAGGTGCGGGAAGGGAATCAGGTCATAGAGGATCCGCGTGGGGGAAGGGAGACGGATGCGATAGGCGAGGCGGAGCGCATGGCGTTCTAGGATCTGAATGGACTTGTAGAAGGTAGGAGGGGCAGAGATCCAGGCGGGATGAGCATAGCAAAGGATAGGACGGATGAGGGACTTGTAGGTGTAGAGGATGGTGGAAGGGTCCAGACCCCATGTACGGCCAGAAAGGAGCTTAAGGAGGCGGAGGCGGGAGCGTGCCTTGGCTTGGATCGTCCGGAGATGTGGGTTCCAGGAGAGGCGACGGTCGAGGGTGACACCAAGGTACTTGAGAGTAGGTGTGAGGGTGATGGGACGGCCATAAATAGTAAGATAGAAATCAAGGAGACGGAAGGAACGAGTGGTTTTGCCTACAATGATCGCCTGGGTCTTGGAAGGATTGACCTTGAGCAGCCACTGGTTACACCAAGTGGTGAACCGGTCAAGATAGGATTGGAGAAGGTGCTGGGAGCGTTGCAGGGTGGGAGCGAGGGCAAGGAAGGCAGTGTCATCGGCGTACTGGAGAAGGTGTAGGGGAGGTGCAGGTGGAGGCATGTCTGCCGTGTAAAGGAGGTAGAGAAGAGGGGAAAGGACGGAACCTTGGGGCACACCGGCGGAGGGGTAGAAGGTGTAGGAGTCAGTGTTGTGGATGGTGACATAGGAAGGACGGTGGGAAAGGAAGGAAGCGACCAGACGGACATAGTTGAGAGGAAGAGCAAAGGTTTGGAGCTTGAAAAGGAGACCGGAATGCCACACACGGTCATATGCGCGTTCGAGGTCGAGGGAAAGGAAGATGGCGGAACGACGGGAATTGAGTTGTTCGGAGAGGAGGTGAGTGAGGTGAAGGAGGAGGTCATCGGCTGAGAAGGACGGCCGAAAGCCACATTGGGTAGGGGGGAGGAGGCGGTGTTGGTGAAGGTGCTTGTGTAGGCGGCGGGTAAGAATGGATTCCAGGACCTTGCTGAAGACCGAGGTAAGGCTGATGGGACGGTAGGAGGAGACAGCGGAAGGCGGTTTGTCGGGCTTGAGGAACATCAGGATCCGGGAGGTTTTCCACAGGTCGGGGTAGTAGCCGGTGGACAGGACCACATTGTAGAGCCTGGCCAATGTGGAGAGGAAGGAGGCAGGAGCTTCACGGAGGTGACGGTAAGTAACACGATCGTGACCGGGAGCAGTGTTGCGTTTAGGGCGAAGTGTAGCAATGATATCTTGAGTGGTGATTGGGGTATTTAGTTCTGTGTGTGTGATGTTGTCCAAGTACTGGAAGCCAGGAGCAAGCGGGGGGACAGAGGTATCAGTTCGATCACGGACATCAGGAAAGAGGGAATAATCGAACTGGGGATCGTCAGGGATGGTAAGGATATCGGAGAGGTAGGAGGCGAAATGGTTGGCCTTACTAAGGGCATCAGGGAAGGGGTGGTCATCATGAAGGAGAGGGTAGTAGGGAGAGGGTTTAGATCCGGTAAGGCGGCGGAAGGCTGACCAGTACTTGGACGAGTTGATAGGTAAGGTGGCATTAAGACGGGTGCATGTCTGTCGCCAGTCCCGGCGTTTCTTTGCCGTGAGTAAGTTCCTGATGTGTCGCTGTAGTTGCCGGTGGCGTCGTAGTGTGTCCTGGTCACGTGTGTGAAGGAAGGCACGGTAGAGCCGGCGGGATTCACGCAGGAGAAGGACGGCCTGTGGGGGTAAGGTGGGGCGGTGCGGATGGATGGCAATGGTAGGGACGTGGGCCTCCACGGCCTCAGACAAGGTCTGCTGGAGAAAGGAGGCAGCACGGGTAACGTCATCAGGTTGGTGGTAGGTGAGGGGGTGGCTATCGACCTGGAGAGCAAGGGAGTCCCGGTAGGCATTCCAGTTGGCACGGGAGTAGTCATGGACATATTTCGGGGGAGGGTCATGGCGCGGGTCGGGACGGGGGCGACGACCGTCTGATACAGTGAGGAGGACAGGGAGATGGTCACTGCCAATGGGATCAAGGACGTCCACCGCTATGCGGCCAAGCAGGGTGGGGGAGGCTAGGACGACATCGGGAGTGGTATTGGATTCAGGGCGGGTGTGTTGGGGAATTGGAAGGACGTCGCCTTGGAGGGTGGCAAGGAACCGATGCCACCGCCGTAACTGGGCGGCAGAACGACTATGGATGTTAAGGTCGGCGGCGATCACGTAGGAGGAGAAGGTACGGTCGATGTAGGAAAGGAAGTCGAAAGGAATAGGTGCAGCGGGGCGGACATAGATGGTGGCACAGGTAAGGGTAAGGCCGGGGAAGAAGAGACTAAGGATCAAGTGTTCTGTGGGGTCAGGAAGGAGGGGTTGGAGCCGGACAGGGATCTGGCGGTGGTGGCCAATGGCAACTCCGCCACGCGCTATCTGGAGTGGATTGTCAGACCGGTGAAGGAGGTAGGGCGAGGTGTGGACGGTGTGGTGGGGCTGAAGAAAGGTTTCGTTCAGAAGGAAGGCATCCACACGGTGGGTCGTAAGGGTATGCATAAGGAGGTGCTTGTTGGTGGGAAGGGAGCGGATGTTATTGAACAGGATACGGTGCTGTCGTGCCATAATGGGAATTTAAACGAGGGTGTCGAGACGGGAGAAGGTGAAATGGGCCTGGTTGTGGGAATAGGTGGCGTAGGTGTTGAGGTGGAACACGGAACGGGCAGCGAGGGAAATCTGGTGGAGGGTGTGGGGACGCTGAAAGGGATGGACGTTCTGGAGCACTATTGTGACGAACCTGATGATGTCCTCTGCGGTGGGGGGAGGACGGAGGGAATTGCCAGGAGGGGTGGGGTCATCCAAAGGGCGGAGAGGAACAGTGAGTTCAGGAGCGGATGGAGGAGGTCGAGCCTTGCATTTCTGGGAGTAGGTAGGGTGTTGGAGGTTGCAGGTATTGCAGGAGGGAGGAGACTGAAGGTTGGGGCACTGCCGGAGGAAGTGCGCTTGCTTACAATGCGGGCAGACTGGGGCCTCGCGGCACTCTGATGTTGGGTGTGCGTTATAACGCAGACACCTCTGGCAGCGAATGGATTGTGGTGGGGAGCGGGAGGGGTCAACCTTATACCGGCGGTGGAAGAGGAGGGCACCCTCCTTAAGGAGATGGTCGATGGAGGGAGCGTGTTCGGAGAAAACTCGCATAAGGCGAGTGGGGCCCGCAGAGTTGAAAATGCGGCGAACAGCTCGCACCTCCAGGTACGGGTGGGCCTTCAACTCCGCCAGCACCTCTTCCTCCG